>NW_026844264.1:15418213-15930713 GCF_029955315.1 Cylas formicarius | reverse complement strand
CGGTTCCTTGTAGCGGAAGTTATACGGACGTACTCCACCTATATATCACGTTTTTGAACCCGGGACCGTTTCGGGTTTGTCAGAATTGACGTGCGCAGAACGGGCGGATGTATTTTTCCTGCGAAATATCTGTAACATAAATCACAGTTGCCTGAGTTTTCTAGAAACTATGTATGTTTATTATAAATAAACTTTTCCTCGAGTGTCAACCCTATAATATTCATTTCGAGCTACAAAATGGGAGACGCTGTCTCTTTCGAAAACCCGAGTTGTCTGGTACAAAGATATTTTAAAGTATTGCAATATAAATAAAAACATCTTCCTTACTGTCTCAGTTGGTGTAAAATAAAGGGCTGCCAAAAATTCCCTAACGAGATCCTCAACTCCTGAAAATATCTTTTAATTAAGAAGCAGTTGCTAAGAATTGAACTGAGGTGGCTTTTACTTGATGAAAATCCATTTATCAAAATAAATAAGAACTAAAAGTTTAGATTTTCACGAAATATATCATAAACCTTCACACACGGACACAGTCATACATAACAGCTCAAATCACCCTTATACACACAAAATGGCTGCATTTAACTCTTTTATACACAGACTTCTTAATACGCCACTCTCGACAGAAAATTACAACAAAGAACTTAATATCATTAAACAAATTGCACTGAACAGATAAAATTATAAATAAAAAACAAATACAGACAACAGTAAACTCTATTTATCCGAAACCTAATATAGAACACGAACAATTTAAAACAATTACATACATAGGAGAACCTAGTGAAAAAGTTTCAAAACATTTGTCAAAATGTGGTTTAAAAACACAACACAATAGGAAAATATTTAAAAAACAATAAAACGAAATGTCCAAAATCCCAAAAATCAGGTGTCTACAGGTTGAAAATTGAAAAATTTATATTGGACAAACAGGTAGATCTTTCAAGAAACGCATTAACGAATATAAAAGAGCGTTTAAGAACAATCGTTTAGATTCTAATTATGCTACACACTTAAACACAGAAAAACACATTTTTGACGACAATTTTGATATTTTACATACAGCCACAAAAAGTAGAAAATTACATTTATTGGAAGCCATGGAGATTAACAAAATGAGACATTCAAATGTATTGCTTAACGATCAATTAGATTTAAATACCTCTCCTTTATTGAACTTAAATTCTCACAACAACATTAATTATTAATAAGTAGTTTGTAAATATTACATTTGATAAAGACAGGGTGTTGTCGAAACAATTGTCATGTCATAATATATAATTTCGTGAAAATCTGAACTTTTAGTTCTTATTTATTCAGTTGCTAAGACTATAAAAAGCAACATAAGTTCCCCACAAAAATGTACTAAAACAAAGACAAAATGTAAACAGTGAAACCATTAAAATCATTGGTTTCTTCAACGACGTCTAGCACACAATAAAGGTTTTTTTTTAATTAAAGGAAAAACGGTTAGACAAATAATATCCAAGTGTTGAAAATGGCAAGTGTTTCACCATCCGTAGAATTTATGTCTACGCATAAAACAACCCTTTGCCGCTTATTAAGTAAGTTTAAGTAACAAGAACAAAGAATAATGAACGTAAAGACAAATTGTAATGCGCCATTATTGTCTGAATAAATATACCAATACAAAATATTGTATTTCAACATTGAATTGAAATTTTACACCTACCTTGAGGTAGTATATAAGCAATAGAAAAATTAATTTCGATTTTCTAGAAGTTCTTCACCAACGCAACGTACCACAAAGATATGTCTCATTCAAAATGCACGTTTTTAAAATGCTCTGTCAAACTAGCAAACCTAGCAATACATTACGAAGAGATAGGTGCAACTTTTATAAACTGATTTTTAATTTCTTTGGTTTAACCAGTCCTTAGTAGAATAAAATGATTCATTTTAGTGGTGTCCTGAAAAACATAACTTTTGTATTTTTTTTATATTAAGAAACGCGTTTTTTAAATAAAAAACTGCTTAAGTAAGATTTTTGATTTTAATTTTTTTTTTCGGAACACGAAAATAGATTCTGAAAAAAACAAACATCCTCCTTACTGTGTCAGTTGGATCAAATTCTCTAACGTGATCCTCAACCTATAAGAATATCTTTTAATAAAAAAGCAGTTGCTAAGACTATAAAAAGCAACATAAGTTCCCCACAAAAATATATTAAAACAAAGACAAAATGTAAACATTTAAACCACTAAAATCATTGGTTTTTGGTCGACGTCTAGCACACAACATAAGATTTCTTTTTAATTAAAAGAAAACAACAAGTGATTTAGCAAACGTGGAATTTATATCTTGTATTAGAGCATAAAACAACCCTTTACCGTTTATTGTAAGTTTAAGTAACAAGACCACAAGACAAGGCAATAAATTGTTTTAAAATTTTAATACACGTAACATGAAGTAGCATATTAATAGAAAAATAAATTTCGATTTTCTATCAGTTCTGTACCAACGGCAACGTAACTGAATGGTACCACAACAATATTTCTCATTCAAAACGCACGGTTTTAAAATGCTCTGTTCAACTAGCAAAACTTAAAGTTAAAATAAACATACTCTTAAAAATACATTATTAAGAGATAGGTGCAAATTTTATAAACTGATTTTTAATTTCTTTGGTTTGACCATTCCTTAATAGAATAAAATGATTAATTTCAGTGGTGTCTTGAAAAACATAACTTTTGTATTTTTTTTAGATTAAGAAACGCTTTTTTTTCAATAAAAAATGCTTGAGTAAGATTTTTGGTTTTAATTTTTTCATCCGGAACATTAAAAGAGATTCTAAAAAAACAAACATTCGTTTTATTTAAATAATTTTTTAAAGTGTAACACCCTGTATCTAAGAAATCAAATCATTTTCTTTTCTGAATATTTTTAAATTTGGCCATGGTGTTTTACGGCCTATGGTGGAAATACTAAGACATTATCAAATTTTCCGAAACATGTAAAAATATAATAAAAGTAATGGAAGTTTCACAATCCCTTACTATTTCTACTGAATCATTCTACTATCTTCAACCAAACGACGGCCTGAAGGATTGTCCCAAGTATTCAAGCATTTGTCTCACAATGCGCAAGCCAACGCTGACGATTATTAGCAGACTTTTTGCGCGGATGTGAAGAGAAAAACGGAGTTGTCGAAATTTCTTTGGTTAGAACTTGATTAGTAACCTGTTATTTTGTTTATACTGCCATCTGTTGATGAGCGGCAATACTTTGGTTAGACATCTGTAATTTCTTTGACGCAGATGCGCAGAAATAACGGTTTTGTGATTTGAGAAAACTAGACTCACCAATTTACCTTTTATATAAATATTAGTGTCGCTTTTTGAAAGAAAATTAGAAACACGCCTGTGTTTTACTTTTAGTGAATGCTCTTCCGCAAACGTTAAAAAAATAAAAAACCGAATCAAAACAACATTCGAAACCGATCTAGCGAAACGCAACAAACGAAATTTAAATGGGTATCCGCGTTTTCGCATAGAAAATGCATTCAAGGTTTACTCCACAAATAAAGTCCCAAATAGTGACTGACTAAATTTACATATGACGCAGGGATTCCGAAATTGTTGCTTTTTCCATGAAATTCGGCCTGAACGAAACCGCATCCGAATACACCGCAACTTGAGTTTTCTATTTAGGTAGGTACTAGAAATATACATACGTATTCGAAAGATATCTTTGAAGCTCACCATATTTATTGAGAATTGCCATTTACATAAAGAAGAGTTTTCTCTATGGAGTTTTTTATTTCCTTCAATGAAGCTGCATTTGCTTTGTTTACACAACTCGTTTGAACCAAATTCGATGGAGTTAACATAATAGTCTAAGAGCCAGTGGGCGGCTACCTGCATGTATTTGACCAGACCTGGGTTGTACATTGTGGCCCCTCTATACCTACTATACATGATGTGGGGAACCACCAAGCTCAAAGCGGTGGACCCAGGTACCGCGCAGTGAGACAGGTATTGACTTTCGGCGAATTTTAAATATATTTGACCATGGCTACCGTTTTGAAATCTTAAAATATATTATAATTATTATCGAAAAATAATAGTGGCAGACCATTAGCATGTGGTTAATATTATGGCAGACAGTTTTGAAAATGCTCAAAAAATTAAAATTTTGAAAGTATTTGATCAGATCTGCCATTGAGATATATTATTCGTTATAGTGTTGAAAATTTATATTAAAAACGGCAGACGTTTTTATTGAGTACACTCCTCAGTAGATAACAAAATCTTTACTACTACCCGGACAGATGTACCATACACTGCATATAGCTATCTTCTTTCTTTCTCCTATGTATTACTATTCTACTCATTCCAGCTTATAGCAGTTTATTTTATAGCTACTACCATTTAAATAATTTATGGTTTATACCTGAGATAGCTCTGTTATAATCCCAACCTAACGGTTTTTGTCAGATGTTTAATAAAATACACAGTGTTGCTTTATGTTATTTTCCTTTAATTAGACTAGTGAAGTGTGTTTTTTGTGCCACAGCAAAGACTGAGGAATTATTGTCATTTTCAAAAGAGAGAGAGAGATGGAAAAATGTCGACAAATTTTGAGGTTAAGAAAACATTATAAATTAAAGTACAATGAAATAATTCTACTGGTCGAAATTTTGGATTCTGTATATCACAGTAGTTGTTACAAAGCGTTTACGGCTTTAAAAAAAATACAACCCATCTCAACAAAGAAGCTGTATTACAACCCACTACGTCGTCGTCCGCAACTGAGCAGCTGATAGCTCAATAACTGATGATACAATAGTACTTGATAATCTTGTAAAAGAGGTAAAGGTTTCTGAGACAGATGAAGTCGTAGAAAAAGATATTGGCGATGAATTAGATCCGTCGTTGGAGGGTGGACCCTCTGTAGTACCGTGAGTAGTTACAAAGCTTTGGATGTGAATGAAAATTTTAGTAAAAAAATACAAAATTTTGACGCAACCTCAATACCACCATGTAAGAGTGAGCTCTACCAACAACTTCTGAGAGCCGTTTACATTTCAACTATTTGGAAAAACGCTTACAAAAAGCAATCATGAACCTTGGATCCATTGGACCCATGGTTGACTTGAGCAGGGCAACACATTTGTCTTTAAATGGTTCGATGGAGATATCAACTTCTATCTTTTGTTATCGACTTAATTACCAAGGTTCCTGGTAAGTTAATGAAAATTAATTCTATATCAAATATATTCGGATCATTTTACTAATTATCTATATATTACAATTTACGGTTTATTTTTACAGAGTCCGATTCAATGGAAGATGAAGAAGAGTTAACCTATGACAAACATGACTCCGACACCTTTCAATTTTTGTCTTAAATAAATAAAAAAAAATTGAAATACAGATTTGAATTGTTTTTTGTTACTTGCATTATACCCCAAGATTTCAGATTATTTCGTAATATATCTACTTCATTTATCATCAATCTTATAAAGTTTAGTATATAAAGTACATAAAAAGTATTAATTTCTATACATATAGTGATAAAATTAATTTTAAATGAGTTAAATTTATGTAAAACAGCGATCGTAATACATATACATCTGACAGGGTAATAGTAAAGATTTTGTTATCCTACTGAGGAGTGTACTCAATAGAAACGTTTGCCGTTATTTATATAAGCTTTTAAGACTATAACGAATAATATATCTGGTCAAATATTTTCAAAATTCTATTTTTTTGAGCATTTCCAAAACTGTTTGCCATAATGTTAATCGCATGCTAATGGTCTGCCACTATTATTTTTCGATAATAATAATAATATATTTTAAGATTTCAAAACGGCAGCCGTGGTCAAATATATTTAAAATTCGCCAAAAATCAATACTTGTCTCACCTGCGCAGTACCTGGGTCCACCGCTTTCCGCTTAGTGGGTCCCCACCTCATGTATAGTAGGTATAGGGACCTCAATGTACAAAAACCGAGGTCTGGTCAAATACATGCAGGTAGCCGCTCACTGGCTCTTAGACTATAACACATTACCCAGTAAACGTAACCGCGCTGTTTGATCGTAGAAAAAGTATAGTATGTCAACACTTTAGTAAACTTCTCCATTCGCCCGCCGTTGCCTAATCAAGTTCGTCCCAAAAGTGTTATTCATTAATCCCTGAATATATCTTTTAATCGTAGGCTGTCGGACTAGACAAGCCATTTAAAATGAATAATTCCATAAAACAAACAAACATATTTCAAAATTCGTTTCGCTGGAGCTTTGGTACGTTTCAAACCAAATCGTTCCAGAAATTGGAAAATTTAGACCAATGTTACAAATTTTCAACAGTCGTGACATATTCGTCTGAAGAAATCTGAATAAATTAACGTTTAATCTGACATTTAGTTCGAAACGTTTCAAACGATAATGTAGCACCGGATACTCTCAGGAGATGATTCTAATTTAAATAATGGCCACCCTGCCGTACATATAAATGTGTTCTGTCAATGCAATTGTCTTGTAATGGTTTATCTCTGCCGGAAATTTAGCAAATCGATCGGGGAAATATGTCTCGAATTTCGCATGTCAAAGAAAGTGCGTTACAATGGCGGCGTAAGCACACAATTGTTGCTCAGATGCCCGAAGAAACCTACATTCATTGTAAACATTTACACTAAAATGATAAATGCTTTTCCAACAGTGGTCCACTAAAATATATGTGGCAACTTATTTATTTGACATTGACATGGCATTTGACAACATTGGCTTGTTTAACAGGTCACTTGTCAGTCAGTGAGACAATCCGACCTCCTATAGCTACCATACTACTTGGATAGGATTGCAAAAAAATAACATTTTCCTTTTTCATCCGAATTTGATCCAATAAAATAGCGATTGAGTTATTTTAACAACACCCTGTATATCTTCTACAGATAGGCATTGACGCTGTGCGAACGCACAATTTAAATCGTAAACTAACAAATTTTCGAAGTAGATATAGTCTCTAACAGATGTCTAAACCGGAAAGCAATACCCATTTAGATTTGGCATCGCTCTAGGGATCATTGACTACAATCCATATAATGAAACCCGTAGAAAATCCATTTGTAATTTCCGTATGCAATCGTATCATATCAAACAATGCAAGGGCTATCCGTTTCGCTGAAATAATCTTTGGCTTATTAAAATACTGCTCTCGACGTCCCAATTACCTTTGTGACTAGTCTATCTGCGAAGCTTACCCTAAACCGTCTGTTCTGTACGTTCCGGTTCTGTGAAAAAGCTTATTTCAATTGTAATAAGTAAATCCCATTTGGAGCGGAAAATTCTCCAACATCGACAGTCGCTAACGATAATCTACATGTAGACACACGCTTGACAAGGTGGGCTTTTGAAGTTCTCGACACAGAAGCGGAACAGTTCGTTTTTTGATGTGACAGTTTCAGCCTAGGGCTATAATGAATTCGGATTCGTATTTCCGACCTTTGAGGTAACTATTCATTATGAGAACACGTACCAGCGCTAGCTAGCTAGTTTAGTGCAGAAGATTAAAAATTAAATTAAAAATGGAAATTGGCTAAGAGTGGCATGATCTCACCCAGATATTGTGTCAAGTCTATTAAGTAGGTATAGTCTTCCGGACGATATACCGTTTTTTACAACTTTTTATGGTGTTGACTTCGAAATATGCCGTGCAGAATGTTGTATTTTAAGAGTAGGAAAATTTTCTCTCATTATACTGTTATATTAATTCATATTAGTGTGTTTTTATAAATCTTCCTAAAACAGTCCCTACTAAGGTAGCCCGATTTCAAGTCGAATTTGCCCATTAGATAGGTTGATCTCCTATATTAAAAACACATGACAAGGCTTAAACTGATTTCCAGTTTAAGGGTTTTAACATAATGATTCCAAAAAAATTTTCTAGTAAAGCCATACAAAATTTTATGCCGATAATTGATTTACAATGGATGTGTTTGCTATTAGTTAATTTGTGGAGGTTGGTGAAATTGGAGGATGCTGTCAGTTTTATGAAACAGTATTTTCCTAGCTGTCGAGGCTTTGGAGTTATTTTCATTATTATAATTACCAACTTACTATTCAATTGTTTTTCAAGTCTCAGTGTGCCGTTTGTATTGAGGTACCATATACATTTTATTCCAATTTATTTCTTACCTATTGCCAACAATATTCAATTTTGTTAGTAACTTGCGATGTCAATCGACGATGAAATTGAGATTGTGGTTGGTTGAAATGGATCAAAGTCTCGGACTCATTTGCCGGTTGCTGCCAAAATTATAATTTTAAATCTGTTTCTGAAATCGACATTTGGAGAAAATAGAGCAATAAAATGAACGTCCGAAATGTCTAAAACATTGTACGCCGCAGTATGTAATAATGATCGAGGAATCTCACTGATGAAACTCTACACATATCCGTCAGCTTTCCGCATTTGTATACACGAAGTACCGAAGTACGGTTCTGGAACGTCAATGTGGGATTGCGAATCTATTTATTGAGCGATACAAAGAGAAACTCGAGCGAGGTACTCCTGCGGTTAGACCTTCATCAAAATTTACCAAAGTTAAATACCGGATTACGTCGTAAAAACGGTAAATCGTTTGGAATTTGTTTTGGGTACTTGTTTTTAGAGCGCTGCGAATTCAAACCACCACCATTGATAAGTTATTTGCATTACTAACTGTATAAAATCTTTTCAACCAAAAACAAGCAGCAGTTCCGAAAAAGACCAAAACAGTTCCGCCGATCAGCTTTAGTTTCTTTTGCAATGCCAAATACATTCTGGATTAATAGGTAAAAGTTAGACACTATATTTCATAAACCAAAGAAAAAACATGAGGAAAACGAACGGGATAATCAAAGAAAAAATTTTTGGAAAGTTTTACCAGTAAGACGCAAGCTGCCACTAGTTTCTGCCACTCTGTTATAATTACATTTTGACTCGATAACCGTCTCATATTTTAGTTTATTTATGCAGTAAAAAAAATTCAATATTACAAGTTGCTCAATGATGATTTGATTGCTGTCAGAAACGTGTATTTTGACGAAACGGTTTATAAGGTTAGAACCTTAACATCGATGAATCAAGTAGATTGAGCTTGACGGGGATGACGCTGAAGCATAAAATTTTTACTAGATCGGTGATTTGTCAATCCTATCTCTACCCATATGTTGCCAGATTATTTATTAAAAATAACACCACCAGGAAACTACTTGCTAATCTTATTTGTGGTGTATAAAATGATTAAAGTACTTTACCTATTTTAATCAGAATACAAAATATTACAGTGTTTAGGAGGTATGGTTATTTAATTTTCTAATATTTCATGTCGAATAAAAGTATCTACTATCAGCCAAGTTTGTTTAAATTGTTACATGCTGCACCCTCAAAGGCACTTAACTACTCTTTGAATAGTGTATATTCTCAACCCAAAATTGAAGGCTTGGCTGTAGTCTCGTAATAATGGTTTTAAATCTTTATTAAGAATAATAATTTAATTTAAATTCAATGAGCAGTTTAGTTTCTAATATACAAATAAATAATTACTTACCCAACTCATAATCGCAAAATAAATGTTGATATGAATATAATTTTCGAGAAAGGCTGGACCGCGTCCGCATCTGATGAGTATATGGTAAATATAATTATTTATTATGCAATTTTGTCCATTTCGTCTGCTATGGTCGAAATCTGGATGGTCCCGTTAGTATTTTGAAGCCGATAAAACTTGTTTACAATCAGATCTATAAGACAACATTCAAACAATTCGACTAGCGTTGCGGTGTAAACAAAAAACCAGCACTGTGATATCACAAAACCCAATCCTACTTAGTCCGCACCATTGTGGGTATTTCACTGTAACTGCAACATTATTCCACTTTGGAACCTGATCCAAACTAAAGCCATTTTTGCAAATGCCGGTCCAAATATCCGATAACTTGTTTTTCAAAAACAAACGAACTATTGGCGGAGCGTGCAATGTGTATCTACGAATGGCAATTTATCCGGTTAATCCTGTAGGAAACATCGATTCACCCCCGTCGATTCCAGAACTTCCGTTATTATTTATCACAAAATCGCTGTTCTGCACTAAATCACCAAATTAATTGTTTATAGTAATTCCCGGATCGTCTGTGTAAGCATTTTTATAATATGCCTATAAATCAACCTGCCAATTTTAATCGCTCCGTAAATAAAATCCGCATCGGCCAGAAAAATAAATTACTTGCCCGTTCTGCTTTTTCAGCCGATTTAATAAAAAATGGTTTTAATTTTGTTAAACAATAGACCCCGGCAACCAACAAACAATGACTTTTTTCGGCATCCACGCTTGACTCGGTGTAAATGAAATAAAAATGAACGGGATCAAATTTGCAATTTGCGCGTGCACAAAGAGCGATTTTTTTATAATTATTGTAAAATATAATCTGCCCAGACCAGAGAACGGGGATTCATCTGCCAATGAATTGTTCGTTTGTCAGTCAACGCCTTCTGCGATCATTTATCTTGCGAATTGAGGTTTTTTTTATTTCAATGTTTGAACCGGATTATCAGGAAATTTTCTATTATAAAAATCCAAGAAGTAAAATTTATATATTTTATAGTTGATTGGTGTTATTTATCATTTCACCTAAGCCATGGCACTGAAAATTCCTTTTGTGTAATAATTTTTATCAATAAACATTTGTACCGATTGATGCAAAAACCCCTTTTCTTCTAGTATTTCGTTTCTATTTACAAAATTTACATGGAAATTATACCCTAATAGGACAATTATACGTATAGTAAATTTATAAAAATATGTAAAAAACTCCAAGAATTATAAAGAAAAATTTTATTTTTCTTGTAAAGGTTAACTCCATGTATTATATAAATCGGATGCGAAAATTAACGATGGCGTACTAAAAGTCCCAATATTTTCTGTTATTTTTATACATTTTGTTGCGATATCCTATAAATTTTAAAGTATAAAAATTCTAACAGTATCTTAAAAACTGGTAAAGATATCAAAACATATGTAGAAACATTTTAAAAATGTGTCATTGTAATGAAAACATAGCAATTTACAAAAACCTTCTGCAAAAGCAAATTTTGTAGACTTGTAGTTTTGAAAACAGCGCAAAATTTTTGCTTAGCTATTTCCAGTGTTCAGTCAGTTTAGTTACATCGTGCAGTGGAATGCAAGAAATATCCACTAAAAACATTATGAAAAATCTACTTTGAAATCTCGTTCAATTTTAAAACTCGCTATGCAAAACAACAAAGAACTTCAAAGGACAAATTTTAATATTATTCAGCAATTTGTTTTACAGGGTGATCCCATAATAAATTTTAGAATAACTGTTAGTTTTCACTCCAAAAAATTTTACTGTTAAGTTTCTGGTGAGTTATTAATATTGTTATGAGACGTAACGGGAGTAAGAAAATATGTGATAATGGGTACTTTCAAAATAGGTATGTCTTAAAGATGCGATCGCACCCAACTAACCGGAACTCAAAGGCAAATAATAAAACTTTCACCACTTCACTGAGCTGTTTCAATTTTAGATTAAAAGGTGATTAAACTTTTATTATTGTTACAGCTTTCTTAAAACTTGTAACTCAGAATAAAACAATCATAACTTAAGCCTGACTTAAAATATAATATCTTCAGTATTTCTGTAAAGTAAGTAAAGGCATAAAATAAAATTAAAATTCAACAAATATACAGGGTGTCCCGAAATTAGACGTCAATATTTTAACCACGTATTCTGTTACCCAAAATAAGGATAAAAGTTCATATAAACTACAGTCCAAATCGTCTTAATTTTTAACATATAGGATGTAACACCCTATATGTAAATATTGTCGAAACACGTAAATAGTTTTAAATAAAATTTGGTACCGTTACTAAACTTTTTAGGCTCTATTTAACGAACTAAAACTTAGTATTGGATTGTCTTCATGGGTGGGTAACACAGGGTGGCGTGGGAAAAATTTGCCCCAAATGCTTTGTTTGTCGAATTTTCGTAATTTGGACTGCAGAATGTAAAAATCTGAAGTTTTATAAGTAAATCTACGTACCTGTCGCACCTGGCTAAAACACACCGTTCTCGAAAAAATGCTTTTGAAAATTTAATTACAAATATATTTTTTTATGTTAATGTTTACAGTCGAGGTGCAGATAATCATTAGTAAGCCTTGGAAGTTAATAACGCTTTTAATTTGTTTGTGTTGCTGGGTAAATAAAAATTAAATGTCAATTATTCTACAGCTTTCAATTTTGTTCATTGTTGGTAAAAAATAGTTTTTACTTGGATTGTTCTTATCAATCCTTTTAATAACGAAAGACAAATGAAATTATCCACTGTAAACCTAATTATTGTAATAAAAATTATAAACTTTACATTTTAAAGAAGTTGCTCATAAAGGTTGCCTTGCTCACCAAGCCAAAGTCGGGCTTTCCGGTTAATCGCATGTGAGGTACGTGAAACTTCGAAATTGTTTTGTCGAATTTGATTTCCCGCCAAACGTATCCTTTCGCACACCTCCTCGCTGTCGATTTCTGTTGCATATACTATATCTCTTATACGATCCCAAAAATAGTAATCTAATGGATTCAAATCCGGAGAACTTGGTCGCCACGGAATAGGACCACCTCTTCCAATCCACGTACCCTGGATCCGCTCATTCAACTAGTTTCTAACGTTAAAACCGTAATGAGCTGGTGCTCCGTCTTGCTGAAAATGAAGCTGAATTGGAACATTCAATGGAAAAACGTCTAAAATATTGTCAAGTGATTCTGGATATTAAAAACACCATTTCTTGTAAATGTGGTTTCTTTGCTTCAACCATAATCAATAAAATGAACGAGTTCCTCGTGGTTTCTTATCCATTCTTGGCAAAAAGTTCCGGGTTCCGGGGTCGAAGGGCATGGTCACACTTACATTCTACCAACCTAAAAAACAAATTGTGGTAGGAGTAACAATCATAATAAGCAATTTTTTAAGACATTAAAAAAAATACTTTCAATGCTAATTTCCACCTAATCGTCGCCGAGTGAGGTAGTGCATGAACGAAGTGCCCCCTACCCCCAAACGAAATCCTGCATCCGGCCCTGAATTAATGTTACAATAAAATTGTAAAATAAAAGAAAAATGATATTACTTACTTATGTTTGGGGTATTCCCGAGAGTCTGGAAAGAGTTTGATTGATACTAGACGATTAAGAAACCCTCTACTATTCTCTTGTACCGCCTCATCAGCTCTGCCATTGCAAAAGCCATATACAAAATGAATATCTGCTATCTCTATTTGAAAACAACTGCATCAGATTAAGATAGCTTATTTTTCATCAACAATCAACCTTCTTTAAAATGTAAAGTTTATCATTTTTATTAGAATAATGAGCTTTACAGTTGATAGTTTGATTTGTCTTTCCTTAATAAAAGGATTGATAAGAACAATCCAAGTAAAAGCTATTTTTTACCAACAATGAACAAAATTGAAAGATCTCGAATAATTGACATTTAATTTTTATTTACAACAGCAACACAAACAAATTAAACGCGTCATTCACTTGCAAGACTTACTAATTATTATCGCTTGTAAACATTAAAATAAAAAAAATAATTGGTAAGTAAATTTTCAAAAGCAATTCGACAAAAACAAATTTTTCCCACGCCTCTTCCGCGTTACCCACCCTTGAAGACAATCCAATACTAAGTTTTAGTTCGTTAAATAGAATCTAAAAAAATTAGTAACTGTACCAAATTTTATGTAAAAATTTTACGTGTTTCGCAAATTTTTATAAAAAATCGCCATCGCCTCTTCAAATTTAACACCCTGTATGTTTAAAACTACAACGTTTTGGACCCTAGTTTACATGAACTTATATCTTTATTTTGGGTCACAGAATAAGCGGTTAAAATATTGACGTCTATTTTCGAGACACTCTGTATAGCTATACACCGTAACAAATATGCAATTAAAAGTTGCATGGACAACTAAGGGATTAATAAATACGAAGACTATCTGCATCAATGTAGGAGATGTCTCAATTGGGCTTTAATTAGCGCGACGAATTTACTGGCACATAAAATTGTATTGCCAAACGCATTTGTACCGTATTATTTACTTGTATATTTAATTTATTTCTTAATTGCACTTTCGGCTTCTTCTTTTGAAAATACGATTTTGGTGGTAAATAGCTGAATGGGCTGGTCTTTCATTCTATTGATTTCCAAATGAGCAGAGTACAGGTAATTCACATTGAATGCGACGGAGTCATTACATTATTTTTCATCAAAAGCTGAAATTAGTCCGGACGATTTGATTTCCTTTGACTTACAAAATGGAAATTTCCAATCCAGCGAATAAAAAAGATCTTTGTCGACCAATTAACTCCAAAGTAAATAACAACGCCGACCTACATTCGTATCCGGACCATTAACAGAAGCTTTGCATTTGACTTTTCAATCTGGACAGTCCGCTAAGCTTCTCTATCATAAAGCTTACATTCAATTACAATGGCGAAATCCGTTTCGAATTGAAACCGGCCGTCACTATCGATAAGCCGCAACTGCATTTACTTTTGAATCCATCCACGGTCCTTCTTTGCTTTCCTTTTATGAATAAAATCTCTCCTTCAAGGACCCGTTTGGTCCGCTTCCTTTGTGTAGATTTCTGCAAACCTTAAGTAAACTCCATAATCCAGATTTCGGTAAACGAATTTTTCGATATTGTTAAGTTTCGAATTTAAGGAGCAAATTTTCCGATAATTGCGAAACGTTTCAATAGTTTTAATTCCGGGAAATACCTGCTGGGAGTTTGCCAAAGCACTAATTCTTTAGAATTTACTTCTTCTTCTTCTTAAAATTCCATCTTCTATCGAAGGTTGGAAACCATCATGGCAATGCGGACCCTGTTGACAGCCGCTCTAAACAGCTCGGTGCTGCTACATCTGAACCAATGCCTCAGATTTCTCAGCCAGGATATTTTTCGCCTTCCGACACTTCTTTTTCCTCGGATTTTTCCCTGAATAATTAGTTGTAGCAAGCCATATCTCGGGCCCCTCATTAGATGTCCCATGTATTCATGTTTTCGTCTTTTGATTGTCACCAGAATTTCCGGTTCACATCCCATCCTTCTGTGCACCTCCGCATTTGAGACCCTTTCCTTCCACGATATCCTCAGGATCCTTCTGCAACACCAGAGCCCAAATGCTACCAGTTTATTTATATGCACCTGCTTCAGCGTCCATGCTTCCATACCATACAAAAGGACGGAAAACACATAACACCTGAGCATTCTTAGCCGCAGAGTCAAACTTAGGTCTCTGTTGGTGAAGAACTTTTTAAGCCTGACAAACGCTGTTCGTACTGCTTCAATTCGGGTTTTTATTTCCTTGGTGTGGTCAATGCCCCAGGTCATCCACGGTCCAAGTATTTGTATGAGTCCACTCTTTCGATGATGGTGTTGTTTATAACTAAGTGGCAGTTTATGCGTGGTGATTTAGTGGCGACCATAATTTTTGTTTTGTTAAGGTTGATCTTTAACCTGTATTTGTTGCAGCATGTATTTATTCTATGCATTAGCTTTGCAAATCGTCGATGTTATCTGTTGTGATCACTTTGTCATCGGCGAATCGAAAGTTGTTGAGAACTTCGCCGTTTATCTTTATCCCCTCTAAGCAATCATCCAACGCTTCCCGGAATATGGCCTCACTAAAGACATTAAAGAGCAATGGCGACAGAACACAGCCCTGTCGTACGCCCCTCAGTATTTGGATGTCCTCGGTATATTGATCGCCTAACCTGACCCTACCTGTTTGGTTCCAATACAGTGTTGATATTATATTGATGTCGCTCTTGTCAATGTTTTTGGCCATTAGAATCTCTATTAGTTTTTCATGTTTCACCTTATCGAAAGCTTTCTCGAAATCAATGAACCCCAAGTATATATCTTGGTTCATATCGAGACATCTTTGAGCCAACACGTTTATACCAAACAATGCCTCTCTTGCACCGATTCCGTTTCTAAAACCAAACTGGGTTTTACTCATGTCCGTTTCAAGGGTTCTGAAAATACGATTGTGAATAATTTTAAGGAACACCTTTAGTGTATGACTCATTAGAGATATGGTTCGATGATCAGCACAAGTTGTGGCGTTTGGCTTCTTGGGGATGGCAACGAAGGTCGAATGGAGCCACTGTCTAGGTATTGTGCCCGTCCGATATATGGTGTTAAACAGGTCAGTCAAGACATCAATTACATCTTCATCAATGAGTTTTATTAATTCGATTGGGATTTCATCCGGACCCGCAGCATTGCCTCTTTTTGAATTTTTTATTGCATGTATAATCTCTTCTTTTAGGATCGGAGGCCCTGTTTCCACACCCTGGTTGATTGTCAGTTCCGCTCTCTCGTCATGGAATAGTTGCTGAATGTATTTCGTCCATTCCGCCACCTTCTTTTTTGTGTCCCCAATTATGTTTCCATCGTTATCCTTAAGAATATGTGATTTTGTGCTCTTCCGGTGTCCTGTCATTTCTTTGATCTTCTTATGTAAGTTAAAGCTGTCATACTTTTTGTCCAGTTCTTCTATTTCTATACACTTTTCCGATAGCCAATTTTCCTTTGATTCCCGGATTTTCTTTTTAATTTCTTTTTGGACTTCTTTATATTTGTCTGGTTTCCTTGCTTCGTGTGGTCTTCTTTTTTCCATCAGTTTGAGGATCACATCTGTCATCCAGGGTTTTAGTTTTTCTTTGACAGGTTTCAAATTTTCCTTGCCCACTCTAGCAAGAACATCCTGCATTTTGTCCTATTTGTCATCTGCGTTTGTGATCGATTTTATGTCTGCTTAGAATTTACTATGAATAATTTTTCTCAAATTTTCCCATTCTCGATATTTTTTCCAGTGACTTTTATTGAGTTCGACAGCAAACTTTAAATTGAAATTTAAAGAAAGGTTCAAGACATTTAAAATACAATTTAAAGTTGCCATAGCTATATTGCGCCTAGTTTCAATATTTTGCCGAGAAGAATTAATAAAGGTTTATTTATTTAAATTGATAGTTCCTGAAATAATAGACGTTTTTTTAAAATTCCAACGATTGAGTTAGAGTTGCGGATGATTTTTATTTTCGATGCACGGGCTATCAGAAGCATTTTTTTAAAAATTTCAAATTTTAAATGCTGCGATTAAATACGGCATAAAGCAGCATTATTTGAGCAGAACTTTTTTCTAGGATGGCTAAGCTTTTGAACTATCTAAAGTTAATTGTAGTGGAAGAAATCACTGAATGTGGTTAGCGGCGAGGAGTGCGTCTCTGGAAAAGTATTCATTCGTATCCTATTTCTTCATTCTACAAGCTAGGGTTTGTTCTTTCACGGTTTTTTTTTCACAAAAAAAAACAATACACTTGGAATATGGATATGTAGTTTGTAAGTTAGCTAAAGGACGTTTCGGGCGAAACCCTGAAAACACTAAAACATAGTAAATTGGACGCCATTATAAAAGAACAATCGTAATTTTTGGAATGTTCGTAGATATTGTCTAAAATGATAGGATAATAATAATAATTATTTTCCTAATGTAAAGTATTCTCCTTTTTAACAGTTCCTTTCCCCCCTAGGGCAACGCGAATTCTCTGTTTTACCTAATAACCCTTATTTAATAATTAATCCAAATGTATCGGTTTCGTACCCCAAAAATCTCCCAAGAGGGACCAAATATTTTCAATACCTTGTTTGATTTCCTGTCCGCGCCGCGAGGGGTCAGGTCGGGGGAGAGGCAATGAGGTGGAGTTCAGCTGCTCCCTCTGTCAAAAAAGGGAAACGTCCATTAAAAATGCCCTTTTTTTCGGAACAAACAAAACTGAAGAGTACTGATAAAAAGGAAAATTAATCGCAAATCGTTAATTTGCAATTCAATCAGAGTGCGAGTTTCGAAACGGCAGCGAATTTTTTATTAGTAAATTATACCGCGCGAAACGTCAATTACGAAGATGATGAATTGGACCGAGAGAGGCCGAGGAAATTTTCAGGTTTGCCGGAAAACGCATCCATCCCCCCCTTTTATTGTTTATTTTAGTCTGGCGGTGACACTTGCGTAAATAATGCCACCCCCGGTGTGTAAGGCAAACAGAAATAAATTGGGTTTTTCATATTAAATCTATGGTCACGTGGTCCGCGCGCTAGGCGATAAAATAGTTAATATGGGAACAGAAAAGAGAATGATAAATCTTTGCCGGTCTGGGAACTGTAATCCAGGCACTTTAAGTTTTGCGAAAGTTATATCGAACAAGATCTGTTATATACTCCCCTTTAGATAAATATTACTCAGTGGCGATGTACCCAAAATTCGAATTTATTTGCATATTTTTGCATTTTAAGTGAAATTGAAGAATATTTCAAAAGTGAAAAAATAATAATATTTTGATAAATATAGTCAGCCCTATTAAAACAGACAATAAAGACGAAAACGATATGTTTATCACACCATGGCTATCATTTAAATGATTTCGGAGTAGATAGCTAATATGTAACTATTAATAGAGAGGCCATATCATGAAAACAAAACTAAAGCCTGCAAGAAGAAATTGCCATTAACCTCCGAGAAAACCTGCTAGGCAAATAACTAAACTATTTTATCAATTCCTACACACGTATCATAATAAAAAAAACAGGATTAACAAACTAAATTCTAAGATGTATCGATTTCTCTAAATATTTCCAATATTTGTTAAGTTCGCCTTATCAGAAATTTATTAATTCTTTGAATAAAAATGGCTTCATGGTACAGTTACAGTATTTGTATTTATAATTAATTTTTTAAGGAAACAGGCTGCGCATCTTGTAGGTCCACTTCATTGTTAACAAGTACAGGAAGATAAATAAATTTGCGTGGGTACACTCCTCGATTTCTGCTGCATCTGGTATCGATTCTGTCTAGCTGACGTTTCTCTAAGAAAAGAGTCGCATCATTTGCAATTATTTTCGATAAACATACCTCATATATATACATAACAGTTTCTCTATAAATTTGGGTGCAAGTTATTTATCTTATGTATTACTCTGCGATGTATCAAAAAATTATCATGAAACGTTTTTTAGACTGACCTTCATTAATGCTCTAGTAGCATAATCCTTTGTAGGTTCCTTACTTAGTTCATTAGATCATTTTGAGTTCAAACTAGAATCCCATTTACTTAGTTTCATTGACTATAGGCAGGTAGATATTAGGTCTTGTTACTAAAAGAAAGTTTACTTGATAGCTAATATTTATCCAGTAAGTGATGACGTCGCTGTATTATTTTCTAATAAATCGGACCCTAACATTGAAATAACGAGTTCTATGTAATCTGTGAAGTATATGGCCCAAAGAACATAAATCAAAATCAGCAAAAAAATGTGTTGAGATTTGACATTGACGTCGCACAAGGTTCGTAGTTATATTAGCATCCATAAACAAGCCCTAATACCTGAACAACGACGACATTTTTAATCCAATAAAACTTGTATTTTTCCATGTATAACATAACAGCACACGCTGGCAGAAACAGCACATTTACTAGGAAGTTAAGCAGATTTCGCTTTAAAGAGAGAAAAAAAAACACGGAAAAACATAAAATTGATTAAAAGATTTTAAGTGGTAGAGCAACCAGATGCGAGCGCAGGCTAAAAGCAAAATACACTCTGCAAGCTTTGACGGCTTAACTGCGCCAACAATTCTCCATCCAAATTTCGTTTAGCTTTATTTTTTCAAAAGCGCGACCGCCCCGCCTAGCCGTTTCGTTTTAATGTTACAATATTTTGTATATCAATAATCAAAGGGGAATGAATATTTCCTCTCTACGTAATTGTAAATCAGGCAAAAAATCAAATAATATGTGACAATTATATGCCAAAAATGTGCAAATCATAAACGTTGCCATGGCACTCTGCGTATTTTTCAAAAAAAATTTTGTGTTGAGGTACCCAGACATTTTTTTGAAGTAGTATTAATTGAGAAAGCAAAATTTTAGAAAATGTTAAGTGTCAACAACCTATATTACTAAATGAACAAAAAAAACTTAATTTTTATCTGAAAAATTTAATTATAAATCGAGAATAGAAAAAAAAAAGTTTTCTATTCTATTTTCTATTGGTGACAATAATGATAGGTGTGATTATGGCGAGCATAATTCTCTACCGAATGACAAATTAATTTTAGATTATTTTATGCAACCTTTACCTTACTTGTAACGTGCTCTTTAAACCCTAGTATCTGAAAAACAGAATTCTTTACAGATAAATTTACGTTGCTCTTAATATTACCAATTTGATTGTTATTAACGAGCGTCCAGATATTTCTGAAAAAGAAAAGTGCAGTTGTGTGTCATCAGCTTAAAGATGATATTCACAAACTGTAATGATGTTGTAAACCGGGATGTAAAAATCGTAAACATAAGTGGACCTAAAAGGATACCCTGGGGTACTCCGTTGTTAATAGCCAAAGACCTAGGAGATTGATTCGTTAAGTATTATTTTTTGTGTTCTGTCATTTAAAAAAGATTATAAGAATTTACAAGATAGTGTACTACACTGTAACACCAATGAAGTAACACCAACGTAGTATTTTCCTTATCATCTTCAGCTTTCAAAATATATTCCATTACACCTGCAAGAGTGCTTTCACAACTCTTACCAGATCTAAAGCCAGATTGCTTCGAGGGAAAACTACTGTAAATATTGAAAAATTCTCTCCAGGTTTTGTTATTTTAGCTAGGGGTATGACTTGTGCTTGTTTTGACAGTACAGGAAAATATGAGGACAAAATACAAACATTCATTATGTGCACATTATACTTTAAAGTGATGCTGGGCATATAAGTATGGCAAATCTGATTTACAGAAAAGAACACCTCTCCATTTGTAGCAGATTTTGACAATTTCGACCTTTATGTTGGCCAAAAAAACACGCTGCGTTTAGCCACGGACTTTAAAATCCTCGCTTGTCAACAGTATTCGTCAAAAGTCAGCGACATTTTATCGATCACTGTCAGCTGCTGAATTGCTGAATTCGTTAAACTCGCATCCAGTGTCTAGTATACGTTTAACATTTTATCGGCCTTGACAAAAAATACAAATGGCTTGCATACGCTGCAAGGGAAACGCGCAATATCGATTGCCAAAAAACATAACGCGGCAAATGAAACATCGCCATGTTTGAATAAAACGTTAACCCAAATATCATTTGTTTGTATGGGTCAGGGGGCAAAACAGCGGTTTGTTAATATTCGATGAGCCGGGGCACAGAATAATGCTACTGTCAATTTAAATGCGCAGAATATTGTATAAATTACAAGATTTGGGTTACCAAAATATTTATGCTCGCAACACGTGATAGAGATTTTAACATTTAAATGCATATCTTCAATTTTCAAATGAAACGCCCAAAAGTTTCATGTTATCTTAATTTAGTATTAAATATTGACCGGCCTATTCCAACAATTCGAGTTTTATACCTTTACACTTTTCTCGAGTATACAAACTATCAAAGGTTAATTGTTTTTGTTGTTAATTTGTTTTTTTTTGACAATTAATCATCTTTAGTACCGTTTTTCTTGGAGAAATAGGTACGTTATATCGGAAGAAACCGGCAGTTACGTTTTCAAACTTTGCGTCCAGATATTTTTTCAAAATCTAAATATACTAAGTAACCATCAGGTCAGGTCAGGTCATCAAAAATATAAAACTGATACTGTTTGCGAGAATGCATCTGAAATAGTAAATTATGCAACAATTGCGGTAAACGGCATTTGACTCACAAGTTTATTTAACACGAGCGGAGCGAGCAATTAGGTATTTTACAGACGGGGGTAAAAAAACTAATGATATTAGAAAAATTATAGTAAATCTTTTATTAAACATTCGCCCCGCTCATCCAAAACAAACTCGAAACTATAGGACTTGTAGATTTCGGTATTTACCTACAAGTTGTAGTATTTTCAAAATAATACAAAAATGGATACAGGTTTCATTAAATACTCTTATTTCAATATATTTTTAAATTTTTCACACCACATATCTTACCACTTGCGAACTTATTGCTTCGTTTCCAAAATTTTGTAAGAGAATGTAGCGTGTCAAGATAAATCGGCCACCCTGTAGAAAAAAATCACCCCCCTTTCGGCATTTTCGATCTTTGAAATTGAACTCCGTATATCAGCGGGAAAGTTTGGTTTGTTTGCATTGTATATTGACTTTCACCCTTGTTTATGCCGACAGATTTAGTGTTTCGTCGGGTATACGATTTTAAAGCTTGCTTGTTTAACAAAAAAAAATTTCAATAAATCGCGATTTCGCAGTTTCCTATGGCTTGGGGCGATTTTGTATAGTATATGTTTTGTTTGTTTATAATACAGAAAAAATAAGTGGTAGTAACATGAGATGGTATAAAAAGAATTTCTTCAGTCTCTTCGTAGTATTAGGATATTCAAAATTTATATCTACATTACACCGT
Organism: Cylas formicarius; assembly: GCF_029955315.1. NCBI lineage: Eukaryota > Metazoa > Arthropoda > Insecta > Coleoptera > Brentidae > Cylas > Cylas formicarius. Next base: position 15,908,217 of record NW_026844264.1, on the reverse strand, counting down.
GATGAGTTCTACAATACAAGTAAATAACAATGATGGTACGTATGCTTATAGGTAGACAAACAAGAATAAATTTGAAACAGACATATATTACTATTACCCGAATGGAAATACATATTAAATTCTGTTCTATATTGAACATTTATGAAGAAAAGAAATACCCTAAATGCATTTTTATTGCTATTTTGCAAAAGTGCCTTCGCGAGGGGACGCTTTCTGGCAAATAACAATAAAAATGCATGAAGGTGGAACAAGAAATAGATTTTCGTAGAGTTTCGTGTACAGGTATTTACGAAATAAAAAAAATCTACACTGAAATTGTTGCAACTTGAATTAAGAGGCATAAAGGATATAAAAAGGAAATATGTTTTATTAAATTTTTATTTAGATGTAAATTAAAATGATAAAAATTCTTGGTTAATAAATAAATCTTTCTTGACAATAATAAAATTTGCCAGTTTTACATTACCCTGTTGGGGGACATTTTGAATCTGATATGCTCCACTTCCATATCGGCGTTTCGTTAATGTGTAGTGAGCATTCCACAAAATTTTGCATTATGAAATGTTTGCAGATATTTTGGAACCCACCAGAAAGTAGATCTTTATAAAGTAATGTATAAGCAGAAGATTTTTTTTGTGTTTCAAAAGTCACATTAAGCAGATTCAAGTCCACTACAACCCGAGAAGTAATTTCATTTTTTATATATTTCAAAGCAGCGTTAATCACCACTTTTTTCATTAAAAGCGTATTTTTTAAAATTAATTCTGTATTTAAATTTATCTCATTTCGCATTGACCGCTGAATAAGAAAGGAGACTTTGTTGAAGTAAAATAATTAAATTAGCCGTAAATCCGCAGCCATACCTAAAAGACCGACAGTCGCAAAAATCGATGGATACCACGAAAACCCTTTGAAAAAACTCTAGAATTTTTAAATTTACAATAACAAATATAATTCAACCTTTTAAAAACTGTTCATCTATGGTAGTTTTTAGAAAATAGATGCCCTGTGAAACGTGATGAAAAAGTAAGCCTAGGCAGAACTTCTGCTTCAGCGATATATCTTTTGACAGATTCGTAATACTTTCTTTTGATGTATGATTGGATATTACTTATAATTAAATTCTATTATTGGAATTTTGAATAATGTGCTCATTCATTCAATCGCAATTAATGATGATAACATCGATGATATTATAAGGTAAGTAGTGGTAATTATGTGTACATTTGCCATAACTGCAAACAAAATTAAATTTTGATAAAGCATTTGTTTCGCCTGAAATAGAGATTGCAAATTACGCGCAACGGGGTTGGAAATATACTAAATTTGCATTTGCAAATGGGCATAATCTCCACGAGTGGGCGTGCGGAACTGGAGAACGTTGAAACCCACTTTGGAACATAATCCCGGTGGTCCACTTAAATTTTTCGTCGCAACGTCTCACGTAGCCGTGGGCAGACAAAAGAATCGAAATTTCAATTAACTACCGACTGTTTCTGCAGCACCGCATCTCCGGATAATAAAATAAGGGTATTTAAAATGTTAATGGGCATAAAGCACACATAATCTGAGATGCAAATACGGAACTGGGATAGTACGAAAGGCGACGGATGTGTTTAAGGCTGCCGTTGGAGCTATAAAAGCCCTCCATTTACATAAAGTGATTTACATGTTTAGTGGCGATGACGTTTTAGCTAGTATTACACAATTAGATTTCTTTGTCGTGTTCCGGCCTACTGCCTTCATTTGCTCTCCATATTACCGCAATAATTTCTCGATTAGGCTCATTTATTTTTACATTTTTGTTGTTAGACGATAGTAGTACTTCTACGTTGTTGGTATCAGAGAAATCATTCATGAAATGTAATAAAAATCAACAACCCTTTAGCTTTGTCTCCGTCAAAATTATAAACGAATCCACCTACTTTTTTGTCTATTAAAAATTAAACAGCGAAAAACGAAAAAGTTTTTTAGTTGTGACGGTTTCATATTTCAATGGTAAAATTTAGCATTTTTAAAGTACCAGTGCTGGCACATTTGCGAAGTAACGGGTTTATTTTATTAGTACCTTGTAGAATTAATTGTACTGTCCATTTCCTTCACCTTTTGCTGTTTGGCGAGTGCTTCTTAACAATTAAAATTCTTGTTTATTAGGTTCATATCGATTTTGCAATTTGAACACACGTTCTTTTGTAGACTCGGTTACTTTAGTTTCGGACTTGTACTCCCCGGCCGATTGTGTTGCCGAACCATAAATATTTTATGCTGCAACGGCTGTGTGCGTGGCCCCTTGTTCGCTTGGTTTTCTCTTAAGTGACACCGGTTTACTGAGAGATACTAATGCAAAAAACAGAGTATTAGTTGCGCATTAGAAGGAGTCCTAACCATTACCATCTGTCACCCTATGAGACTAGGGACCACATTTGCTTTTCATTGCTTCGGTATTCCTTGGCGAGCCTAGTAAACATTGTTTTGTTTCTTAACCTATTCTTCCTCGATTTTCTGTGACTGGCCGTCCGGTCGCCACCATAGATAGCGTTCGGGTAATTCGATCTCGTTGACGCAACCTCGATTCTTTGGCACGGGCCATACGGCCATCACCACAGATATAGTTCGGTTGTTCTTTCTACTGGCGGCGTACCGTCGACTAGGTTGGCAAGAGTGGCGTTTTCCCTCTAATTTTTTTGTGCCCGTTTAGCCTTTTAATAAAACTGGTTGTCTGAATCGTCCGGCATTTTGTACGCTAGCTTTTGAAGCTTGGGATTGTGGCAGATTTTCTTTTGTGTGACCGATTTCTTTTTGAGCCGGTAGTGCTACCCCAATAAGAGAGGGATATGAGAATTGGTCACTAATTTATGATTTCCCATACTTTTGGATCTATTTGGAGTTTGGAATGGGAATCTTCCTCAACGAGGGATTTTGAAAAGAATTGTCATTGCCCCACATTTCCAGAAAACCCTCGAATCGAGTATTGTACGTATTGTTGCTCCGTTTTCCGCAAACCTTCCACGTGGTTTCTTCTTTCACCTTAATACCAGACCAGGCTTGGTGTCTTGCAGTGTATGCTGTCTCTTGGGTACATGTTTAGTTGCGGAGTTTCCCCTATCGAGCAGCAGGCTTTCCGGACGGACTTTGCTGGGTTAACTGGGACTGCCCACCTGCGGCTGTCCCATTGAGCCACCATTCCATCTTGGCTTGGTTCCCGGGATAGTGACAGACAACTGTGTAACGTTCGGGACATCTTGAGGTTTGGGTAGCTTAAGTGGCCTGTTCTCTTCAAGAACGGTTTGCGGAACTTATAGCCTTAAATTATAGTGTCTTACATTCTTTTGCACCTCCAAAACTTGAAGGTGAGATTTGACACTCACACCTACCACCAGGTTGAAGGAAATAAATTATTGTTCGTGATTCACTTGTTTATTTCCTTTACGGGTTGGAACCTCGGGTTGATAAGTCTACCTTTTTGCGAATCACGTGGCGCCTACCTACCACCTTCCGGGACTGACCGAGGTGCCCTTCACCGCCTTCCAACTTGGCTTTGGTTTAATTTTTTTTTTTTCTTTTCTACTTTATTAATTTTTCTCGGTTGTTAATGAGCTAGCCTAGGCATTGTCTTACCTCACTATTAAATTACGAATTTAATTAATTAATGCGTTTCTTTTTCACGACCCTGAGATGGAGAGGTAAGAAACTGGCGCCCAACGTGGGGCATTTTTTTGAGTGTGTTCAAAATCTTTGATTCTCTTCAAGTTTCGGTGGTTCTTTTATAACAAGTTTGTATAAATTGCTGTTTTACTATGCAATGCATTTCATTTTTGCGGTTTAATTAATTAGTGTTGTACATATACAGTTGCGATATATTGTTATTTATTAATTTTTGATTGTGTGATATTTGGACGATATCTATACCAGGTGGATACATTTTTTGGTATATATCCCTTTACTTGTGGAGGATAACTGTTGCTATTTTTTTTTTTCAAATCGGAGCACTGCGGAATTTTTGTATATTCAATATCGGTAAAGTTGTATTTATGTTTGCATTGGAAAACTATTATTGTTAAGAATTTTTTTTTTTGGAGGTGTCAAATTTCACAAAATTCTAGTACTTGGCTGGTGGTTATAACGGTGACTTCAAAATTGAGGGAACAGTGTGATTGCAATCCTCCGACCTCTTCTGTGATTTGGAAATTTATTTAAAAGCTTTTGGAAGTAATTACTGATAGTTCTGTGTACTTTGCCACGTTTTCAGTTTATTTTTCACGGATCTTATTTGATTATTACTATTATTATTATTTTCAATTTGCGGCTTCTTTGATCAGCCACAGGTGGCCTAGTGCATCGCGAGTTGTGTGCGGGTGGTATTGTGTTGGTCCACTATTTGGTTGCTTCTATTGCGCTGTCGTTCTCCCGTTTTTCTTTTTCTATTTTCCTTATACCAGGAAGGGGTGGGGAATTTAATTATTTAAATTTTAAATGGAGATTAATCGGCTTAGGAGTGATGAATTGAGGTGGGAGTTAGCTGCTAGAGGTTGTGATGTGGGGTCTACAGTGGATGAAAAGAGAGCTCAGTTGCGGGAAGCATTTCAGCGGAACATTCGGGAGGATATTAACATCCTTTTTGAGCCATCTTCTGAATTGGGCATATGTGCATCTAAGTTGGATGAATTGGTGGGCCTTATTCAAGAGTTTGATGCGGAGAATAGAGAGAATGAATTCAAGAAAATTTACAACAGGCTAATGCATGTCATAAGCAGATTGCACAGAGTGGTAGCTGAGGGTCAGGACTTGAAATCGAAGAAACGAAACCTGATGTTTTTATTGAGTGGTTGTTTTGACGCCTTGCAGGACGCGAATCATATCGCCAGCCTTTGCCAGACTAGTGTTGGAGCAATGTGCACACAAAATGAGTTTATTCATCCGGAGAGAATGGATGCTCCTGTGGGTAATTTGATAGATCCGGGAGGTGCAGCACCTGATCATAATCCTACTTTGGAGAGGCCGGTAGACTCTGGATTATCACGATTGCTCAATAATTATGTAGATTCCAACCTTACAGGGAACTCGTTTGGAGATGCAAGGAGGCGAATAACGGAATTTGAATTGCAGAATTTAGCTCAAACAATCAACCGTCGAGCCTGTACCCAGTTGGCCGATCGGTTGGCCGCATTTACAATTTGTCCGATTCCTTTTATGACTGAGGAGGCAACTTCTAGTACTCGTCGAGTATCATTTGCGACTAATCCTGACTCAAGCGCGGTACCAATGATCCAAACGTGCTCTCAATCCGGAGGAAACAGTACTTCTAGGCCAAATGGCAGCATATCGTTAATTACAAACCCAGTGAGTCACATTGGTGCACCGTCTCATGCAGGCTTGTCTAATGAGAGAGATGTGCCTCGATCCTCAGGATCATTCGTACCAATACACAAATGGAACGTTTTCTTTAATGGTAGTGGCAGTGTCACTTCATTTATTGAAGATATAGAGCATTTGGCGGAGTCAAGAGGAGTGACTGAAGATCACTTGTTCCATTCAGCTTACGAAATCTTGAGAGGAGATGCACGAGATTGGTATACGCCCCGAAGGCGGTCGTTCCTTGACTGGCCCGATTTAAGACAAAAGCTCCGCGATGCATTTCTGCCTCTGAACTACGACGAAGATTTGTTGGACGATATTAAGAGACGTACTCAGGGTCAAGATGAACGATTGCTATTATATGTTACAAGGATGCAAAATCTTTTTATGAAATTGTCTTCTAGCAAGCCGTCCGAGAGCGAGCAAGTTAACATTATTAGAAGAAATCTATTACCACACTTACAGGTAGCCTTGAGCTTTCAAGAAATCGCCACCATCGAGAGTCTTTTGGAAAGGGGAAGAGCTGCCGAGGAGATACACTGGCGCGCACAACAATACTGTCGCCCACTTGCGCATCCTCGTCTACTGCAGGAACCTCATTTGGCGTATCGTCGGCAAACTGCAAACCGTCCTGTTCTGGTCAGAGCGGTGGAGACGGCAGTCCAAAGTCCTAGAGCGCAGCCTCGCTGTGATTTCCCAAGGAGACCAATTGAGTGTTGGAATTGCGGCCAGACGGGTCACAGACGATCCAGTTGTCCTCAATCACGTCGCTTACTTTGTTTTCGATGCAAGCAGCCAGGTTATACTATTAGAAACTGTCCAGAGTGCTCAAAAAACGAGACTCAGGGGAATTAAGTGGTCGGTTAGTGTCCCCTGTGAATGTTTCGACGACCGATAATGTACACACTTCTGCTTTTCTTCAGAAGCAAGCATTGATTGATTACGTAATATCCCATTCAAATCAGGATCAGACACCGCATATAGAGGTTACCGTTTTGGGACATCCCATTCTGGGTTTGTTAGACTCTGGGAGTAGTGCCACTTTAGTTGGGAAGTCAGGTTATATGACATTGATGCATTTAGGTTTGAAGTTGGATACATCTCGGAAAACGTTGTGCTCTGTTGCGAACGGAAATACTTGTTGGAGTATTGGATCCGTAAAGACGCCAATGTCCCTGATGGGGAGGGTGTCTATTATAGATGTTTTAGTGGTACCGGAGCTATCAAATCACTTAATTTTGGGAACCGATTTTTGGATTTCAATGGATGTAGTACCGAATTTGAAAAGGAACGAGTGGCGTTTTGGAGAATACCCTATGGTGGAGGTTTGTGGTATTACGGACGAGAGCACTTTGACTGAGGACCAACGAGAAAGATTGAACTCTTTAGTGGGTGAAAAATTTGAAAGAATGAGCAAAGGTTTGGGGTATACTACAGTGGCGACTCATGAGATTGTCTTAGAGGAGAACGTTAAGCCCATTAAACAGCGATATTATCCCGTTTCACCCTTCAAGCAGAAGATCCATGATGAAGAAGTTAAGAAAATGCTTGAAATGGACGTCATCGAGCCTTCTAAGAGCGCTTGGTCTTCACCAGTACTTCTTGTGCCCAAAGAGGACAACGCCTATCGATTTTGTGTAGACTACAGGGCACTTAATAAGGTTACTAAGAAAGACGCATACCCTTTACCATACGTTTCATCAATTTTGGACAGGCTGCGTGGAGCCAGATATTTAAGTTCCATGGACATTAAGTCGGCATTTTGGCAAGTGGGAGTGAAGAAGGAGTGTCGAGAGTATACCGCATTTACAGTACCACAACGGGGACTTTTTCAGTTCAAGCGAATGCCGTTCGGGCTTACTAACGCACCGGCAACTTGGCAGAGACTTATCGATGCCGTCCTCGGCTCAGATTTAGAACAGTATGTTTTGGTGTATCTGGACGATATTATAATAATTTCTCCCGACTTTGAAACGCATTTAATCATTTTGGGTAAGGTATTTGATCGCCTAATGAAAGCAGGTTTAACATTAAGTCTTGGGAAGTGTAAGTTTTGTATGCCCTTCCTTAATTATTTAGGATTTGTAGTTGACTCTAAAGGTCTTCATGTAGATGTCAGAAAAGTTGAAGCCATAATGACGGTTCCTCCGCCCAAGAATATTACAGAGATTAGGAGATTTCTAGGTATGGCTGGTTGGTACCGAAGATTTGTGCCAGATTTTTCCACCCTGACCGCGCCGTTAACCAAATTGACCCACAAGAATGCCTCTTTCGTCTGGGATAGTAATTGCGAGGCTGCCTTTAATCATATTAAAAATGCACTTGCCTCAGCTCCTATATTAACTTGTCCAGATTTCTCGAAACCCTTTGTCCTTCAGACCGACGCTTCTGCTTATGGACTTGGCGCTGTTCTGACCCAAGAATCGGGCGACGGAGAAAAGGTAATCTGCTTCTTGTCACGTTCGTTGACAAAACAGGAGCGTAATTATTCCACTACTGAGCGTGAGTGTTTAGGTGTCATTTGGGCTGTCGAAAAACTGCGCAATTATCTTGAAGGGAGCCATTTTACTATTGTCACGGACCATGCTTCACTCATTTGGCTTAATAATCTGAAAGACCCAACCGGAAGATTGGCCAGATGGGCTCTTCGTTTGCAACCCTATGATTTTGACATCGTACACCGAAAAGGGAAAGATAATGTCGTTCCGGATTTTCTTTCGAGAAGTGTCCCGATCAACGTGGAAGTTGTTAGTACGAGCCCTGAGCAAGTCCTTGATTTTGGCAGTAGTACTGATGCGTGGTATAGGAAGATGATAAGTAATATTGAGAGTCGACCGGAGCAATTTCCTCAATGGCATGTGGAGAATAATATTGTATATAAATATGTAAAGTGTCCGATTCCAGAACTTACTGCGCAGTCTGACTATTGGAAGATTGTAGTACCCAAGGATCACCAAAATAAAATCCTTAGGAAGTATCATGACGAGCCCGTTTCCGGTCATGTTGGAACTTATAAGACTTATTGGAAAATTCATAATAAATATTTTTGGCCGAAGATGAGAGCAGATGTAAGGAAGTATGTTCGTAGTTGTCGCATTTGTGCCCAACACAAGCCGGAACAAAAGGCCTCAGCAGGTCATATGGGTATACGACCTGAGGTAAACCGCCCATGGCAAATGATAAGCCTTGACTTTATGGGACCATATCCTAGAAGCAAGAAGGGTTACTCCTACCTCCTTACAGTATGCGATTACTTCAGCAAGTTCGTTGCTCTGTGTCCATTACGGAGCGCTACTTCAAGCGCCCTGTGTCGTTTCGTGGAAGAGCAAATATTTCTGGTGTATGGAGTGCCTCAGTTCCTCATTTGCGACAATGGCAAACAAATGAGAAGCAAGGAATTTAAAGCCTTGTGTTCCAGATATCATGTGAAAATCTCGTATGCCGCATATTACCACGCGCAGGCGGACCCTGTTGAGCGGTACAACAAGATTGTGAAAACCATGGTTTCCATCTATTTGGGAGAGAATCACAAAGAATGGGACAAAAATCTTGCTGCAATTGGATGCGCTATAAGAACCTCTCGGAGTGAAACCACAGGTTATACCCCATACTTTGTCAATTTTGGACGAGAGTATGTCGGAGATGGTCCCGAGTATCGTTATATGTTTAACAATGGTAATGATGATCGAGTTGAAGTACAGACCGAGATGAAAGCACGCGTAATAGGTTATAGAAAACTTTTTGAGGATGTCAAAGCCCGTATAGCTAGAATGGCGGACCGATCCCGTAAAATATACAATTTGCGTAGGAGACCAGTTCACTATCAGGTCGAAGATCAGGTTTAGAGGAAAAATAAAATTCTCTCCGACGCGTCGAAAAACCTCAATGCTAAACTTTGTCCAAAATTTTTAGGCCCCTTCACGGTTAAGCGTAGAATAGGAGGTTGGACGTATGAGTTGACGAATAGTCAGGGTAGGTCGTCGGGTGTTTGGCATGTTAAAGATTTAAAACCTACTTATTTTGCTTCTGATGACGATTGATTTAGTTTTGGTGAACAACTGGTTTGGATTTACAATCTATTCTTCAGACAGTTGTTTTCGTGGGTTAGAGGTGGGTTACTTACTTATTAATACGCACTGAAGTTTATGAATTTTCTGTCTCTAAACTTTTCAGTTGCTGTTTGAAGGCCGTACATCGATGCCTCACCAGTCTGTTATTCTTTTGACAGATTTGGTAAGCTTTTTTTATATACTAAATCATATTGAGAGTGTTGGAGAGTTATCACCAACAAGGTAGGGCTCCTGCGAGCTCTCACCTTTTCTTTCCCGATTAGTGGTCTTGTTATGCCAGGCTGATCTTGCGCGGCCGCGTGCGTCGGTTTCGCTTGGTGGTGGAGGTGTAATCCTGTGGGCTGTTGTGAGGGCTAATACACGAGACTTGTTTACCGCTGTAGTAACCTGTGCAATTTTAGCCTACTAGGTCGACTTAACATCGCGGTATATAGATTACCGACGGCCTAGTGTTACCACTCTAGTCTGGAGGTTTTCCCTTCTGCTTCCGGTGGATTCGTCGTTGCGCTGTTGTTGGGTATCACTTGGGTATAGCTAACCTCTTTTAAAAATTTTTTTCGGCTTCTTATACGGCTCTCTGGCCCAATGGGTGTCGTGCGGTTTCACTGCTGCATCTCGCAGGTATGTGTTGGTGAGTGCGATGGATGTCTTTGGCGTGGAGCTTAGTATTGGGGGGCTCGAGATTGGCCCGAATGGTAGTTTCGGCGAGCCAATCAATTCATGGGAGGTCTCGGCTACTGGTATTCAAGTGGCCCGCCTTAGGTGTGGTAGTGTCTGATGTGCGACAGTAGTGGGTTAGGGATTAACCTGTCAAAATTATTCAATTGGTATTAGTGGATGCGCAGGCTCCACTAGGTAGTGTCGAGCGCAACAAGAGTGCGCGCGATACTGCTGTTTCACTAGTTGTAAGTTCTTGTTTTTTTACTAATATTTAAGTTTTTTTTTTCGGGCGTTTCGGCAAGTTGTACGCTATTTTGCTGTTCTGGTGGAAGTCCATGTGTCGATCGGTGTTCACCTCTGACGGAGGAAGGGGGGAGTGTGACGGTTTCATATTTCAATGGTAAAATTTAGCATTTTTAAAGTACCAGTGCTGGCACATTTGCGAAGTAACGGGTTTATTTTATTAGTACCTTGTAGAATTAATTGTACTGTCCATTTCCTTCACCTTTTGCTGTTTGGCGAGTGCTTCTTAACAATTAAAATTCTTGTTTATTAGGTTCATATCGATTTTGCAATTTGAACACACGTTCTTTTGTAGACTCGGTTCCTTTAGTTTCGGACTTGTACTCCCCGGCCGATTGTGTTGCCGAACCATAAATATTTTATGCTGCAACGGCTGTGTGCGTGGCCCCTTGTTCGCTTGGTTTTCTCTTAAGTGACACCGGTTTACTGAGAGATACTAATGCAAAAAACAGAGTATTAGTTGCGCATTAGAAGGAGTCCTAACCATTACCATCTGTCACCCTATGAGACTAGGGACCACATTTGCTTTTCATTGCTTCGGTATTCCTTGGCGAGCCTAGTAAACATTGTTTTGTTTCTTAACCTATTCTTCCTCGATTTTCTGTGACTGGCCGTCCGGTCGCCACCATAGATAGCGTTCGGGTAATTCGATCTCGTTGACGCAACCTCGATTCTTTGGCACGGGCCATACGGCCATCACCACAGATATAGTTCGGTTGTTCTTTCTACTGGCGGCGTACCGTCGACTAGGTTGGCAAGAGTGGCGTTTTCCCTCTAACTTTTTTGTGCCCGTTTAGCCTTTTAATAAAACTGGTTGTCTGAATCGTCCGGCATTTTGTACGCTAGCTTTTGAAGCTTGGGGTTGTGGCAGATTTTCTTTTGTGTGACCGATTTCTTTTTGAGCCGGTAGTGCTACCCCAATAAGAGGGGGATATGTGAATTGGTCACTAATTTATGATTTCCCATACTTTTGGATCTATTTGGAGTTTGGAATGGGAATCTTCCTCAACGAGGGATTTTGAAAAGAATTGTCATTGCCCCACATTTCCAGAAAACCCTCGAATCGAGTATTGTACGTATTGTTGCTCCGTTTTCCGCAAACCTTCCACGTGGTTTCTTCTTTCACCGGAATACCAGACCAGGCTTGGTGTCCTGCAGTGTATGCTGTCTCTTGGGTACATGTTTAGTTGCGGAGTTTCCCCTATCGAGCAGCAGGCTTTCCGGACGGACTTTGCTGGGTTAACTGGGACTGCCCACCTGCGGCTGTCCCATTGAGCCACCATTCCATCTTGGCTTGGTTCCCGGGATAGTTACAGACAGCTGTGTAACGTTCGGGACATCTTGAGGTTTGGGTAGCTTAAGTGGCCTGTTCTCTTCAAGAACGGTTTGCGGAACTTATAGCCTTAAATTATAGTGTCTTACATTCTTTTGCACCGCCAAAACTTGAAGGTGAGATTTGACACTCACACCTACCACCAGGTTGAAGGAAATAAATTATTGTTCGTGATTCACTTGTTTATTTCCTTTACGGGTTGGAACCTCGGGTTGATAAATCTACCTTTTTGCTACCTTCCGGGACTGACCGAGGTGCCCTTCACCGCCTTCCAACTTGGCTTTGGTTTAATATATATTTTTTTCTTTTCTACTTTATTAATTTTTCTCGGTTGTTAATGAGCTAGCCTAGGCATTGTCTTACCTCACTATTAAATTACGAATTTAATTAATTAATGCGTTTCTTTTTCACGACCCTGAGATGGAGAGGTAAGATAGTCTAACGAGTATTTTGACGTTGCGCAGTTCTTACTGTCAATTCACACGCCACTCAGTGAATGGCCCTAGAAAAAACATAATATGGTAACACGTTGATAAATTTTAATCACGGGTAGAAACCGATTGGATATTTTAAGTAGATTTAAAACACAGTAATTTGACGTTTTTGTTATGTTGCAAAATCTGATAGGTTGCAGGTTTATTTAGAATCTCTTAATCGTGTGTTTTAGCATTTGCAGTATGCCTCAATTTTACAACTATCAAAAAACAAAAATTATTGATCTGTCAGAAGTTTTTGTATCATTAACTAAATTGCTTACTAATACTAACTATTATTTTAATACTTCATGCTTAATACATTTTTGTTATACAATTTAAAAAAGAAATCATATTCATATACTCATTTTTAGGTTATGTAACGCATATATGACATATTAGAAATTAATTTTAATTAATACTCAAGTCAAACACAAAATGTGTTTTACATTTGTAAGACCGACCCCATTCACTAATGCATTCAATGTACGGGGTGGCCAGTATAACGTAACCCTATACCTTATCTCAGAATATACAGGGTGTGCGAAAATATCTTAAATACAAAAGCTATCTGGTTTGAAACGAAGTTTTATCTTAATATATTTTTGCATATACATTGCACTCAATGTTGCTTGGGTAAACATAAATTCATTTTTTACAATGGAACATCTTGTATATTATTACAGATTTGGATTCTACTCAAGCTTCTAGGAAAATTCCATAAATAGTATTCTATACCTTGTGTAATGGTTTTTGACATATTTAAGTTTTTATCTCAAATATGTCATTTGCAGGCCGTAAGAAAAATTCCAATTTTTCCTAAAAGGAAATCTTTATCTTTTAATGTTGACAAGAACCTACTTTAATAGAATTTTTATAATATTTTGATAACTAACAATACAGGGTGTTCAAAAAGTAAGATTAAATACTAAATTGAGGAAACTTCAAAAAATCTTTTTTTTAATGGAAACTCATAATTTTATCCTGTTTGCCGTTAAAAATAAAGGTAAGTAAAGATTTTAAGCATAAACAACCTTTTACAAACTTACCTCTATTTTTAATGGTAAATGAGATAAAATTATGAAATTTGGGGGTTTTCATTAAAAAAAAAAGATTTTTGGAAGTTTTCTTAATTTAGTCGTTAATCTTTACTTTTTGAACACCCTGTATTGTTAGTTATCAAAATATTATAAAAATTCTATTAATGTAATTTCTCGTCAACAAGGTATTAAATCCAAATTAGAAAATAAAGATTTCCTTTTAGGAAAAATTGGTATTTTTCTTAGGGCCTACAAATTGTTGTGTTTACCGAAGTATATGCAAAAATATAATAAAATAAAATTTGGTTTCAAATCAGATGTATATTCTGAGATGAGGTATAGGGGTGCGTTATGTTGGCCACCCTGTACGTACTAGGTATTTGCTATTAGTTAGCGTCATCATAAAGTCTCCTAGCAAACCATTTTGAAACAATAAAATAAATGCCTGCTAACGAAGTAAAAGAACCGAATACAATTTTTCCATATTGTTTTTCGTAACCTGAAATCTTAAAGCATGTTCTTTTTTCGTTTCTTTGGAATAAAGAGAAAACATGTTAAATTTAGGAAAGAAAGCGTTATCTATTTGGTAATACTAATATTGCTAATGTATTGTAATTAAAGTATAAATTTGCATTATTTGTTATTTTTAATATTGTTTCCTTTAGAATTTTGTAATTATTTACTTCCAAGTCTAGTTTATTCCCAAAATTATTGAAGTCGAAGTGGAATATCTAGGGATATACAGTGTGTCTAACTTTTTATTTATTTTTTTACCTGACATTTTTAAAAATTTCTTTGTATTAGCATTGATAATTACCTTTGCAAGTTCCGTATAGTCGAAATTCGTCAATTTAGCGATATTTAATGTGGCGAACGTCACATTATTAGCCAAATTTTATGAAATATATGAAATACAGAAAATTATAATAGTTTTCATTTAGATATTGTTACGAATTTATTAGTTAATTTGTTCTTTTTTTATTTGTAAAACAAGATTTTACTTAACCTAATGAACCGAATGGTTATCTATGTTTTTTAGTGATTTTGCAATTTGCAAAAAATTTGCATAATTGATTTATACCGAAGCTTATTTTTTCATAATCATCAATTCTGATCAACTTTTCCTATTTTCAAAAATAAAGACACTTTATTCTTGCTTAAAATTCATATTTTTGGATTACATTTCAAATTTTAGACCATGCAGGATTTATTTTTTTCATAAACCTAAGAATAAAAAAGTTTCCCATTGGTGCTGACTTAATTGGATACACTTTTTTATTTTTATCGATGGGGTATAAGTTGGCATCTCTGGTTAGTTCTGGTTAAACCAAAACTCCCACATTCAAGCAGATAACAGCGCACCCAAGAAGTGGTCTACATTATTTCATTTACCACAAATGGGGGTGCTCAATATCACTTGGTTTATTTAAGAGCGCGTAACGGCCAATCACTACAAAAATCGACCAGTTGCAGCAGTCGCCATAAAATAAAGGCGAAAAAACTTACTCGTATATATCTAAGACGCAATATTCGGGAATATTACTTTCTCGCCTTACCCAGACGTACCCTATCGTATATATTCTAAAATCCATACCGCATACGAAATTTACTTCAAGAGATTCGATACCGACACCCTAATAAAAAAATAATCCGGATATTTTTGGTACGTTTGACGTTGAAAACAGCTCTCTCGATTCAGCGGAGTAAGAACGTGATAAGTATTGGCAATATTTTCGTTACGTTTCAAGGGGTAAAAATTATTTGAATAATTTCGGCGCTCTAGGAGGGCACGTTTTGCACTGAAAATCTTGATTTTTGCGACATTACTGTTTTTTTTTTGGTTGCTCGGATTCTCAACGGTGATTTAAATATTAGCCATGGTAGTTTTTTTTAATTAAATTGTCAACTTTTAAAAAGGTTCCAGGTGGTTTTTCCAACTTTGCTTGATACCGGCGCAAGTACTGCATTAAATCCTATGCGCACCAAATTTGTTTTTGCTCTTTTAATAAGAACGGTATTACCACCTGAGCCTTCCCCCAAACACCCCACAAAGCGAATTACTTTTGTTAGTATAAATACGAAAGCGGTGTTTTGCATTTTTCAGCTGTTTTTCAACAGGTCAATCAGAGATGATCGATTTTGTTCAAATATAAAGGAAGTGCTGGAAGAATTGCAACTAAAACCCAATCATAGGTTTGGTATTCCACAAGGTTCCCCCTAACATCTACAATAGTTTTCACCACAATTCCACTACAAAATTTTCAGATAACTTGTTAACATCCAGTTTCTGCAAACTAACCAAAACTAACAAATAACTTTGTTTCCAGACGGCAAACATTCTCCATGACAAATCAGCTGTAGAACCGTTGTAGAAATTCTGGGAATGACATTTGGTTACTTTTGATTAGTTTTTCCCAATAGTTGACAAGCAAATATGGAATACGACTTGCTGAAACCAAATTGGTAATTGATGGTATTGCAAAAGCTAAATATTATAACAAATAATAATTGCTACAATAGTGTATTGATTAATTGTTTTTTTTTTCAGCTTCGCTAATAATTGAGATAGTGGATCATTGGAATAAATAATCGGGGTTACTAACAAATCGTCGATATATTCTTCAAATAAACTTTTAAAACGCTCGACGCAAAACTTCTAGATCACTTCTGCACCCGTCTGTCTCCCTGTGCTCCTCTTTTTAATTGCTCCTTTGAACACCAACATGGATGCATTAGACCACCACAAGCTATGCTGATACTAAATCATCTCCCTAATATTAACTAAAAAATATAGGACACAACTAAAACCGAATTAATGATTCCAGAAAATACGCTAAATATTCATTTTTCCAAAGGATATTTTCTTCTTCCATTTACTAACATTAGCAAAATATCTGAAACTGAAACTAATTGAAAAATTCTGTATCTTGGTATCAAATTTTTATTTTATCATTTCTATAGTGACAACCCTTAGACATTCATTTACTCGTTTAGCTGTTTTTTTTTTCGATAGTTTCATTTCCCACGAATCCTAGCCACTTCGGGATATTACCACACGATATTCCCGCACGGCTTGAATTTTGACGTTTATCAATTCTGACAATTAGTCAGTGAATATATTCGTGTTGAATTGCAAAAATGTTCTCAAAAATTAACATAAACATTAACTAATTTACCAAATTAGGAACCTAGAATAATTCTATCTTAATTAAAATCAGAAAAGTTAAATTAACTAAACAATTAAGATACATACCAGCCAAACCTGGAATTGTTTTCTAGAATATAGTTTTAGTACTTAAACATATAGCAAGCAGATTATAAAATTTTAGCCTTAAATAAATTATTCTCTGCTGATTAAAAGCTCGATTAATTTTAGGGACTATAATATATCTGTGAATATTAGCTCTAGTTTCATAATTATGATTGATTAGTGCCTGCCTGTTTATGAAGATAAACAATGTACTAACACTGCAAATATCAGTACCACAAAGTAACGCAGTAGAGTAAAATTTCGGTCACTTAAACAATTTTAAATACATCATTTTGTATTACTCTTAGAAGCTGAAGATGAACACTGTACCTTCCTCCCCATATTAAAATCCTGTAGCATAGAGCATATATATTACCAGTAAATATTGTTGTAATACTTGCCCAACATTGTCGCCATATTAATCATCAAATTTAATAATAAATGTATCCTCCAACACACAAATACGACGGGAAATAAAATTCGCTTCCCAACAGCACCAACAGCGATGCGGGGAGGTAGGAGGTAACGCGGGCAAGCATTCCATTTTTATGACCAAAAAACGAGATTTTCAACTTATTAGAAACAACGGTATCAGGTTCATGATTTTGCAAGTAAAAGCAATTACTTGCGTTCCTTTATGGTTTCGGATCTGTGTTGGCATAAATCAACTTTTCGGTTTTTTGTTTTCATCAATAACATCGAAAATAATTGCTGATTATTTGCCAACGGCATTAGCATCGTTTAAATTCTAAACGAGGCGGTCGGCAAGATCTACCGGCAACAATCTTTTTGCTTTGAAATGGCCCGAAACCACGCTATTTACAGAACCGATGTCGTTTTCGTATTCCGGCTACGTATACCGTTTAAAAGAATCGACGTTAAAAGTAAATTTTCGATTGCAGATTCATGTTATTATTCTCAGACGCAAACATAAACCTCGTTTTATTATCCACTCCGGGTTAATAGACTGCGCCCCAGATTCCGGTCGAAATCGCATGTTCGAAAATCACCTCTCTGGTTTTTACTCTTTGGTCATTTTCTTAATACCTACGAATTTTATAAAGTACGAATTTTTGCTTTTTATGATTATATTGCAAATGATTAAAACATAGCTGCGATGAAGATAAAATGGAGGTCTATTTACTTCCTTCATATATGTTTCATTTTTCTTAAACTGCCTAACTAACGTCTAAGGCATATATTAAGTCGGATGCGCGGTTTTTTTCAGATACTAACTTTCTAATTTTATTTCCTTTAAATCAACGATACAACGCATAACTTAAATCCTGCATTTTGCGAAATTTGCACAACACTGCGCAAATATCTTAACTGTCATATTACATGATGCACTAGGACGCCTATTGCCAAGCCACCAGCAACATTTCATAGATTTATTATTTTTTTTTTAATGTATAAACGAAATAATAAATGATAAACAAATAACAAAAATTTACCAATGCTGATCACATTTGTTTTGTAAATGTGGACATCCAAATTTTTACAGAGCTCTTCATTCATTCATTCGCATCTCTTTCATTTTTTATTTGTGAACTGTTTAAAATTATTTAAAGCAGTATGTCTGGTGAGTGGTTTTCAAAGGGACCAACTTTACTAGCATTATTTATATCAAATCAACTACACAAAGCATAAGTTATATTTTTACATTTTGCGAAATTTGCAAACCTTTGTACATATTAGTAAAATGTCATCATTACATAATGAAATATTCTACCTACCAAAATTTCATATATTCAGCTAATTTCTTCGAGATCTTGATTTTTTTTCTTCATAGATTATGCTTTTGGCAAATGTTCTAAAAAATATATTTACGAGGTGTCTTCAAATGTAAGGTGACTTTTGTAATTGGTCGGGCAACGTACATTCGATCTTCCATATATATTTTTTGTTATGTTGGTACACATGTCTCTAACATATGTTTGCTGCACGTTTACCTTTTTTGTGAGACAGAAGCGTTAGACGCGTTCTGTGTGCTCGGCGATTCTCCGATTTAAAAAAAATGGAACAAAGAATTTGAATAAAATTTTGTGTAAGAAAATGGAATACTGTGCTGCTAAACACTTCAAATGTTGACAACGGCATATGATGAATCTACTGTGAGCAAAAAAAAATTTTTATAAATAGTACAAGCTGTTCCAAGAAGGTCATAAATGGTGACGAATCGTGGGTATATGGTTATGACGTCGAAACCAAAGCCCAGTCGTCCTAATGGAACAACCCAGAATCGCCAAGACTGAAAAAAGCACGTCAAGTTCGATCAAATGTCAAGTCATGGATTTTTCATCACGATAATGCATCTGCTGATTCCATAGTTGCTTGTGTCTAGCTTTTTGGCCAAAAACAAAACCAGAAAGTGCTTACGGGAAGTGCTTTGAGGAATGGAAAAAACATAAATGTTGATGAATAAATAAAAAGTTTTTGATAAAATTTAAAAGTTACCATACTTTTAGAACACACCTCGTATATTTCTAAACTAGCCCATAATATATATTATGAATAGTCTGTATGCGTAATAATTAATGGCAATTTTTTACAATTTTTGTAATGGTGTATGCTGAGTCCACATTTTTGCCATCGAGCTCAGGGAGTCGTGTATATAAACCACTTTTCCCCCCCTTAATCGCATTAATACTTACTGCATTTCCTTCCTTTTTATTGACCACCAAATGCCTGCAAGGTTATAAAAATAAAATTCAAAATGTATTTCTATAACTTAAAGGAAAAATTGAGATTACCTAATTACTAACATATAACCCATAAATTTTCCTCAAGTATAGTTTGGTTAAATTTCCGGCTGTCAAATTTTGCATATATAGTCTCGATGTCGAGCAACCCTTCTGGTAAAATCTGTGGTTAAACTGATATTCTAAAACATCGTATTATAACATGCAAGTTATCCCCATATCAATAAAATATTAATAATATTAATAAAAATGACATTTCTTTATTTATATATTTATAAAGAATAAAAAATAAAACAGTATAAGATAGGTCGGTGGCGAGATCTAGCAAAGCTATTCATCTAGCCACCCTGAACGAAGATATTTGATGAATTAATCTACATTAATTTGATTGTTTCACTGTGCAAGAAAGGTTTTAAAAAATACATTTACACACATTTTAACAAAAAAAAAAACTCAAATACATTTTTATAGGTACTCATGTCAATGCAACGGAGGTGCTGCAAGGAACTACAGAAATAAGTAAAATAAAAAAAATAGTATTAATTGGACAGTAGATTATTTTTAAGACGCTTTCTAAAGTCTAAAGAGTTGAAACATTTAATGACGTTCTAGCT
This sequence comes from Cylas formicarius, assembly GCF_029955315.1. Classification (NCBI taxonomy): domain Eukaryota; kingdom Metazoa; phylum Arthropoda; class Insecta; order Coleoptera; family Brentidae; genus Cylas; species Cylas formicarius. The sequence goes on along the minus strand of NW_026844264.1, from coordinate 15,888,417 downwards.
GAAAATGCACTGATAGAGGGCAGTACGGTACCGCTGGATAGTGTACAAAGATTTCTGACGAGTGAAGTGCTGATCAATATTACATCCCTTGACAAGTTTTTAAAAAGATACTTTGGCTGTTCGGACTGCGCAATTTTAAAGATTAATATACATAAGTGGAGAAAGAATCTTTGGTCTAACTTTAGCCATCCGGATTCGGGATAAAACATTGAAATATGAACAAATTTTATCATATTATAACCAAACAGAAAACTGTTTTGCAGTCTCTGTGGTCTTATCTGATCTTTGTTGTTGAAAAGGGCAGGTCAGTATACCACATTGCAATAAGATAAAAGGGAACGAATAAGAAAGTCGCATATCCTTAGTTTGATGTCTGTATTTAAAATATCTTTGAATATATTGAGAGTTCTTAGTTTCGCGTAGCTTCTCTGCTTTGCTATTAAAAAACACCCCAATTCTTGCAAGAATTGGTAATATTATATGTTCTCATTATTTACGACATCCTTAAAATCCCTATTCGTAAACGAGCTAGTGAAGAGCATGGGCACAAGAAATTTTTGAAACGACTCGCAAATCAGAATTAATTTAGCTGTTGGCCAGCAGTGAATTTTCAAACTTAAACGGTAAATATAACTGCACATCGTCAGCATACCGATGCGATTTCAGATATTTTAAATGGTCAGCAAGATCCACGGTGTAATATTAAAAAATGGGGAAAATGAATAGCATAATAGAAAATATGTCAATAGGAAAAGCAAGTGCGGTGTCTTTTGGCTTTGAACAAAAACGTTTGGTCCGCAAACACAAACATTTCCGATGTTTTAAAAAAAACGGTAATTAAATTTGAGATTCTGTACGGGCGCAGTCAGATATTCGCAAATATAACAAATTTTTCGACAGAGCCCATTGAATTAGGCAACGATGGGCAGATAAGATAGACCCGGTATTTATAGCGGTGCGATATATTTGACCGAGTATTGTTTAGAGTTTGTATCGTATATTTTGCGTTAACCCACTTTTCTAATCAGTAATGGGAATCTTTTGAAAAATCTATTTACTGACGGTACGGCTTAGCTTGCAAAATTCTACCAATACAGCGAATGTTTTAATAATTTCATTGCGGTTTATCGCGTTTCCTTCATTGTCCGATTTTATTCTCATATTTTCCTTTGATTATTTAACATTTCAGCAACAATTTGGTAAGATTATGGTGTTCTTTGTTTTAAAAATTAAAATTATTTATTGTTCATTAGAACCTTGCTTGCCTTAACGTAGTTTTTGATAATATTAGGCATATCCTGCAATTTTATATAATTGAAAGATCAAATTTGGTACATATGTCTTTTCCAACTGTGTTCTACATGGAGATGTTTCAATGCGGATGAGTTCATAAAATCTTAGTCGTTAATACATGAAATATTTTTTCATCGGCAACCTATTTACTTTTATTTTATAATGCTGTGCAAAAACTTTATATATATATATATATATATATATATATATATATATATATATATATATATATATATATATATATATATATATATATATATATATATATATATATATATATATATATATATATATATATATATATATATATATATATATATATATATGATGACACTATATTCCGGGATATCATCCGTTCGCTCGTTGAACTCCGACTGGAATCCTGCATCCGACTGGAATCCTGCAGACGTTTCGCCAAAATCTCACTTGGCATCTTCAATGCTCTCGCTCCGAAAACACTTCGAACACTGGGAGATATACAAACTAGTCGCCAGAGATCCCACGACATATTTGGAAAAAACAACTAAGTCCAAAATTCTCGATTCATCAATAAACGAGGATACAAAGAAGAAACTTATTCCGAGGGAAAAATCGAGTCGTTGCCCAAAATTCTACGGGCTCCCAAAGATCCATAAGGACGGGGTTCCCCTGCGTCCAATCGTAAGCGCCTTTAACTCACCATTATGCAAGCTGGAAAAACATCTGGCTAGTGCACTTCAGCCTATAGTGGAAAAGGCAGATTCCTATGTTAAAAACTCAGAACATTTCACTCAGATTTTAGGTTCTCTCAGGATGGACAAGGACGACATTATGGCAAGTTTCGATGTCAAATCCCTCTACCCGAGTATTCCAGTAGAAGAGGCACTCTTGCTTATAGAAGAAAACGAAGATCTTCCACCATACATAATTGATCTGTCAAGACATTGCCTGAAAAACGCTTACTTTATGTACAACGGGAAAATTTACCGACAAATAGATGGAGCAGCAATGGGATCATCTCTCTCACCTGTGATTGCCAACCTCTTCATGATTTACTTCGAAAAGAAAGCAATAGAAAAGGCAAATCTGAAGCCAAAACTATGGACAAGATACGTTGATGACGTATTTGTTGTATGGCCTTTTGGCAAGGAGGAGCTTTTGAAATTCCTAGATCATCTGAATTCTATTCACCCAAGGATTCAATTTACAATAGAACTTGAAGAGGATAACAGCCGATCGCTGTGCTGCCATACATCAAGGGGGTTACTGACAAAATCGGATGAATATTACGGAAACACGACATATCAACGGCATACAAACCTGACCATACCATCGGAGCAATACTAAGAAACCCAAAACAAAAAATTACTCTAGAAAACCAAGGAGTATACAGTGTAGCATGCAGATCGTGCAGCCTGACGTATGTGGGACAGACCAACAGAAGGATTTCAGCCAGGCTCGAGGAACATCATAAGAAACAAACAAACAACATCTGCTTTGTTTCAGCACCAACATCAGACAGGCCATAAAATTGATTTCGGCACTTGCAAACAAATAGCTAATATTCCTGATTTTAGGACTAGGATTATACGAGAGGCCATCGAAATAGAAAAGTCCGGACACCTCAATACGAGAGACGACGCTCTGCATTTATCCAACACGTGGAGAACGATAATCAAACAGCAGAGCGATGCGCAGCAGCCAACGGGGACATCGCAACTACGAACGGGCGAAATTAACAACGCGACAATTCAGGGGGCGGAGCCACCTCCCCCCACGCACAAGCAGCACCGTTACCATCTCCGGCGCAGAGTATAAATACCGCACGCACCGCCGATAACCTCCCAGTGTTCGAAGTGTATACATATATATATATATATATATATATATATATATATATATATATATATATATATATATATATATAGTGTCATCATATATATATATATATATATATATATATATATATATATATATATATATATATATATATATATATATATATATATATATATATATATATATATATATATATATATATATATATATATATATATATATATATATATATATATATATATATATATATATATATATATATATATATATAGTGTCATCATATATATATATATATATATATATATATATATATATATATATATATATATATATATATATATATATATATATATATATATAGTGTCATCATATATATATATATATATATATATATATATATATATATATATATATATATATATATATATATATATATATATATATATTATTGACCTTCCCGAAAAACCTCCGAAAAATTGATGTCGATAACTAAACTTTAAACTTTAACACTCAGTGAGCAACATTTTCCTAGAGCATATTTGACTCAAAATCATTATTTTTGCGAGTTTAATTTAAGATTTGCTTTTGGTGTATTCATTACGGGCCACCTTAGATAACTGAAACGTGTCAAATTACTGAATCGTTCATTTCAAAAACCAAAAACTAATAACTATACTAAATACTTATTCGCACCAACAAAACATTCCATTTTTCGTTGACTAGTTTTTAATGTTTCTTAAAAATTATACTTTTCGATTGTTGTGTTGTTTGAAGTGAGCTTTTCAACTATAAAAAGTAATGTTTATAAATCTAAATAGACTCCAAATAATGGATGTCCGAATTCCAGAATGAAAATTTTAATTAAAATTTAAAAATGTTAAACCCGATTTACCGGATTTCAAGTTATATTTCTTAAGAACTTTTAATATGTGGCCAGGGATGTTTTGGATGTAAGGAACGACAACAACGGCATTTATAGGGTTGCTTTCGGACCCTCACATTCAAAAAATTACTGATAACATATCAAAAGTTTTTGTTTTTAAGAAATATAAAGTCAAAACCAGATTTACCACATGTCCAAAAATCTCTTCTGTCCGTCAAAGACCAAATTACGTTTGTTCATACCCTTCCTTCAATTCCTCCACCCCTCAAACAATATATAAGCAGGTATAGAGTAAATAAAATACGAGCCAGTTTCAGAACTCGGAAGAAGCCCACAGGATGTTGTAGTTTGTGGAATTTTCTTTGAAAAATTATTTATTTTTGTTAAATTTCACTTTCAACACTCTGTGGTTCTAAAACATTCAAACATTCTAAAAATTTTATATCGTTTTTCATCTTAAAATTCAACTCTTTCCTTTTGACAGATAGATTAGCTGGTGACGCTTTAAAAGCGAATAACTATATGGGAAAACGTATACCAGTGACGCCCTAATGTTTATCAAGTGTGCTGGCGCTATATGGCGGGCTTTGGCAAGGACATACGAAGGTGACGCTCAAAGCATGTTACCTGTCCAAGACGCTCTAATTATCACCAATCAAGCATAAATCAATCGTCTATACAAAAGATATTTTAGAAATTAATACTTGATTTCTAAACGAATCTAGCAATATTCGACGCATATCTTTTTGGAATCGTATTATAATGAATTTTTTGAAATGTTTGTGATACCTTAAAAGATGTATTTTTATTTTCAATGCAAAGAATAATATTTTTGTACATATCAACTTATACTCTGAAGTAATTTAAGTTAATATTGAACTAGTTCTCCGTGAGGAATTCAAACGGCAAAATTGGAACTGACGGAAGCTCAAGCAAGGAGATTTACGAACACCACCATTCAAAAATGTTAAAAGACCATCTTTCCAAAGACGGAAAGCCTCGTTAAGCGGATGCAAATGGAAATCTTTTGTGAATATGTAGCGAGGTAATGCCGTTACATTTATTGCTCTGCCGTTTGTTATACAACAACGCACAACAGAAACAGAAAAGTCTCAATTTTCATAATCCTAAAAGGCCTTATTGTGAGTCAAATGCGCACAACACTGTCTAAGTTCGAAAAGTACTCGGAAAGCAGATTACACTGCAGAAATCTGCATATTCCACTTTAACCTTCGTAAAAGGAACAAAAGGCGAAATTAGATTGCTAAAAGTTTAAAGTCGTTGATAATTTGCCGGAGTTTTTGTTTCTTTTATTGAAAATAAATTGGTGGTTCTTTTTTAAGTTCGTTATTAATAAAAAGCAAATAGAACTGAACTAGCGACATAATTTTGAGTATTAGAGAAATACTTATACAAATTTTCAGAAACAATATATTCGAATCAAAATCACAATTCGAGATTTAAATCTAATACAATAAAATATGAAACCTGTACAGTCTATGCAACTCTACTCAATCTTATTGAGTTAGAAACGTCTGAACATATTCTCATGAAAAGCCCATTCTACTTGGTAAAATCTCGACTTTTTTATGAATCTGTTAAATATTTTTGCAGATTTCTTTAAACTTAGAACTATTAAAGAATAAAACTTAATTTTAAAAATTTATTTAATTTGGTTAGAGCAATCCAAAACACTATATTTTTTACTGCCGTTAAATATAATTAATGGGAATCACTGTTTATGATACTTTGTGTTTAGGAATACTTCCCAATTTATTTCTTAACAATTTCAAACACGCAAAAACTACGTTTATACTGAAGTTATTATCTGCATAGAAAAGCCATTAAAACCCAATTTCGAAAATAACGTTGAAAAAGTTGAGCATCATTTGCGATAACATCACGAGCGCTTTGTTATTCTGTTTGAGTTGGGCAAAAACGAAAGTAATATGTTGTTTGTATTATTTTCCGTTTAACCAGCAGTTTTTCCTGTCGTGGTGTCGCCTCCTTTTCCTCTGTTCTTTTTTGCAAATTTACGCGCCGAAACAAAGGAGGGTGAAACCCAATTAGCTGCATCCCGTTTACTCGACATCATATATTCGTTATAATTAAACAATGGCTTTTGAAATGACCCCAAGTTTGTAAAAGGAAAACGATACAGTGCGGGAGACGCAATACCTTTTCAGTGGATCGTCCATAAATTTGTTAAAGTAAATTTGAAACTTCTTTTTAAATGCTATAGGGTATATAAAAACTCATAGAGAGCACTGAAAGGAAGGAGGAATTTATGGAAGATTAAAAATGTGTACAGTGTACAAGTTTACAGTGCTAGAAGATATTATAAAAGACAGAAAAAAGATTTAATACAAAGGTTTTAGGAGTTCATATCTCTTATCTGTTGACAGTAAAAAAACATAATTTTTTAAATAGGTACCTTTTTTCTGATTTCAATAGGAATCGTTTTAAAAAATCCAGACGCCTTATTGATTTTTCGCTAAAGTCCTTAATATACAAATCTTAAACAGCTTCACCATCATGGAGGGATGTTTCCAACATGGTGTTGCTTCTCGCATCCTCCACTCCAGCGTCTCCTGTCATTCCAGTCTCCTTCGTTGAGACTTATTACTTCCATTTGGGTTCGAATATTTGTAATCCATTTTTTCGTGACCTTCCGCGTTTATTTCTTTGTGCTGGTATTCTGTTCCAAACCTTTAATGGTAGCTCATTCGGTGCACCTGTCCATATCATTGTGTCCATACCAATTGTTTCTAATTTCTTACATGCTCAAGTAAGGTTAAACCGGAACATCTTCTCCAGTACATCATTTCGGTTGAAAGAAATTTCCAAGTAATGTTTTTCTCCGGAATCCACACTTCTGACCCATACGTCAATGCAGGCTGAATTACGGCTTGGTATATTTTTTTTGTAGTTTTTTGTTATGTTATTACTCCACAGAATTGAATGTAGTACTTTAATCATGTTCTTTTCTTTTCCTATTTTCGTTAGTATGTCCTTATTGTCCTTTCCGTTCTCATCTATTGTAACTCCCAGGTATTCGTATTGTCCAGAGTTTTTTATTATCCCGATTTCCGTTTCAATGTGCCTGTGCCTCCTATAGTCATGTATTTTGTCTTCTTAATGTTGCGTGTCAACTATATTTATCCCCATGGGACTGCATTTTCTTATCCACTGCCGTAAAGCGCTGCTGAGATAAATTTTAAACTGCTTGATTTCATTTTTACGACATAAATAAGCTAGCAATTGTTAAACTTTTGAGGTTAAGGGGGTAGCATTAACTAGCAGTCAATCCACTTGTATCTTCTAAGAATAAACTAGAAACTTTATTTATTTATCTTGCGTTACTTCACAGGTATTACGGAATTATTGGGCCAGAAATGATGCCAGCAGTAAATAACTAACAAAAAACACAAAAAAAGGTAAATCTAATACTATGTGATTATCTATTCTTATATAAAAATGATATATGATAAACGTGGTGATGTTGCTTGATTTACCACCTCCAAATAATCCATGAATTATTGTCTCCACTTTCTTAGACACGTGCCCTCTCAAAGCAGTTGACTTGACTTGACAGTGTATCTTAAAGCTCTGACCATCTTGCGTCCTTGGTCTGATTTTAACCTTTTATTCATTTGAAACGACCTTGTTTGTTCAAGCTTCGAAATAGGTAGGAGTAGCTCTATCACAGAATATAAATTTGGTTGCACTGCAATTTACCAAACCAATGACTGTCGAAAAATCTACCTATTTTTGAAAGTCTTGCCCAGTAATTGTTGGAAACTCTACACAACTTGCAGCCCTCTACTGTCTTCTCCAGTCGATTAGATGAATTTTATCGCTGTCATCTATATCTCATTCTCTTAATTTAACTCCAAAAACGCTTAAAGTCACGAACATTTTATCATACTTTTTAAACTCGATCTTAGGAAGTTTAAATTTTTTCGTATCTGGCGTATCGATGACTATGGAACCTCTGGTAATATCACACCCCCTGATCTCCAAAGTGGCTCGTAATTTGCTGACAAATCGCAATTCACTACGTATACCTGAAAGGTTTAGCTCAGACAGCAAGTTGCTCGAGTTCGTTAGCAATTTTCTAAAAACTGACATGCATAAACGTGCGATGTGTTCACCAGTTAAAGGAACTGGTGAATATTGGCACTTATTCCATATTTCCGGGACTAATAATCTATCGGCAGAAGAGAAAGGTTATTTTTAGTAGTTTTACCGTTTTTGGGTTACGTTAACGATAAAATTATAGATGTGTCACTACAACATTAAACGGACTTTATATACCAACCAGTTTTTGGATAAATAATTAGTTAACTCCCTAGTTTGGGTAAAAATATTTGTGCTTTTCTTTTCTTTGCTTTAATTTTCTGTTTGTGATATTGGTTTCGTTCACTATTCGGTGAAAAAGTTCTACTGGTCTGATTGGCCAGAAAGCAAACATGTTCATGTTTATGGATGTAATTCTAAGAAGGTCGACAAGGGAATATTTTCATGCTGCCTTATAAATATTAATTAAAAATTATTACACATTAGGTTAAATTGATAACTATAATTTGGTGCATAGAGAGAAATTTTTTCCTTAGCTGAATTGAATCATTTTAATAACAAACGTTACGAAAAACGTATTTATAAGAATAAAATTTCGTTAACAGTAAATAAGCTTTTATTGAGACAAAATTGATTATATTTTTGCTTTAATTGTCTTAACTGAAATATTTAATCCATTAATCCACAATTTTGTAAATTTTATTCTTATTCAGCCAATAAAATTTTGCTGAAATTTTCAAAGAAACTACATTAACAAAATATATATTATATAATTAAACAATTCTTAACGTCACATTCGTTTAGTACTGACTGGAATACAAAAATTATTGCTTGGAATAAAACGAATGTTAAATTAATGGTATATAACCATATTTCCTCAAATTAAAATTTATTTGCTGCAAGTAAATCTTTATTTTCCGGAAGCATAAGCTTTTTGACGCCAGAAACCAATTTTTTCGCCATTTGTTATAGGGAACATGCTGTACGAGTGTTTCAAGGTATGTAGAAATTAAATTATTTAATATGTAATAGATCCCCCAAACTTAAAAAGTGGAAACCTAATATTGTCGAGTGTAGGGAATCTATTGTTCTTCAAGTAAAGGTAGTTGTTTCTATTGAAAAAATAAATTCAAAGTATGGGCGATCCTAGACATCTCAGAGAGAAGAAGCTATTAGTGCATAAAGAAAGTAATAAAATGTGGCATAAGATTGCAACACTTTACAATTGTAGAAGCTCTCATAGTCACTAAGGTTATACCTACACCTAATGCTACTTTTTATTAAAAAAAAAATTTTAATAGGCAATACAAAAGTTGCCCATATTTTGACGAAATTGTAATTGTACTGCCTCGAAATTTACTGGTCCCGGTCCAAATGAGTAGTGTACCGTCAAGGACCTACGAAAAGAAAGCGGCCTGAAGGTGGCAAATTTGATTTTGGCAAAACGTCGACATTCGCTACATTTTGTTCCATTAAATATTATTGACAGCAAGTTGCTCGTTCCTTATAATGTAAATTAATTTTACATTGTTTGAAATAAGTATTTCACTTTTGTTACTTCAACGAAAAATTCTAGCAAATAAATAGGAATTGTATCTAGTATACCCCATTTCTTGCAATAAATAAAGTAGAATTGTAATAATACATACACATTCCTTGTAATGGTGTTATCTTATCCTCACACTCAAAAAGTAAAAATATTTGAACTGAGATTTTTGGTTAGTATTTTTGACGTCGATCTAAGGTAAATTTAGTCAGCAGCCGACTTCATGGTGACATAAATCATCCGGTCGTCACATTTAGATTTAAATTTGGACGCTATATGACGTAGACTGACGACGTCGGGTCATCTATGACGACGTCAATGCTACGTAAAAATGGTTGTTGGGTTCATGCATTTACCAATCGTACTAAAATGTTCTCGAATATGCGTCCGCTTTTATTATATTTCGTATGACGTGGTTTATTAATTCCAATGCTCAGAAAAACAAGGAACACATCCTCTAATTGGCTTTGGATGTTTGTTAACATTAATTCGGTCAGATGCAATCCCGAAACGAGCCATTATATTCGCGTTGAAATTATTTCATTAGCGCGCGCCGAAGTTATTAACGAAAAACCATTCACATCGTAAATGATTTTACTAATTTTGCAGCGTAATTCTATTAAACTAAAAACGTGCATTTATTGACCGAAATTATTTCGAAAATCCCGAACCGCATTTCGTAATAATTCGCTACAGGATGGGTTGATTAACATCGATGAATTCTGTTACAAACCACTTATTGAAATTCTGTGTGTTTGTTCGTTCTCTTTACCGCGATACCAGGTTCGAAATGATTTAAATATACCAACGCAATATAGAGCGACGTTTAATGACGTAAATCGTTAACAACTTAATACGTTAACATGCATATGTTTGTTTTGTCGATCCGCCCAAACGTTAAATACGCGCAATGGAGTTATTGCTTAGTTTATGGACGTGACTGCCTCTAATTCACAATTATTCGTTTAACCGAAGCGACGCTAAGCTCAGTTGTAAAATATGACTGTAATTTATGCTTTGCTTATATTTGAGACTCATCAAGTCATTGTCTGAAAGCAGAAAAAATGTGTTAAACTACTTCTTTTACTTGTTACTCAACAAAAGTATGCCAATCATTGAAATGTAAACTCAATACCCCCAAATAACAACTTAAGTCAATGAACTGTACGATTTATCTTAAGAGGTGTTAAAAGCCAAATTTCGAGTTGCCGTTCACTACAAAATTTGGCGATAAAACTGACTTTCTGTGATAATTTAAAATTCCCTTAACAAACGTCATGTTAAAAAATATTAGAATACATCCCAAATCCACATTTATAACTATGGTACTATTGGACCAGTTTTTTACGTCGCAACTCATATATGGGTGAATTTTTTGTGGGGTACATGGGGTACCCTATGTGTGGATAGTCCGTTGGGATATTAAAAGGATAAAAACGGTTTTTGATAGTTGTTTTCATGTGGAAATCAAAGGCATGCACATTTTTTTTAAATGTGGTTTAAATAATTAAGCTCGCTGTACGTTCGTCCTATAACGATACGCCACTGAACAGAGAGTTTTCTCCTCTTTTAAACATAGTCTGCATGTGCTGTCGCTGACAACCCCAGTAGAACGAAGGCCAAGAGCTCACTTTTAGCCCTGAGGCTGTAGTTGCGTATTACTTTGATTGGATTGAATGGCAAAACGCAACTGAATTATTTTGCGTTGAAGAACATACGCGTATTCGGTGCTAAATTTAGATGCCCTAATAATCCCGTGCAAGTATGTAACAAATTTAGGTTTTATATTTTTTATTGTGAATTTATGCTTTTCATGCACGCCAAAGAGTCACCTAATTCGCACTCACAATAGTATATTATGCAACAAGTGTTGTAAACGGTATTTGACTCACGAGCGGAGTGAGTGTTTAATAAACGAGTGACTTAACAAGTTTACCGAACATTAGTTTTTGGGTACATGTTCGCAAAACAACACGAATACATTCATTGGTAAACGTCAAAATAGGAAATATCTCCTAAAACGCGGTAAAATCCCGGAAATGTCCGAAGTGGCTCGGATCCGTGGAAAACGAAATAGTGGTACAGTGACGCTTCCCGCACGCTAAATCGATGTGTAATTAGACAGAAGTGCGCTTCATCGCTAAACAAAATTCGCTTATGAAAATCGGGAACAACGGCAATCTCGTTTTGGACCCATTCGACGAATCTACGCCTTACTTGATGATCGTTTGGCTTCAATTCTTGCACGAGTTGGGTTTTGTAACGACGTAAACCAAAATCCTTCCGCAAAATCTTCCATAAAGTGGATGGACACAGATCCAATTCCTGTGCTCGATGGCGAATGGACTTATTCCGGTCTTCCTCAATGCTACGTTCTACAGCAGCAATAGCTTCTTCCAAAAGAGAAATGTTAAACACATTCCGGTTGCAAATGCCGTTTTCCGTTCGTAGCACTATCCGTCATCATCGCTCAAATTGTTTAAATTCGTAAAGTATTGCCCTCTTTTCGGAACAGCACACAAAAGAGGAGCTCCACTTTTGCCGCCGTCAAAAAGTCTAAACAAGTTAAATTTAATTTTAAATATAACGGACGTCGTTTTCCACCTTATTTTTGTTATCCATATTAACGTCCTCGAGCAAAAATCTCCGGTGACATTTTAAAAAGTGCCGCCTGAATGGATGGAAATTTCAGGGAGCTGAAAGGAATGATTAATTAAGAAGGATCGCTCAGCCTTTTTAAAAGACAGAATAACCCAATATGTATACCCGCACAACAGTTTGGTGTGATTTAGCTCGGGTTCTCGTTTTTCTCGTCTCGCTTCCGACGGCAAGGGCGTTTAATAGAATTGCCGAAAAATACAGGTTTTTCTTAATTAGCTCGCCGTACGCTTAAGCCTTAGTAATTACAGTTGCTGTAGGATTTTCAAAGTCTTACTAATAATTCGTTTAGGCCGAAAAGGATTCTCCAGTTTTATTCTTCTTTGATTTGGGACGCACTTTGCGTCATCAATTTGCTGCACGTCTTTAAGAGAGTTGCAAGAGCTTTTTTCTACTCCCGTCTGTAAAATATCTAATTACCCACCGATCTAGCGTGCGGGAAGCGTCAGTTTACCACGTCAGTTTCGTTTCCCATGAATCCGACCCGGAGATATTTTCCACGCTTTGAATTTTGACGTTTGTCAATTCTGACGGTCATGTCAGTGAATGTATTCGTGTTGTTTTGCGAAAATGTACCCAAAAACTAAAGGTCGATGAAAAAGTATATTATGCAGTATAGTATAGTATGCATTTAATAAATGAGTGAGCGAGTTAAAAAGTTTACCAAACGTGTTGCATACTATACTTTTTCTACGACCGTTAGTTTTCGCAAAACAACACGAATACATTCACTGCCAAACAAAACGGAATTGACAAACGTCAAAATTCAAAGCGTGGGAAATATCTCCGAAAACATCCGTTTGCTTCCAAATCGGTGAGGTAAAATCCCGAAAATGTTATTATATACTATTTCATACTTTCAGGTGAAGAACTGGTTAACTAAATATCAATTAACATTCCTAAGAGCCACTCCGTCTAGTCAATATTCAGTTAGCTGTCTTTTTCAATAGAAGTCTACAAGAGCTGGATAATTTTTCAGTTTTCTAAAGATCGTTCCTCATAGATATTCAGTTAACGTTCTCGTAGAAAAATTGAAAAACAACACCAACTACCGACTATTCTTACAGTCGTCGATTAAATTAGTTTCAGGGAAATTTTGTTTAATGTTTAATAGTATTAAATCAAAGATGAGAAGCATGCAAAGGAGAGATAATGGAATAATCTTGGACAAAAGAACATCTTCCCTACTATAGCGCGGCATCAGCTAATAGCAATTTGCTCTTACACTACTCGTCACTATAAATTAGGTGACAATTTACGGGCATCCTTTGTGCTTGTCACTTACACTAACTTTATATAAGTTGTGACCAAAACTAAAGACATTTCGGAATCGAATATTTAATTAATATATTATTAAGATTTTAATTAATTTTTCATTTCACATAAAAAGCAGGGCATCCGTCACAATCTATGGCAAGTGGAAAGATGAGGTTGAAATCAAATAACATTGACTACTACATCAATGTCAAATAAAGTTGGGCATAAGCCGAGGAAATTTCGGCTTTTCTTTAATCTGTTTTCTTTGGATTGGAGGCCTTATTTCAGCGGCGTAGAAGGTAAAATTAATTTTTAAGCGGCGCTTAAAGTTAAACTCAACATAAAATGCGATAAGTGGAACTTTTGCATGGGACGCTTTTGCTTAGATTATTATAAATAGTGGGCACCTCTCAATCTTTAAGTACGTTATTTTAGTTTGTTCTACACTTAAACGCTGACCTGTTACACCTGTAATGGATTTGAGGCATTACTTCTGACACCATTTCTAAACAAAATTTTAAATATTATCTGCAGCCCCAAGTCTTAGTTATTTTTCGTGAGCACAGAAGGTCTACGACGTAGACTCTACGTCTATGTAATATTCAAGTCTATATCCTCTGGAAACGCTTAAACATCATAAAAATTTTCAAAAACATAGTAGATATTTTACACTTTTAAATATATACTGCTGATTTAGGTTGCTGAAGTTTGATAATAATTTTGGTGGTTTTTGCATCGATGGGATGTTTTTCGGTAAATCTTGAACATCGATTCTGATGATTCGCATGTGAATGTATTCGTGCTTTTTTTAATTTTTCGAAAAAACTTCCACAGGCTACTGTAAACTATTTTTTTACTCCCGTCTGTAAAATACATAATTAAACACCGATCTAGCATGCGGAAAGCGTCACTTTACCACGCCAGCTTGGTTTCCCACGGATCCAAGCCCTTTCGGACATTTCCGGGATTTTATCGCACAGGTTTGGCAGCAATCGAATGTTTTCGGAGATTTTGTCGCACGGCTTGAATTTTGACGTCCGTCAAAACGTACCCCAAAAACTAATCCACTAAAAAATGTTATGCAATACATCAGACAATTTAAATACTACGTGGTATAAGCTACAAGTAAAGTGACATTTAGTATTTAAGTTTCCCACATAAATTTTACATACTGTTTGCATGGTTTTTTGCGGTTTTTACAGTATTCATATTAATATCTTGCCAAAACCAATTGTATCATTTTTAAATATATAAAATTGAAGGTTGGGACCTGCTTTTTCTTGCCTATAGGATCTTTAATCCTCTTAAAAGCTCTATTGTTGGATGATTTTTCTTTCAATTACAGTCTTTTTCTTTAAATAAATTTCTTATTGATCAATTGTAAAAGTTAAATAAACAAATAACGTTTTAAAATTGTGTTTATTCCGTTGTTTATATGACATATCCAATATTACATCTCTCTTTGTCTAACGTTAACAGTTAACGTAAAAAGAGACAACAATAGCAGAACCGATGGGAACGATAAACGACTAGGTTTAATGGCAACTCGTAATCCGATAATCTGTTATTATTTTTAATTTGTTAAATTGTAATTTTCTTTGGTGACGGTCGTAGAAACAGTATACTCGTAGTATGCACCACGTTGAGTAAACTCCTTATCTCACTCGTTTGTTAAGCACTCCCTTCGCCCGTGCTAATTAGTTGGCTGTTGGCTTCTTCAGAATTTAACTGAAACTGGCTTCCGTTCTACTCTGTATCTGGTTATATATAATTTGGGGGGTCGTAAAGGAGGAACATTGTCGCAGATGACTGGTTCTCATATTGGCGATAGGTAAGGTTTGGTTACTTTCATTGGTAAAACCATTGATTACATGCAAGAATTTTAGTTTTATCTAATAAGATATGATGTCCGGTTTGATGATTGTGTTCGGCAACTGCTAATCAGTTTATCGCAGTTTGTCGCACTCTTATGGTTCTTAGGGTCTCAGGAACATGAAATCCTTTTACCCTAGTTGATATTTTTCGTTCTGGATTGGAATGTTTGTTGCATAATATAGTAATTTTGAAAAAAAGAATATATAAACAAAGAATTATAATCTCGTAAAGTGGAAGGGTAAAAAAAAACTTATGAAGTTATAAAGGTGAAAGTCACATTCGAACATTTGTTGTGTTTGTGAAATTAAGTTTTTTCTTTTGATAGAATGAACTTTATTTTAAAATGCTAATCAAACTCAACCCACACTCAGTTACTATTTCGGGCAGGTTTGTGAAAAATATTTAACTCGAGGTACCGCGTTGGAAATTGAAATTCTCCAACAGGCAGAATTCATCTCAATCCCTCCACAATACCACAAATAGAACAGAGAGTGTATAATCCCGAACAACAAAGCGATTTTGGCTTACGTAATACAATTAGCATTCCGGGAACGTCAAAAGCTTTGAAGAAAAATAAGTCTGCCGGTTTCAGAAAAGATAACGGAAAACACTGCAGATTTCCCGGAAAGGGCAGACACAAACTGTATGAATATTAAAGCGAACTCGATTCTGTTAGCGAATTGTTTCCACTACAAACAAAATTGCTCGTACCCACTGACATATTTCCTAAAATAAAACGCGTCACTTCTTCCACGAAAAAGCACCTTTTGTATTTAGAATGGGATATTAAGTGGACGGCACTCAATTTAAAAGCACCGCTCTAAGCAAACCCAATTCCTTTTATTCCGTTTCACTGAAAGGGGTATAAACAAACGACCGATGCCGGTATTTTGTTTTGCAGCCTGTTCAAATATATAATGTATGTTTTTTCAGTGAATCGATACTCTGCTGAAAACTTGTGTATACTTACATTTGCGTCACGATTGCACGTTTTCAGTCGGAAGTAGACGGTCGAGTAGATCGTTTGAAATGTAGTTTTCCTTTCTCTCGTTCTTGTTTATACAGCTGACAGACTCCGACGAGACACAAATGCACTATGAAATATCTTGTTTCTATTGTATTTGATTTGAATAGAAATGTAAGTGAAATTAAAACAAAAAGTTACATTTCTATTTCCATCGTGCGTTGTTGCCCGTTTCAGAATAACAGTGTAGAGTTTAGATTATTTTTCAGTTTTAGCATTCCACGCCAAATTATGTAGAACTATTAATTTTTTATTTTATTTTACGTATCAAAATATTAATAAGACAGCATTTCTTTTCCTACTTATTATTTTGATTGTTAGTTAACTGGGTAAATTTAAGAACTGCAAAGAAATTAGGAAACCTTTGAATTTACCCTGTAAGACCAAGAAGTTCCAACCGGCTGTCTTCTAACGGTACACGGTGGCCAACATTTTGAAACTCCTCTATATTCTTAAATCAATTTAATCATTAATCAATCATTAAAAAGCTGCGTTTACTTATATCGCTATTAAAGTGTACAATAATATTTCTGCTACTATTAAAGCATGTCCATCTGCCAGATCCCATAAGAATAATCTAAAAAAAATACTATTAATGATTTCTTGATTTAATATGGCGATATAGGGAAGACCTACTTTGTTCTAATAATTAACTGAAGTTTTTTATTATAAGAATTTTATTTTTTTAATTGTTATGTGTAATTATAACTCTAAACATATGTAATGTCAAAGGTGGTTAGAGAATTTCAACACCAAGTGTCTTTACATTTAAGCTGTAAATGTAAAGAAAAAACAAATAAACTGCTGGTTCATATCTCTTTTTGTTAGGATTCATTTATCCTATAATTAATTACAAAACAATAACAGTTCCTGCAACAACAAGGGATAAAAAAACTTGTCGTGATAGAGCTGCACAGACGGCAGATACAACTTTTTTCCCTATTTTGTTAAAACAATTGTTAAAATTGAATTGAAATCAGAACACAGGTATTTGTAACAAAAAATGTGATATAAATAACGGCACGCAAGGGCCAACAAAGAGATATAATTTTTTTTAATAATTCTTAATAATTACTTTCGGAATTCAATTTAAACTTTCGGAAGGGCTTTTTCAGTAATTGACTTGGCATACATAAAAAATAGTTAAAAACTAATTTTACATATAAAACAGCAATATCAGGATTTTAGCAACATACATTTTACCTTTTCAAAAATATTCGCTTTAAATCCCCTTATGGGTCCCACAAAAATTTAGCAATAAACAACATATTTGATAAAAATGTAAACAATAGTTTTCTTAGCAATTATTTAACATCTGAGACCAAATCTTTAGAAGATTTGTTTTCTTAAAAATACTTGAGTGCGTCAATCAAATATCGGACACTTTTTTACAAACACTGAAATTAATTATTAAAATTAATGAAAACACCAAAAGAGCAGCAAAAATAGAAACACATGGAAACAGTTTCATCATTTCTAAATTCATTTTCTTGATTTGTCGGTTTAGTTTGAGAATACTCGGTCATGTCTTTGTTCCTACAAAATCATACTGTCATAAGGAAGGAATTCTATTCTCATAACGACGTCTGAAGCCTACATTTTAACGATTTAAAAATTCCGGTTGGACACCTCCGTGAGTGAATTAAGTTGGAAGACGTGATAAGTATTGGCAATGCCTTCTTTGCGGCTCCAAAAATGTACGTTATTCAAATAATTTCGGTGCCAAGCTTGAAGATGTTTACTTTATATTCGGAGTTCGTAAAAAAGGTTAACTCCAGTCGAAGCGGCGGAATAAGGTGGGGGAGCTTAAAACATTGGTCGGCAGCCGCAGGGAATGCGGTATAAGGGTCGGGGAGGGTCCTAGCGGCTTTTATAATGTATGCTTGCCCCCAGACAGTGGACACAAATATTAATTATTAAATTCAAATTTCGGTCGGTCTAGGTTTTTTTTGGCCTCTTTAGAGGTTTTCCCGAACCTCTAGTTTACCAACCAACGATTTTATCCCAATTAAGAGACAAATCAACAAAACTACAAATAGACATTAGAAATAAAGGACCCTCAATAAAACCTTCCACCTTCATATTAATAACGAAGAAGGAATAACCTGCATTCCAACCTATTATAAACGCAAAACGTTTTAATCTTTGTTTTGATGTTTTTCTTTTTTGTTTACTAATTTGACGGCATGTTAATTTCAGATAACTTTAATATAGTCCTTGAAAGTGATTATAATAATTTAGTTAAAACACAACGCTTCTACGATTATATCACTTTCTCAGCCAATACATTGATGACCATATTAACTGGAAAAGAAATTCTAAATATCTAATATCTAGATTAAAGCCTCAAAGTTGCGTTCTGATATACGAAGTTAACGCCAAAATTTCCCGGCCTGACATAGATGCAGCTCCAGTATTCCGATAAAACTTTGTTATCTTTTAAATATATATCTTAGTAGGCAGCAAAAAAAAATTGAAATCTTGCGTCAAACAGTTTTTTATTGACAGCATTTTAAACAAGACGTGTCCCAAAAAAATGTCGCAAATAACGCAAATTGAGTATAGAGCAATCATAAAGTTTTTGACAGAAGGGTTAGCACCTAAAATTATTAAAGAAATGCTGGATGGTGTGTACGGCCAAAGTTCTCCTTCGTATTCTGTAGTGAAAGAATGGGCAAAACGTTTTCGAATGGGGCAGAAGTCCCTTGAAGATAATTCAAGAACTGGTCGACCAGTGGAGGTCATAACAGAAGATATTGTTGCGATTGTGGAAGAGGTGGTATTGTGTGATCGACGTTTAAAGGTCAAGGAAATCTCAGAAATTACTAACCTTTCTGATACAAGTGTTCGTCGAATCCTGCATGATCATTTAGGTATGCCTAAGGTTAGTGCAACATGTGTTCCTAATAAATAACCTTTCGGCTATTCAAAAACAACGCCGTGTCGAGTGTGCGCGGTCTTTTTTGGAACTCTGTGGGTCGGAACCGAAGCCTGTGATAGAAACTATTGTGATGGGAGATGAAACTATGGTTCTCTATTATGACCCTCTATCGTAAAAATAATCAATGGAGTGGCGTCGTAAGGGTGAAGCACCTCCAAGAAAATTCAGAGTCTGCCAGTCAACAAAAAAGGTGATGGCCACGATCTTTTGGGATTGTGAAGGAATTCTTTTGATAGATTTTAAAGAAACTAATACCACTGTCAATGGTAAATATTACACAACATTATTACATAAATTGCGAGACTGCATACGTGTAAAACGTCGAGGAAAACTGACCAGAGGCGTGGGTCTTTTGCGCGATAATCCACCTGTCCATACTGCTGGTGTTGCACAAGCTGCCATTTTAGAGTATGAGTTCCAACAGATCGATCATCCTCCCTATAGTCCAGATATGGCCCCCAGCGACTATTATTTGTTTGGATATTTGAAAAGGGACTTGCGTGGACGGCGGTTTAACGACAAAGTTAAGTTAAAAGAGACTGTTTTCGCCCATTTTACAGACCAACCAAAAGAATATTTTTTCAAAGGGATTGACTTGTTAATAAAGAGATGTAATAATTGTATTGAAATTAAGGGGAATTACATTAAAAAATAATAAAAAAATGTTACTCTACTTTGTTTCTTTCATATTCAGGTCGGGAAATTTTGGCGCTGCCCTCGTAATTACAAATTATTTTAAATCATATATTATAACTGTATGCAGTTTTCGTTTTTTTTAAATACTTTTTAAAAAAAAAGATATATATCTATAAATCTAAATGCACTTTTTAATAAGAAAAAATCAAATAATATAATATAGTAAATTATAATAATTTAGACTTTTGAAACCATTTCAAAGCTAGGCTAAAGATTTTCTAATCAGAGAAAACTTGTGGAAAAATTCTTTACTCAGAAATTGTGATACTGTAGTCATATTTTTTTTGTTTTTTTTTTGTCTTTTCCTATCCAATATGGTTTTTCGATGGAAATAAACGTATTGTATTTCAAAAAAATATCTTAAGTTAATCTGAACTGATTTTAACAGTAATTTCTAAAATTTAGCTCTTTCTAATTAGTAGATATTTATTAATCGTAATTGTAATCCGAGTAAAAAATGAGTCCCATCAATCCACGGCGGCCATCTTTTTTTTTAGATTTGCGACTATTTTTTGGACATTGCTATGAAACACGGTAAGTGTCCGAAATTTGAAGCCATCCACTTAAAATTTAACACACATATAGAGTTTACCTCCATATCGAAGCCTATTGAAACTAGGGGGCTGGGGGGTCGGCAAATATTTTTGAAAATTTAAAAACCGCACTTGCAGGTTATAGAGAAAAACATCATTTCTCCAAAACGGTATATACGATCGAAAAAATTTATGAACCAGACGAAGCGCACGATCCGGACCTAAAACCTTGATAATTTTTTAAAAATGTACAGGGTGCGTCGGTAATTTTGCAAAAAAACTGAAAATTGGGTTCCCCTTACAAGAATAATTGATAAATAGAATGCTGTGATCCTTTTACATGGTTATCTAGCCCATATGGACAGTTAAATCTTTTGAATTTAAGGTTTTCACATATTATACTATTAATCCGATGGGCAAAATTTTAGAACCAGATAACGCGGGAGATCCGGAGCTATTACTTGTATTTTAGGCTTTTTTTTTGGATTATATACAGGGTTTTTAATTAAGGACTAAAATCTAAGAGACCGTGAAAATTGTATTTTTCGGTAATAAATTATTAACCGTAAATCAAAATTCGTTAAAAATATGCCCAATCGGTTCAAACAGTGTTATAGGCCAGATTAAGAGTAACAATTTTTGTATTTATGGTTTTCGTTTGAGATATTTAAAAAAATCCATATGAAAATCGCTGTTTGTCGCACCCAATTTAGACGCGATGACATCGTTGAGTATTACGGCGGACTGCATAGTTTCAGAAAGAAATTATTTTCTCGAAAACCATTTGCTCTATTAGAAAAATTCTTTTACCAGGAAACGTGGGAGATCCAGGCCTATAACATCTATTTCCGTAATTTTTTCAAAAATGTACAGGATGTGTCGACTATGGACAAAAAATCAAAAAGACACTGAAAATTGCCATTTTCGTGGGTAAATTATTAGCCGTTAATGAAAAACTATAAAAAAGAAATAATTTGGTTTAAACAGTATCGTAAACTGTGTCGAAAGAGTTTCAGGTTTATTATATCATACAGGGTGCGCTAGATATTTCAAAAATATCTTTTCAAATATCTGTTATTTGTACAAATTACGAGACGTAAAAGACGCTTTATACGGGGTGTATACATACAAAAGTTACATCGATTTTGCGAAAGTTTCATAGTGGTCCACAGGAGCACGATAGAAAAACAATGCGCCCCCCTAATAATATTATTTAGTAATCTTCTGGATTCCCCCTGCGTCGGTTATTGTCGAAATGAACTTGTTGACGTTTCGCCAATCATCCTGTTGGCTTCTTGAGAGCTTAACTATTTGTAATGGTCCGAATTTTCTACAATGCATAAACGACCACCCCATAAACTTTTAAAAACTTTGCGTGATAACTAACTGAAATATCTCGAAACTTCAATACTTAACCACGAAACACTTTAAAATAGCGTCAAATGTAATTAATGAAGATCCATTCCAGTTTTTTCTTCCAATAGCGAGGCAGATGCTGAGCGGCTATTGTTTCAACCGAGCGCCACCCCTCTTTATCCGCGAAGGGGCGGTAGTAATGCATACCCCCACTCCTTTTGTGTGGACGTCCTTGCCGTTTAATAAAGCCGGATCATAAATCTAACGCTCATAATAATACTCACAGTCTCCACAGTGATAATACTTAACCGAAGTTAGGGCTTAGAATTAATAATCTGGAGTCTGTTGCGAATTTACAGGGACGTAACTGAGGGGGGCTTTGATTCGCTTGTCCGAAACGAAATGTACAAACGTCGCTGATGGATTGTTTCGCTTCGGCAAACATTTTGTGAACCGAGTTTGCTGGTTGAAGCGAAATTAATTTGTTTACTTGGCGTGTCTTAATTAGTTTTGCGGAAGTAGCGGGACAGCCATAGATTTCTGCTCCTTTTTGTAAATAAATTAGTTAACGTCACTATGGAGCTTGGCAATTGCGATTCTAAATTACTCTAAAATCACCATATTTATATTGATATTCTTGTAGAGACGATTTTTAGAGCAAACCAGTTAATGAATTTATTTATCTGCCGAATATTGTGACCGGCTGCTGCTTTTACTTTGTTTAAACTTTCAGCACTCAAAGTTTTAATGTAAAATTTGCATTTATATTGCATTATTTTACATTGGATTGTATTCTCAATTTTCGCACAACATACAGATACGAATACCATTGAATTTTCAAATAAACAATACTTTTTTAAATATTTTGCAACTAAACGCGTGTGGTATCGCAGAACAGTTTTGGTTAGTTTGGAAACAATCTTTTTGGGTTAAGCGGTCCTAAGAAAAGCCTTTAGCACCAGAAATCGCCCCACAGAAGAAAGGCGACAAGATGCTAATTATATAACTGCGAAATCGTTTGTCGAATATCTGCTGACTGGGAGTTTAGTCAGCATGAGCTTATTAATTAAGTGTACTGGTTGTTAAATTTCTGTATAAATAATAATATAAACCCTGTTCATCTTTGATATTATTATTATTATTATATATTATGCATCGTATAAAAGCAGAGTTAGGAAAATAGTTATTTATACAGGCTGAGACAATTAAAGTTAGTCTGTTTCGAAGGGTTTACGGGCAAGCTAATAAGAGAAAATAGTCTATGCAAAACGCAAAGTTGATGAGCTAACGACTATTTATGTACAAAGGAAATATGAATAAACTGCATTCTGTATTTGGTATTTGTACCGTTGACAAATACACTTCCTACCGCTTCAATATAATGTAACTAAGATTGTTTCTTCTTAAAGCGTTCCGTAGTTCTAGATTACGCAATGCTTTCCGGAGGACTCGAACAACGGTTTAGCACCCACAGCATATAAAAATGCAAGTGTGAACCTTGTGGATCACATCCAAACGGCTACCTTATTTTATTGACAGCAACATTCTGCTTTCCAGGCTTTGAAAAAGTCCGTGTAACTATGGTGTAGAGAACCTTCGCTGCAGGAATACAGCGGCTCTTAATTTGAAAGACTTAATAAACTTTCCACAGAGACATAGTAGAAAAATTGGTCGATACCTCGCAACATTTCTATGGTTTTACTATAAGACACACTAAGAATCATTTTTGCTTGTTTCATTTGTTTGTTTCATCAAAAGATGCCAATTATTATAAACTCCTGCGTAAAGTATGTGCAGGAGCTTTAATCAAGCGTGATAGCAGGATGATTGAATATTATAATCGATTTATACTTGAGTAACGGTCAAATGCCATCCTATTTGCTGGCGAATAAGATTTAAGTAACGAGAATAAAAAAGTTGGTCCGGCAGATCTATTTAACGGATTTCACGAAACATAAAGTTTATAACGTTCTTCATGAATAAAAAGTCCCAAAAAACTTTTCTAAACCGCACTTGGCCTCACGGAAGCATGAATATATCTGGAAACCTTTCGAATGGAACTTCGAAGCTACACAGTCAACTTAGTAAACTTGCCTTTTGGGATTAGAATTCTTTGTTTTACGAAAGTTCGAAAGTTTAACAGCTTCCGAGCTTTTACATATTACAATCGATGTTGCCGAAGCGCCTTACGACCCCAGTTGTTTTGAAAGTAACTAATTAAATATTTAGTGCAAATATTATTACATGACAAACTTCCATTAAGTATTAACTTCGTCTGAAAATAAAGTACAAAACTATGATAATGGAAAACGGGACGGGTATTAGTTAAGTGAGGAAACTGGCGATAAAATATTAAGTCACCACCTTAAGCCGAAAACTTGGCCGCTGGTTGCTGAAAATTTGATAGCATAATGTCAACCAATAATTCACAAGGTTATGGTGGGCTTATTGCGACATAATACGTCTCGCGCATGTGGTACAAATTTCAACTTGACAGCTAGTAGTGTGTGGTGAGTCGGTGAGTGGCAGTAACGGATAGATAAGTGGCATGATAAACCGGGTGTGCATTTGGTAATAAACATGGCACATTCTGAACGATCAACCCTGCATAGACAAACGAGCATTGCGTGCGTGCCGATTTCATCGTCATCGCCGGGGCTCTGCGTTATACAAAACGAAGAAGATATCACCCACACTTTGTAAAATGCTTAAATTTTTCAGTAGATCGCAGGAGCTTTCTAAATGTTCTCAATTTCACTGCTCTTCTCTAAAGGTAAGAGATACAACATAAGCTAAATCACAGTCGAGAGTCAACAATGAAGCTAAATTGATTACAAGACTGCAAGAAAACGATGGGGTCATAATCCCCTACAGAATAAACTAAATTAATATTTTCTAACGTATAGGCATCAGTTAATTTTTCCATACATCGGTAGCAGTTGGTCCTACAGGGCGCGTTCAAAATCAGCGTGTAATTTTTTTTAATGTCCTTGGTTCTTCAGAAACCTATTCAAATTGGTGCCGTTCAGTGGCGTGCGGTACAATGTGTTGCAGGGTAGGCAAGGGGAAAAAAAATAGCGCCGCAGGCGAAAAATTTTTGGAGTGCCACTCCCTAATTATGTTTTCCCATAAAGGACATAAAAAATAGAGCGTATAGTAGGCAACAGAACCAAAAAAAACGAAAAACTCAAAAGAAACGCATGTATTACATACAGCACAACACAATACATTATTATGTACAATGTACGTGGATATATTATAAAATGTACTTAACATATTTTAACTTTAAGCTCAAATAAAATAAAAATCAAATAACAGCAAATAAATTTATTATTTATAGATTAATTCAAAACGGCGATTTGTTTTCAGAAACTCTTTCAATACGTCATCATAAAATTTTGTGGTCCTTTTTAATTCTTGTAAAAGTCCAGTTTCTAACGAAATTATTGTTAAATTGTTCAACCTTGCCTGTCCTTGCGTATTCCTTAAATATGTATGAATTCTTTTTAGGCCAGAAAAAGATATTTCTGCTGACGCACTACTGGTTGGGATGGTGAGAATTAATTTTCCTAATTTTATTAGTTCTGGAAATGCGTGACACATTTTTTTCTCTTGACAAAAAATGACAATTTCATAGGCATTTAAACCCGTGAATTCGGCAGAAGAACGATGCCAAAGTCTTCAATTTTTTAATGCAATTCACATCAGCACTGCACTCACACTCCAAAATGTTTACTTTTCATTAGACATCACGCCAAAAACCAACAAAACAATACGAATAATCTCTCAAAAACAATATCGCCAGATTTCCAATTAGCACTGCTTAATATATTTTATGGCAGAATGATTTTGCAGTCATGAAATCATTTGGAAACAATATACAGATGATTTACAACCAAATTTCTAATTTGCTACATAATACACATTTTAATAAAACATCATAAAATTGATCGTTTACCTAAAATAACGTGGGACCGTTTCTTATATAGTTCTGTAATACATCGGCAATGGCAATACCGCATGCTGCGGGCCGCGGTATCGCAGTGCATCCGACGGATCGGTCGGTCCCGACTACTTTCGTGTGTTCATTGCTTGCAGTAACGCAGTGCTTTTGCTTGCCCATTTAAATATGTTATGTTAATGTTAAGTTTTGGCCGTGCGTTCGACTTTGAATAATGGGATGCAACCGTAATAAAGACTATACTAACTTACTATTTAGAAAAATAAAAATATGTAGGTCATTTTAAATAGGTACGGAAGGGTAGGCAATGCTTTTTTTACCTATATGTAATGCACGTCACTGCTGCCGTTGAGGGCAAATATTTCTACAAATTTCTTAAAAATATTTTTTCGAATCCGCTGGCACGTGACTTCTTCGAAAACTATAAATTACAAATTGCACTCGTCAGGAAAATCAAATATTAGAAAACTTCCAAATCTGCGCAAAATACTTTTTTTTATGCAGTTTAGTTTTTTCCTTGAAAAGATAATTTTCCGAGACTGAATCGTTTTCTGGAATATGTAAATTTGGGGAAGGTCGTTTGTCGACATAATCCAAATCGTAATTATTCCGCTTTCAACCCTTTTCGCTATCTGACACGGATTACATTGGGCGGAGGCCGTTAAAAAAATGTATAAATCACGACCCCCCACCCTCCGATTTGTAATATACCAAGGCCCTCAAAAAAAGTAATTTCCTTAAACCCATCACAACGTGGACTTATTAAATTTTTTACCTAAACGATCGCGGCAGGAGTGGAACATACCAGGATAGTTCAACGAACTATAATAAAAGTAAAACGAAAAATTTAATTAAAGTCGCTATTTGTAATGCAGACATTTTGTGGAGTAGATCTTCCCGGACGGACGAAATATTTCGGGAATGTTTTAAATCGAATTCTCGGCTGCCGATATCAATCAAACCCACGAACGAGCTACACTAAAGCTGTTAAATAGTGTATAAAACAAAAGAATGCCGTTTCGAGGCGTTTTTTGCTTAATTTAAAACGAACGAAAAAGATGGGTTGAATTTGAACAACCTTAAATTCGAAATATCTTTTTTTTTATTTAAATGTTTAATGGTAAAATAAGTGTATATTCTAAAAAAATAGCAGTAACGCTTGTCAGTGGCATATAAATCCTGGAACTCATGGGAAAAGTTTTGTAAATGAATAAATCGTGTACAATAAGTTTATCGATCTGTGATTGTTATACTGAACGCTATTAAAAGTTTTTTCGCATTTTCGAAATTAAGAAACCAATACCCTTAAAACTATGATTTCGGGTTAATTGCAAAAATTTCATATTGCATTTTAACCCTTTCAGGACGGCACCATTTTGCCGCAAAAGTGCCACACAGACGGCTGTTTTTTGCGCACCCTCTGGGCCAATGTCATATATATCGGGCATAGAAATGTACTTGTGGGAACTTTTATAAAAACGCAAAAAAAATGCTTTTTTTAATGAAATAACTTTATTTTAATTTAAAATATATTTTTTCAACCAACAAACTTTGGAAAAACATCTTTTAGAGGCAGTTTTTATCTTTTCAGTTGAGGGAACTAATGTGGGGAAATGTCTGTTCTGTAGTATAGCTATATCAGCAGTTGCAGAAACGGAAGTGGGCTTGTTGGTATTGGATTTGTATCTGCAACAACAAAAATTAACGTCATTAAATAGAAGAACCTGAAAAAAATCAGCAAGCTTTTGAAAATTCCATGTGGAAAATTTTGTTGAAACTTAGCAAGCGGCACTGGGCAAGTCTGTATGTAACCATTTTGTTTTTGTGCATTGTTGTTATCATCATCACGTCTCTCCTGTCTTTCAACTTCAAAACCAGGCAGGTGTCCGAACTTTTCCCGTATACTTCATCTTTTTCTAATTTTTCTTTTAGAATCGGCATGTGGAGTCTTTTACGTCTAACAGTCCCACAAGATTTTTTTTTGTGAAGAACATATGATAAGATCGGACTCCTATAGAAAGTATCTGTAAACAGGGAGTGACCTTTGTTTAAATACGTTTTCATACCTCGTGACTTCTAATCCTTTAATATTTTCTTCGGGATTATATGTCTGTTTGCCAATATAGACAATAATGTCTAGCATGAATCCTGTTCCACAATCAATTAAGACATACAGGTTTATACCAAAAGCGCTTAGTTCTTATATATTGCTTAAAAAGAAGCCATCCTTTGAACAGTATCATACTTTCATCAATCAATAGATTTTTAAAATGATACGTACTTTATGCAATCCATCACCAGTTTTAGCATTCATTCTCGTTGTTTGAAAAATGCAATTTTTTTTACAATTTGTAAGTATCTGTTTCTTGTCATTTTTTGGCTAAAGACTGAAGAGTATAAAAGACCAATCTTCTTTTATTTCAAGATTTCTTTTTCTACTCATGATCATAGTCAACTCACGAAATGTGAAAAACTCATCTCAATAAAGATCTTTCCATTTATTTTCATTTGTTTATATAGCATATCTGTTGGTCTCGGAAATTATGAAACGTGCTGAATGAAGATTTTTCTCTCAATGGCATGTCCTTTACTCCACTACTTATGTATATCACTATAGTCCTTGGTGCTACTATCATTGTGAATGTTTTCGTTTGAGGTATCATGATGACTCTCTAAACTTAACATCTTGAAATTCTTCATCAATGTCTTCTGCAGAACTGCTTCCTCCACCGCCGATATCACTCGGAAAATATTCACTACCACTATCAATAAATGGATTACCTTCACTATCTGATCCTAACAATTCTTTGAGACTCCTTACTTCCGCGTCTGTTAGTTAGTTATTATTTGTTTTTGTTTTTTTTTTTTCGCTAAGGTCCGGATTTTTCTACGCACGACATTTTGAATGCAACTAAAACACTTACTTGGTGTCAGGTTTTTGTCTTGACTGAGTCTACGTCCAACATCGGAGATGGAAGGACCTCTGAAGAAACTCGCCACTCGTGCTAGCGAAACGTTAGGAAGTAATTCCAACCGACGACGGCCTTTAAACCCGAATCAAGATAATACCTTGCACCTGTTATATTCGCAAATTCGCACATTTTTCTTAAAAAATTTTTTAAACCAATGCTATTATTCCTGAAGCTGTAAACAGAAACCCGAATAAATAGGCCACAATTCCGCGTAGCCGCATAACGTCAATGCGAATTGACGTATCAACATGTCAAAATTAATAAAATCACAACGTAAACATTTCCCGATAGTTTTAGCGCAAACATCAAAGATAGGTTCCAATCGTGTACGAAATTAATATCTATTAAATTCAGCGGATCACTCCATACGTGTTTTCGGATATGTTCCGCGTAATACGTATTGACTCTAAAATTATTACTAATAACTAGACGTCAGATATTTTGTTAATTATTGTCACTACATATTTAATGTATTATTGTGTAAAATGGGAATGTTTAAACAGCAATTTATGATTCCTAAATTGTGCATTTGGACATAATGCACGTTGTAAATTTTACCAAAATAGATAATTGCCCAGTTAATATGAATGCTTTGAATCAGCATTTTTTTTATTTCGGTAGAATGGCTATAGAAACCGCCCTGAAATCTCGTCCCTATTATTCCAGAGTTTTCAGTAATGCTAATTGAGTGCTAATAAAGACTGTAATGCGCAGCAGTATATAAAGTATAATAACTTCATTTATTTCAGTTTATTTTTTCATTCAAATTCAGTTTCGATACATTGAAAACAGGAATTATTTTTGCAGATTTTGGTATTTGGAGAAATATAACTTCAAACGTTACAAAATGACAAAAATTAGCAACATTAAAGAACATTTTTTTTCCAACAGCGTCTCCTGGGGACGTAGCGGATCAGCATGAATTTTCCAACTTTTGAATCTGCTATACGTTCGATGTTCCTTCGGCCTGTCCCTGCCTAATAATCTGCCGTTACGGAAGATATGTCTGAGAAATTCAAATTTTCTTTTTTTAATTGTAAACTGAACTTCCAGATCTTTTAATCTCAATCCGATTTTTTTTGTAACTAGGTCCATCCAAGCAATTTTCCACAAGCGCCTGTATGTTTATTTTTTATTTACTTAAAAAAAAGTCTACTTAACAGGCATGAAACGCAACTAACAGGTAGGTTGTAATACAAATTATTAAATAGTTACAGAGGCATTGGAAGTAATGATGATATCACGAAACTTAACCTAATGTCTAGCCTAACATAAGCATTAACCCTAATAAAGATACAGGAGAATAGGAAAAGACTTAAATTAATAATTATAGTTAATGGGGCAACAACGTTTTTACCTTAGTAATAGATTGCAAAAAAAAAGTTCAAATCAGGTCGAGAAATGTATTTGGAGCACATTGAGAAAATAGGTGAAAATTTGAAAATATTTGATCTTTGTGTGGGTAGAAAGAACGTATTACTATGTCTAAAGTTAATACGGGTAACTAGAAAATTTAGTCTATGAAATAGGTCAGAGCAATCAAACAAGTTATTGAAAATTATAAATAATCATAGTAATAATCAAGTAAGTATAAGTAATCATAGCGATCACTAAGAGGCACATAAGCTAATCTATATTGCATCTGGGGGATATACTCCGTCCAACTTATACCATATGTACTTCAGAAACTTACGTTATTTTGTTTTCGGGCTACTATTATGACAATTTTATCCAGGAGACCAAACTACTGATGCATACTCCAACTTAAAACTGATGTATGATTTATATAATACTGTTATCAATTCTGTATTTTTAAAGTCTCTACGTACGACAAATTCACATCTTCTTGAGGCTTCTGCCACTACCTTATTAACATGAGGAACAGAGGATAATTTCGAGTCGATTATTACTTCCGAACGAAAAAATGATAGTCATATTTCACACCTGCACTCATACTGGTAAAAGAGACTACTTTAAACTTGGCTGTATTGAGTTGCATGTTATTGTTGATTTGCTCCAAACTATACTGAAGAGTAAGACAATCTTCTTCAATTCTTATCTTTTTTAATTTTTACGTCGTCACATATATCAAAAAACTGACATCAAGGTCGTTAACAATATCATTAACGAAAATGTTGAATAATAATGATTCCAATATTCATGTTGCCTTAGCTAATGTTAGACCTTCCACTTCTCCTTTTAATAAATACTTTCCTCGATTATTCGATTCTGAGTAAAATTTCGTTGACTGTTGTGCCAAGATAATTAAAGTGGGTAACCTGCTCGATAACTTTATTGTTTATAAATAGCTGACCTCTATATTTATTCTTGGACTCAGCTAACATTTCTATTTTGTTGATATTTATGTTCGGTCCGTGCTCTTCACTAGTCCTTGTTACCTTGTCAAAGTACGGAACATTACTGATTTTATCGATTTCGTAATATCCGGAAAAAAATCTGGTATCGGGGTTTAAAACCTGACGTCTCTTTCAGAGCAGCCATGTTTAGACCATAGTGCGGTGAAAACAGATACATTTCAAAGTGACAGACATAAGTAGTTGATTACGGCTGTAGCAACTTCTTGGCGTGTATATAGTATAGTTAATGCTCGAAGAACTGGTCCAATATTTCGAGATATTTATCAATCAAACTGTCATCTTTTAATTTAAAATTTCACTGTCTCGAAGGTTTGCAAAAAAAATTTACAAACTACACATTAGGTCCATGTATAATTCAACACTTGGGTAAAACCTTGAATCTCGCCCCTAATTTAATTGCCAGATTTGCCAAACAAGAAAAATATTCGGGGATGTCTTTTCCATTTTTATTATTGTAATTTTATAACATGTTCAACCGGAGAGGTTGTGTTTTGCGTTCAAACGGCCGAGGAGAGAATAAAACGTATGTAAATATATGATAATTCCTCACAGAAACAAATTGGGAAGCTTTGCATGACATCCGAGCGTGATTCTACCGAGAAAAATGCAGAAGGATGGTTTCCTTTGAATGAAATATGTTATTATCTTAGCGTCTGTTATCCTTTGCGGAGTAATAATCTAAGTGCATAACGAACTGTGGGTATAAGTTTTCCGTTTGTCGGATGGAAAATAATAGTACGAAGAAAAGGCATTCCAAACTAACTCTCCATTTTATTATAACTGTAAATATTTATCATTTTCTCCAAATATTGCGAACTGTTAATTGGAGATTTTCTTCCGATCATTTCTTCCAGGTTAAGAGGAAGTTGTTCCTATGTGCAGGATTACATCAGATTTCAAACGCATATGAACATTGGTGCTATATTTAAATTATTACTGTCCGGTCTGTAGAATGTAAAGTTTCGGTGGCTTTGAACTTTGAACATATTAATAGCATATATAATATGTACATATATATATAATATATAATATAATTTTTAGAAAGCGGAGCGGATAACTATCGGAAAATAACTATAGTCGGTACGATTTGTGATGGCATAGTCGGTCATAAAGTCAAGAGGTTGCCTCAGCATTTTACCTGTTTCCACTCGTATACTAAGAATGGACAAAACCCACCCATTTACCTGTGTTTGTCTATTATGCCCCGGTGTCGTTCACTCGACAGAGATAGCACCAATTACCGGATAATTACAGTAGTCTCCACTACAAAATTTTTGAAACATTGCTGCCGAAACTCAATAGGCGGTTTTTAATTATTATGGATAACGCACGATATAATTTTAGACTTAGTGAAAGTATACCAAACGCATCGACAAGAAATGAAGAAATTATCAATTGGCTGTGCAAAATAAGCAGATTAATTACCTAGAAAATCATCTAAAATGTGAATTGTTATAAATTGTCAAAAATTATAAAACAAACTTGCCGAATGCTACAGGCGAGATAATTGCAGTAATGGGTTATTAAGTTTTAAGATTGTCTCTCTTCCGTTGTATATTTCCAGGCAGTAACCATAGAAAATTGAATCAGTTGTATTACATATATATAAAATATAATAAAAGAATACTGGGAAAGAGAGAATACACTTGATATAACGGTACCACCGCTTGTCATTAGCGTAGACGAAGGATCATTTTCTCAGTAGTACCAGATTCAATTTTGGCTCTGATGAAGATATTTCATGATAAAATACAAACTAAGTATGGTTTACTTCTATATTTACTCTTGGCAAAGAATTTTTTATACAGTATGATACATATTTTTTAATATCCCGATTTTTTTGGTATTGCTTTCATTTTTATTCCATGGAGTTTTCGGACAGCAGTTCATTTAACAATCTTACATGTAGATTCACCTACTTAAATATTCGCATATTGAGAATTTTACCTAGGAGGAACACATGATATATTATTACATAGAAAATACATGAATCTATCTCTTAGTATGAGCGTACTAGTTAAATTAATAAATGCCAAGTAGAACTGTTTACTCCGAAGTAATATAATCATGATCGTTAGTGCATTGATCAGATAGACATTTAGGACGGAACATAAGTGCAAGCAAGATGAACAATCTATTTTATTCTATTTTATTGCGGACTATGCTATCACAAATCGTACTCATTATATGTATAATTCTAATGTTAAACACTAAAGCACCGGTAGGACAAATACATGGCCCCCTACCTGCCATGCGGGACCCTTGACGATCATCGAAATTCTCTATTTATAATATATGGCTCCCTGGCATTAAGAAAGAGAGCATAATTCCCCTTTCGAATTAGCCATTTCTAAAATTTCGCCAAGAATGATATTTTGATTCTTTGTAAAGGGTTTAATTCCCATACTCTAAATTTTCAAAAACTTGAATCCACTTTTTAGTCATGTCATGTCAAGTAACCTGCCTAATTTTTTTTTGCAATTTGTGTTTATCTGAACAAAATAATTTTCTTTTACTCCCTACTCTAAAATACCCAATTATGTAGTCATCCAGCTTGCGCAAAAAAAATACTTCAGCACATCAGCTTCGTTATCCACTGCGATAAATCATTTAGGACGTTTTCGATACCTCACGGGTTTTGGATTGATCGGATGATTTTGCAAGATTTTGACCACTGATGGTGTTGTGACATTTGTCTTGTTCTTCAGTCACTCATTTATTAATCATTCTCTCCTCTGCCAAATTAAACTTGTGACCAAAATGTCGTTAAACAAAGTTATGTACTGTTTTAAAATTATGAAGTATAAAAAAAGAGAAAAAAATAGTCACGCATAGCAGGGCACCCCTCTCCTAATACATTTGTCTTATGTTGACACCAACGAAGAAAATTGAATGACCCATAAGTAACGCAAGGCTGGAAGTTACGTACTTCCTAAAATATTATGGTTTCCCTAGGACGCGACGCCGACAATTTTTAATAAGAAAAATCCATTAGGAATGATGAAAAATGGCAAACGAGAATTCTTCGTTACATTTTAAAGGCGACCCTGAAGTAACGTTACAAACTTATTTCAAAGAAATGAGTGCGAAAGGGTATATAAGGCTTTTATGGATTAGCGAAGTCTAGAAGAATGCCAATTCACCGTCTGAAATGCTCTTTTCACTTTTTTTCTTGAGGGATTCGTCGACGAAAAATGAATTGTCATCTCTCGAGGGCTATTCTGTTTCATATAGCGGCCTCCGATAGAAAATCTACCGACGCTCCTAAGCTTAATTAATTTATTTAAAGTGCTTAAATCGGACTATAATTTAATTATCATTTCTATTGAGCGTG
Source organism: Cylas formicarius (assembly GCF_029955315.1). NCBI lineage: Eukaryota > Metazoa > Arthropoda > Insecta > Coleoptera > Brentidae > Cylas > Cylas formicarius. The sequence continues at coordinate 15,853,812 of NW_026844264.1, read as the reverse complement.
TGAATTGACCAAGAGCTGATCCATTTAAATTAATTATTAAGTAATGGCAATTAAAATTAAACCCCTTTTGCGCTTGTATTTTATTCTATTACAGGGGAATAAAAGTGTTTTAAAATTTATAATAGGACAAATATTATTTATAATAATTTTTTTCTACGGCTTTGCTATTCTTATAAAGACGATTTCGCATAACATTGGGTCTCTGTAGATATTCTGGTCAAATAAAAATAATACTACACATATACTATTTGTAAAATACATCATGTGGAACGGTTAACAAAAAACAAAATACAATTAAGAACAATGAATCGCGCTATTATTTAAAACTCTAATGATTGAAATTGTTCGAACTAATCAAGATGAAACAAAACGTTGCCAGAGAGTACTTGCTACGAGGTACGTACTTATCGGTATACAGGGTGTCCAGATAAAACGTGCCAATAGTTTAGGTGGTGAAAAAACTATGAAAAAAAAAGTGCCAAACTTTTAAAAAAATTAACTTTAGTTTCGAGAAAAAAATATAAACCAATTTATTGAATTATCATTTCTCGACGGATATTCTATTTCATATAGCGGCCTCCGATAGCGAATCTACCGACGCTCCTAAGCTAAATTAAAGCTTTCAAGTTAACTTTATTTGAAATCGTTTTCGAACGCATAGTTGGCTCAAACTACATAAATATGATAAAACAAAGTGCCTAACTCGGGCTATAATTTATTTATCATTTCTATTGAGCGTGTGAATTGACCAAGGGCTGATCCATTTAAATTAATTATTAAGTAATGGCAATTAAAATTAAACCACTTTTGAATGAGTCTATCCAAAACGCTTGTATTTTATTCTATTGCGGCGGAATCAAAATGTTTAGAATTTAAAATTTAAAATAGGACTTTGCAGAAATGCAAAATTTTAAAAACAAATATTATTTTTAATAAGGCTTTGCTATTTTTCTAAAGATGATTTCGCAGTGCATTGGGTCTCTATATACATTCTGGCAAAATAAAAATAATTCTACCTAAAGTTTTTGTAACAATACATCAGGATGAACAAAAAACAAAATACGATTAAGCTCAATGATGAATCACACTATTATTTAAAACTCTAATTCTTGAAATTGTTCAATTTATTAAACCTAGTATATCCAAATCATTATTGAAACTAATCAAGATGAAACAAAACGATTCCAGAGAGTACTGGGTACGTGGTACGAACATATACAGGGTGTCCGGATATACCGTTCTAATAGTTTAAGTGGTGAAAAAAGTATGAAAAAAATTAGAAAGAACGGTGTCAAACTTTAAAAAAATCTTACTTTGGTTTGGAGAAAAAAATATAAACCTATTTATTGCATGTCCCTTGACTTAATTTTTTAATTCTAGTTAGGGATAAGTTAGTCTATCACGAATTCTTAAAGAGATTAATAAAAAAACTATTGTTTCCAAACTTTGTTTCCAATTAATTAATTAATTAATTAAAAATTAATAAATTGATTTTTGCATTTTCGGGCCCATATGAAAAAAATTTCTTATATTATTCGAACGTAATTTCTGGACATCCTGTATAGATGACTAGTCTAAGCAACGCAGAGAACGTTGCTATTAGACAATATAGTGGTCCTGCTACAATAAAAATTGGTTTGACGCAAGCAGCATTGATATTTTCGTGTAGAAGGGAATGATTATCCGCACATGTTTCTACATTTCAGCCATTAACCTGCACTTTGCGCCATTTAGTTTTTAAACAGCCAATCCCATAGACTTAACTCGTTTTCCCAGACATTTAAGGAGATCTAGGCATACTTTGAGAAAATACTGCCGTACAACTACCGCATTTAAACTTACTGACGATCTGTCAGAGGCCATGTTAGTCATTGAATGCCTCAAGGTCATTGGTTGGATCTCGCGCATGCGCAGGTTGAATAAATTTCAATTTTTTTTTCTATATCTTTAGTATCTAAACGCTTTAAACCGATACAACATTGAGGCGTTCAACAATCATCATGGCCGCTGGCAGTTCGTCAACTCAACAGTTTTGAATTTGAATCCCGGACATTTGGCGAGTAGAGAAAAGTGTCTGGAAAGCGCTGTTTAAATAGGAAATGGCGCAAAATGCAGGTGCGGAAGTTTACGTCATAGCCTTCTGAAGCACTTTCATTACTACAATGTTTACAGCTCCTTATTATCTAATATACAAAAAGCGTTATAGATTTTTTACCAACTGTCCGAAACTCATCCAGCAGCGTCACCGTGAGATACAAGACTACCTAACATTTTGGCGCTTTCTAATTAATCAGCTTTGCTTCAAAATAAATAAAAAGAGATTAAAGGAAAATAATAATTAAATAGGAATACCCATACACAAAACTAATATTTTATAAATCACGAAATATTTAATCTTTTATTAGTTGTTGGTTTCCGTTGGTCATTGATAAGGACGTTATAGGACGTTGTAGGACAATACTTGAACACTTCAGATGTTCTTATAATTCAATAGTATATTAGGCAACAAGTGTGGTAAACAGCACTGGAGTCACGAGTTTTTTTCGCACGAGTTTACAACATAGTTGAAATTTTGTTTTTTATTGGTTTTCCAAAGAATCAAGGCAAGGAGCACACCAAGCTACGAGGTGAGACAAGCGTACAAATTTTTTACACCTTTGGCAGTAAAATCGAGTAACATCTCTTTCGGGTTCCTGGAATAATTTCCTGATGCGGTTGGGTATTAGTCGAAGTTCCAGCATAATACTGTCCTCTATCTCGTACAGCTTGTGCCACATTTAGCTCCAAAGAACGGCGTTCTAAATGTTGTTTTGCTAGTTCTATTGCATTTAAGTTTATAAACACACTCAGATTGCTGTCAAACTAAATCAGCGCAGTATGTCTTAGCAGCATCAACCAAGGCAAAAATCTTTATTCCATATTTATAAGGCTTACTTGGTATGTACTGCTTAAATCCACAGCGTCCTCGAAAAGCCTCACCTATAGCTGCATTAGTTCCTATAAGTAGGCGAATTAACAGTTTTGAACAAAACAATCGAACGTTGTTCTTATGGGAGCTAGTTCATCAAATTGCCTTCTTTGGTCTCTGGTCGATAGATCATCAAACCTCAAACAGTTAAGAAGAAATCTGAAACGTTGTTCGGACATTGTTACCCAAAATCGTTCAACTCCAGTTCCTGTTCTGTCCCAAATTTCTTTTGTATTCAGTCTACTACTTTTTAGTGTTCCGGCCAGGTAAAGTAACTCAATTAATGCTTTAATTTCAGTTGAGTCAGTTGGTTTACATGCTCTGTCTCTAGAACAGTTTGGAGCAACTGTGACGAAGTATAAGTTGCTATTGTCAACAATAGATTGCAACATATTGTCGGTGCAAAAAAGTGACCAGCAATCCATTGACGAAACGGCGTTTCTTGCATAATCTCTTACTCCAGGAAGGCGTACGATAATATTTTCCCGTCTGGTCCTTGAGGTTTTTTTCGTACAATGTTTTCTCCATGTTGTACCACCACATTTCCCAACAAAACTTGCAATTCTTGGGATTTTTGCTGGAGGTTCAATTTCTTCTGAATCTTAATCATTACATTCCTGCTCAAACTCGCTATCCGTGTCCCTTGCCTCAAGTATATCATCCTCTGCACCGAGTTCTTCTTGGTCATCTGGTTCTTCTTCAACTTCCACTCCATTCCATAATTGACGCAAATATTCTTGCTCTGCTTCCCAACTCGACATACGTAAAGATAAAGTGGTAAAATGTTAATGATATTTGATAACAAGCTTTTAAAATTGGTTGTGCAGGTTAAAATTGAATAAATTCATTTTTAATTCGTGGTCACTAAATATATGCAGTCAGGTAGATTAAAAATGTGTTATTAATTTTCGTATATTTCCACAGCTTTATTACAATTACAATTAAATTACTCTGCCACTGTGTAATACGAATTAATCAAGGTTAAAAGTATGGTGGTCAAACAATGATTTACCTTGTATATAAATTCGAAATAAGACAATTTTTAAATATCGATCATTTCGAATATACAAAATATAATATATTATAATGCGGTAAACGGTATTTGACTCATGAATTTATTTGACACGAGCGGAGCGAATGTTTAATAAATGAAAATAAAAAAATAAAACCACACGAACGAATACATACTTATACATAATACATACTTACATGATCGTCAGAATTGACAAACGTCAAAATTCAAGTCGTGCGGTAAAATCTCCGAAATCATCCGATTGCTCCCAAACCCGTACGGTAACATCCCGGAAATGACCGAAGGGGCTCGAATTCGTGGGACAAGAAACTCACGTGGTGAGATGACGCTCCTTAAATCGGTGTATAATTAGCTATTTTACAGAAAGGAATACAAAAAGGATTTTTCACGTTTATCTTTTCCCTCAACAATGCAAAACTTGCTTTCTATTTAAGCTTCGTATTCATAAATTTATCCACTTTCCTCGCCGTAATACCCCCAACACAAAGACACGGTAAGAACTTTAAGGCACCAATAAATTTGAGACTGTGTTCTATAAGCGCGGGGATCATTATGCAGCGATCGACTCTAATTCCATTAGTTTCCAAGAATATTACACAAAACTTTTCCGGGAGAAGCCAAATTCATAATTAACAATAATTCGAGCTTTTTATTAATTAGCAAGCCTTTTAAAACTTTTCGTGATATTTCACCCCGGCTTTTTCTTGAACGCTTTTATCGATAAATAAAGTAGTAAAACAGTCAACGCCCCCCAAAATAAATTATAGCGACCGCCTTCCGGATTATTCCGGGAGCGAAATTCCTCGTAACTTTGTTAATTTTGCCGGTTCGCCCGGAGCAAAATTTTATTCGTAAGGGAAAAGTTCGCGATTTGTTCCTTAATTGGTCAAAATACTTTGAATGCAGAAATGTTAACTACAAAACGAAGCAATTTTCAACTAATAACGCGATGAAGTTTCGCTCCCTTTTCACGCGCCCCCAAATACCACAGACCGCAAGAACTTATCGTATAGTTTACTCTCTAATAAAAGCTGATCCAGAATCAAAGTTTGGACTGCTGTGTCCTACGATTTAAAACTAGTTCACATATTTATATTTCACAAAATAACAACGCTATTCAAAGCGTTAACAATATTAAAGTTCCAAAGGGTGCTTCTCAAGACTGGAAAAACATAAAGCGAATAACAGAAGTTGACGGAGCAAGGACACTCCAAGAAATCATTTATTCCCGGCCAAGAAGAACAATATGCTTCCTTACAAAGTCTGTTTCTATTAAAATAATGCTCTTCTAGAGTCAACCTCACCCGATAGTGAAGGTATCTTATAAGTAATATCGTTTCTTACACCATATACTGCTAAACAATAATAACCAGATGTAACCATAACTAAGCAGTATAAGCAGAACAGTGGAATTTCCTAATTGACTCTCGTGTAAAGCAACTTTCCAACAATGTGTACCCTACGCGACGATATAAATTTCATATTGCTTGCTCGTTGATAGAATTGGATGGATGGGTTGATGTTTCGTGTTCACGAAGTGACATTTAAAGCAACAATGTTTAGCGGCTTAGTCACCAATAAGCAAGAATATTCTAATAATCACTAGCCATATGACTGCAGAGATGGATGATAAATATTAACGGTTCCGAATTTTTCACCTCATTTCAGATTTTTGTAATTTCAAGTAAGTGTTGAAATTTGCGTTCCATTTTAGCATCCTTCTGAAATTGGTGTTGACTGAAATTTTGATAAAACAAAGAAGTTCATGCAGTAAAATTTATCTTAAACTGCGGAAGGGCATTCGCATAGCATTTGTCGTTCCTATCAATTATTAATGAATATACGGCATACCTCATGCATATTCTGGAGGGATAACGTAGACGGACAAATTCAAATATGCTATCTAATTAATCTCTATTAATAATGAAGGCCCGCGTACAGTACAAATTAATATTAGCTTCGCAAAACTAAATTCACGGACCATGGAGATTTCACCGTATTCGTTAAACTCGGTGTATTCTAAATCCAATTTATTCTACGGGTAAAGTTTTATATTACCAACAATTAAACTTAATATTTGTTGAACGTATAAAGGGTGGGAATTTTTGCAAAATTCAGGCATATGCCGACGATACTCAATTGTATTGCTGTTTTGATTTTAATAATAGCATGGATACAGAGGTATTTATAAATCATGATCTTAACAGGATTAGTGAACTTTCTCGTGGTCATAATTTAAAGCTAAACGCAACAAAATCCCATTTAATGATATTTGGAAATAAAAATGAAGTTACTTAAACAAAATATTAATATAATGTTAGATAATATTAAACTTTCCGTTGTCGATTCAGCAAAAGATTTGGGGGTGATCATAGATTGCGATCTAAGATTTCTTGAATATTTAAAAAATATCTTTGAAAAGGCATAGTTCTCACTAAAAATCTTATATAGCAACAAGAATATTTTAAATTTTAGACTAAGGAAACAATTATGTGAGTCACTTGTTCTCTCACATTTTAAGTACTGTGATGTAGTGTATAGTTTTTTTCTTGACAACGAGTGTAAGTGCCGTATCCAAAGGTTGCAGAATGCTTGTGTTCGTTTTATTGTGGGTCTTCGAAAATATGGCCATGTATCTGCTGCATATCGTCAACTTAATTGACTTCAAAAAGGTACAAAGATCTTTTGTTACAAATACAGTTTTCGTAATAATGTGTTGCTAATTATATTATTAGCAAGGGATTATATTGAGTTATCAAATTCTTTATCTTCAATTGCATTTTCTATAGTTCCGATTTTGCAGGTATTTTTCATATTTTATTTGTTGTTCATCCATTTTTTATATCAATAATAAATAGTTCTTTGGCGGTTCGGTAGAGTACCTATTTAAAGCTAGACTGCATCGCTTTTGAGCTACCTGTTTACTTTTCGTTGAAAAATATTAATATTGTATATTGTTTTTTTTGTTATAATAGAGGCTATTTATTATTAATATTATATTTTATTATTATTATTATTACTATTATTATTATTATTATTATTATTATTTTTATAGATGGGTGGACTCAAAAATTCGCAGCTCATCAAAGTTATAATTTCCAAAGGGACACGCAGCATTAGAATGTTCTATTAAGCTAAACGATTAAATTTGAAAAATAAATAGTTTAGAACATTCTATAAAAGTGTAAAAATTACATTCCAAAACCAATTGTACAGTGAAGTGCTCAATATCTTTAAAACCAATAATAAATAGATATACTAAATCTAACGGAATTAGATTTTCTTATGTGGTGCCTTTTGCATATTAGTTTTAATTTGAAGTCAAATTTGTCACTTTTTCAAAAAAAATTCGTGGTAGTTGAACAAATCAAGTAAAATTTGACTGATAATTACTTCAGGAAAATTGGTAAATAATATCTTAAAAAAAAGTCATCACCTATAGTATTACATTATTAGATACCTACAGTATAGTGTATTTAGGTGTTTATTAGCCCAGGCTCTACATTAGTTAAGTTCCACTAATGAGATCAAAAAATCAGAAATGCTATACACAACTACCAATGAAAGTTAAAACCCATGACGCCTTTCTTTTTGTTGTTACTGTGGTGCCACTAACACTCTTTCTTATAGAAAAAATAGAAAAACCGTATTAAAAAGTAAAACTTTCTGTCTATATATATATATATATATATATATATATATATATATATATATATATATATATATATATATATATATATATATATATATATATATATATATATATATATATATATATATATATATATATATATATATATATATATATATATATATATATATATATATATATATATATATATATATATATATATATATATATATATTTTTTTTTTTTCACGTATTGATTCACGGATGGAAAAATGTGATGACACTATATTCCGGGATATCATCCGTTCGCTTGTTGAACTCCGACTGGAATCCTGCAGACGTTTCGCCAAAATCTCACTTGGCATCTTCAATGCTCGCGCTCCGAGTGTTCGAAGTATTTTCGGAGCGCGAACATTGAAGATGCCAAGTGAGATTTTGGCGAAACGTCTGCAGGATCCCAGTCGGAGTTCAACAAGCGAACGGATGATATTCCGGAATATAGTGTCATCATATATATAATATATATATATATATATATATATATATATATATATATATATATATATATATATATATATATATATATATATATATATATATATATATATATATATATATATATATATATAAATAAATAATTTATGGTTAGTTATGGGTCATTTTCATAAATGGAGCTAAATGGAAGTTTTGCTCTATGATTTTCCACATGAATATCACAACTACGCCCTCCGTTAAAAGCTTTCAGTATTAGGGTTATTAAGTTTGTAATGAACTTCTATCTGTGGGACGCAAATTGGCTTTCTAGGAGAAGCAGGATAGTTTTTAACTCGACTGCAAAGCTACATTATGCGTATTGCTAACAAAGGTAACATTTTTCAGAAGAGTGAAAAGTTGTGTTATTTTAAAACTTTTTTATTTAATTTTTTCAAACTAATTTATTAAATCTAGTTTATATTATTTAGTGTTACTTATATTACCGTTTGTGCTATTTAACATTCTATTACGATCCAGTTTTGTAAAAAATTGGCCTATTTTAGTTGAATCAACTGGAAAAGTTGAAACACTTTTACAATTTTATGCTTCTGTAAACGATTTTTCTTTGACTAGTCTATTCATTTTACTTTCGTTGGACGTATGTACCGCAGAGAACTTGACGTTTCGATTCGATTCATCATCCGATTCGATCATCCCAGACGTTGGAACCCCTTAGAATATAACAATATATTGCAAGATTGCCCCGCACAAAGCTCACTTATATTCAACATTTTTGGTAAATATTATGTTTCTAAATGCCCTTAAATAAACATATACATCATCTGAAAATGGAACAAAATGTAGAGGTTTTGAGTCTGAATGTGTAGTACTTTTTACAAAACTTCTGGATTCCTCCTGCGTCGGTTTTTGCTGAGTCAAAATTGCTGACGTTTCGCCAATCATCATGTTGGCTTCTTCAGAGCTTGACTGCTGTTTCAGTCAATTTCGACTGAGCAAAAACCGATGCAGGAGGAATCCAGAAGTTTTGTAAAAAGTATTACAGTAGCCTGTGGAAGTTTTTTTGAAAAAAAAATTGAATATATAGTGGTTCTAAAAATGTAACGAAATATGTTTTTTGCCTTTATAATGTTCAAAAACTAGGTATACTGCAGAGTTGTGCCGTATGTCTTAGCTATATTGCTACCATTTTTAGATGCGGATTTCAAAACTAACAAACAAAATTCCTGAGTCAATTTACGACATCCAGTAATGAACTAAAGATTGTCCGGTCGCTTGGCTTGGCTTTGTAAAGGAGCTACGAGCATCGCGAGTCTTACGCTGTAAAAACTCATGTTTTGTACACAATATATTTGCTGTTGTTGTAATATTATCAGTTTATATTGTTATATAGGCAGTATTAATAACAAAAAAATATAAAATAACGAATTTAATTAAAATTACTTTTGTTAAATTTTTATCAAAATATTTATCATTCGCCCGTTAACTAGCCACTTTTCGGGATTTTGCGGTTTTATCATTAAAAAGTGTATATTAATGAGTTTGCGGTAAACGGGTTCAATCTAAAAACAATTAAAGTATGCTATGAACAAAAACTTTTTCAGAAACGAACGACAAATTATACTTAGATTTCGGTTTTACACAAGGCCGCACGATATCCATACTTATTTTCTTCTAAAAAAACATCATCGGTTATATTTCTGAAAATTCTAAATGGATTAGCGAGTTGGTGCATACGAAATGCAAATATTTATTTAACATGCGCAAACTGGGGTAACGAGAAATTTTGCCCTCCGTTGACTAATAGCAAGTTTTAATATAACTTTGTATTATTAGTGGGGCCGGAATGAACTAGTTGTTTCGAAAACAGGCTCCGTCGAGAAACTATGCGTCCCAGCCACATCAATAGGAAACCGTAATATAACTTAGACTTGTGCTAGCGTTCGTATGGGATGCGTTTTAACTCTTGTCTCTGAATTTCAGTTCTATATATATATATATATATATATATATATATATATATATATATATATATATATATATATATATATATATATATATATATATATATATATATATATATATATATATAAATAAATAATTTATGGTTAGTTATGGGTCATTTTCATAAATGGAGCTAAATGGAAGTTTTGCTCTATGATTTTCCACATGAATATCACAACTACGCCCTCCGTTAAAAGCTTTCAGTATTAGGGTTATTAAGTTTGTAATGAACTTCTATCTGTGGGACGCAAATTGGCTTTCTAGGAGAAGCAGGATAGTTTTTAACTCGACTGCAAAGCTACATTATGCGTATTGCTAACAAAGGTAACATTTTTCAGAAGAGTGAAAAGTTGTGTTATTTTAAAACTTTTTTATTTAATTTTTTCAAACTAATTTATTAAATCTAGTTTATATTATTTAGTGTTACTTATATTACCGTTTGTGCTATTTAACATTCTATTACGATCCAGTTTTGTAAAAAATTGGCCTATTTTAGTTGAATCAACTGGAAAAGTTGAAACACTTTTACAATTTTATGCTTCTGTAAACGATTTTTCTTTGACTAGTCTATTCATTTTACTTTCGTTGGACGTATGTACCGCAGAGAACTTGACGTTTCGATTCGATTCATCATCCGATTCGATCATCCCAGACGTTGGAACCCCTTAGAATATAACAATATATTGCAAGATTGCCCCGCACAAAGCTCACTTATATTCAACATTTTTGGTAAATATTATGTTTCTAAATGCCCTTAAATAAACATATACATCATCTGAAAATGGAACAAAATGTAGAGGTTTTGAGTCTGAATGTGTAGTACTTTTTACAAAACTTCTGGATTCCTCCTGCGTCGGTTTTTGCTGAGTCAAAATTGCTGACGTTTCGCCAATCATCATGTTGGCTTCTTCAGAGCTTGACTGCTGTTTCAGTCAATTTCGACTGAGCAAAAACCGATGCAGGAGGAATCCAGAAGTTTTGTAAAAAGTATTACAGTAGCCTGTGGAAGTTTTTTTGAAAAAAAAATTGAATATATAGTGGTTCTAAAAATGTAACGAAATATGTTTTTTGCCTTTATAATGTTCAAAAACTAGGTATACTGCAGAGTTGTGCCGTATGTCTTAGCTATATTGCTACCATTTTTAGATGCGGATTTCAAAACTAACAAACAAAATTCCTGAGTCAATTTACGACATCCAGTAATGAACTAAAGATTGTCCGGTCGCTTGGCTTGGCTTTGTAAAGGAGCTACGAGCATCGCGAGTCTTACGCTGTAAAAACTCATGTTTTGTACACAATATATTTGCTGTTGTTGTAATATTATCAGTTTATATTGTTATATAGGCAGTATTAATAACAAAAAAATATAAAATAACGAATTTAATTAAAATTACTTTTGTTAAATTTTTATCAAAATATTTATCATTCGCCCGTTAACTAGCCACTTTTCGGGATTTTGCGGTTTTATCATTAAAAAGTGTATATTAATGAGTTTGCGGTAAACGGGTTCAATCTAAAAACAATTAAAGTATGCTATGAACAAAAACTTTTTCAGAAACGAACGACAAATTATACTTAGATTTCGGTTTTACACAAGGCCGCACGATATCCATACTTATTTTCTTCTAAAAAAACATCATCGGTTATATTTCTGAAAATTCTAAATGGATTAGCGAGTTGGTGCATACGAAATGCAAATATTTATTTAACATGCGCAAACTGGGGTAACGAGAAATTTTGCCCTCCGTTGACTAATAGCAAGTTTTAATATAACTTTGTATTATTAGTGGGGCCGGAATGAACTAGTTGTTTCGAAAACAGGCTCCGTCGAGAAACTATGCGTCCCAGCCACATCAATAGGAAACCGTAATATAACTTAGACTTGTGCTAGCGTTCGTATGGGATGCGTTTTAACTCTTGTCTCTGAATTTCAGTTCTTCTTACGTATTACGGTATTTAGCGTAACAATCGCCAAATATACGGGTTTTTCTTTTTAATAAATCACGATGATAAATGGTGTAAATAAGAAACACATTTTACCTACAGTACTACCAACAAAAACCATTTCACTTTAAATTTTTAATATTTTATTTTAACTTTAGCTAATGACATCATTTATTGCATCTAGAAGGAACCACAAGTTCCACAAGGTTGGTTACAAAGAGTTACAAAAATAAAATAAAATTCTGGATTTCTCCTGCACCGGGTTTAAAATCTTTGTTGCTGATTTGCGCCAGGCATACTGTGAAACTGTATAGGGTGGGCCGTTTATTTTGGGACGCTTCCTTATCTCAGAAGATGGAGCCAAAAGTTACACACAAAAGTTAATGGGGGTATTACATATCTTCAATTTATTTGAATGTTGTATATGTTTTTCATTTTTCGTGAGCAAGTATCAACTTTCTTATTTTAAACGGAACACCTGGTGTATTACTTCATTTTTGAATTCTATACAAAATTCTAGACATGTTTGGTGTATAATGTCGTATACCTAAGTCTAATCCTTTTTGACATTTTTAATTTTTTATGCAAAAAATTACGTTTAATGTCTGCCAATTTTTTTATTCGGAAATATTTAATGTTTCACTTTAGTAAGTTTTGTTATAGACAAAAGACTCGAATAAGGCTTCATAAGAAATTTCCATACATTTGTCTATCACAAATAATATACCCGTGCCATAAGTTCTGTTGTGTAAGGTGGCTATGGCTGCGCTTAAACAAAACAAGTGCTAGGACCCTGCCTTCTTGGACGTGTGTTTTGTTGTCGATTACTGTCTAAGTTCAAATATTTTTTTTACACATTACTGATTTATTTATTTATCGTTTATAAATTTAATTTATTCGCTTGCTTGCGTATCATGTTTACCACAGAGGAAAAGATTGATTTGTTAGAAAGTTACATATTGAACAATGAAAACCGGACCCTGGTTCTTAGAGATTATATTACCAAATTTCCATCAAGGAGGCGTCCAGAAAAAAATATCTTCGACAGGATTTACCAACACTTTAGAATATACGGAACCATGAAGAAAGAAAAATAAAAAAGGCCAACTTAATATTTTGTTGCATTTTACAGAGACCCGTGAATATTTCACCCGAATAATAAAAAACATGTGGAAGTTACAGGATCAGGTAGAACTTCTGTCCAAGTATGGTGCGCTATTTGGAGGTTCAGAATAATAGGTCCAGTCTTTTTGATGAGAACTTAAGTTCTCAACACCACTTAGACCTTTTAAACATTATCCATCCTTTTATAATAGCCAGAAGTCCTGACTTATCTCTCTTAGATTTTTGTTCTGTGGGGTACACTTAAAGCTTTAGTTTACAAACATAAACCGTCAACTGCCGAGAAATTTAATATAAGAGAAAACAATCTTTATACTACCCTTTATATTACTTACATTGCTTAAAGTATAGGAAATATTGAACAACTGTTACATTAATTATTATATTTTGTAAGCTATTAATTTTTTATTGATCGTTCGTTAGTAAAATATTCACCGACGTTATTTTTCATTTACATAATCTTTCATCAAAAGCGCATCGGCAGCATTATGGTCGACTATGAAACGGTAAATCATGGTGGCAGCACTTTAGCACTTGTTTTGTTCAAACGCGGTCGTAGCCACCTTACACTAACTGAACTTTGTATGGCAACAGCATATTATTTGCGATTGACAAATGTTTAAAAGAAAATATTTCAAAAACTAAAAATGTTAGGCATATACAACCTTTAATAAAATTGCCCTAATTTTTAATGCTAAATATGACAAGATAATAATAGGTAGTTTCCGTTTTAAAAAAAAGTTTTCGTTAGTTTGGTTATTTTCCACGTACCCTGTATTAATATGAATCGAATTTTCTTATGCAGTCCGGTATTCGAGTCTATTGTCTACAACAAAGCTTACTCAACTGGAACACTAAATGATTCCGGATATAAAATTAAATATGTCGAAAACGGTTAGACTTAGATATAAGATATTACTCGCAAAACATGTCTAGAGTTCAAAAATGAAATACTATGCAAGGTGATGCGTTTAAAATAAGAAGGTTAATATTCGGCCCACCCTGTATACACCTTAAATAACTGAGGAGCACAGAGCAAAGGGGAATGAATGACTGAATCCCAAATGTGTGAGAGATGAAAGCCCGTGGCGCCGTTTATAGCTTAACAGTTTAAATGGTTTCGCACATTTTCCTTTCATAGGGTTAGATACAAGTATTTGATATTACATTTTCGAAGAAATTTTGATATTTGGTCGGTGACATTTTGTACTTACGAAGTATTGCGCTGGCAAACGGAGTCAGTTTCCGTTTCATTTTACATGAGTAGGTAGGTAGGTAATTTCAAAGACGAATAACAGTAAGGTCTTTCATTTTTGGCTGAGAGATTTAGATTGTGACTCTGAAAAGTAGTCAATTAAATACAGATAATTTTAAAACCGGGTGAATGATGTGATTTAAGTATCCGACTATCAGCGCGATTTCTGTATACAAAATTATGAGTTACACTATAATAAAAATGTATTAATAAATCTAGAAATACATCGACAGCACACAAACATATTAGCTCTTTAGAATTCGCGGCGTATTAGATATATAGATGTACCGTCAAACGGGGCAACTTTTTTATATTTTGCACATTCTTAAATATCGCAGCACTATTTATTTGAAATAATTGAGGCTATGGAAAATAAGGTCTGCTCAATTAATTGGTCAAAAGACAATATTTAAGAGATTTCATTATGAAATTATCATTTGAACCAGAATCAAAATTAAAAATAATATCTAATTTAGCTTCAAAATATATGCATTTATTCTGAGAAGATGAGTAATAACAATTCCACTGGTTCCAAAAAGAGAAAAAGCAGTTGGAAAGACAACTAACACTAATATTTGCGTATTTAAGATATACAGATCGACCAACATAGTGCATAATTTATGCTAACTCAAGTGTTGAGATTGCAGATAGGGCCACTCGATTTTAGGTCAAATTATGTCCATTATGTGTATGTCCATTATTATTCATTCAAAAATAATGACCATAAATACAAAAAAGGCGTGCGTATGGAGTTTAAAAGAAAATTATGCTTTGATATTATTTTATTCGCTCAAAAAAATTTGATATATTTGATATATTCACTACTTAAAATAGAAAGAATCAACTTTTCTTCGACTTTTGTTTAAACATTAAATATTTCTGCTGGTTTCTTCTGATTGACTTGCTTACTTTTTGTCCTGCAATGGTTTAAGTAGTTTAAGTGTTGTAAAACTAGAATTTGTAACGTTTCGGCTGGTTTGTATGTCCAACCGCTATCAAGGGAGTAATTCTAAAACGGGCAGTTTTAACAAATCGTTGTCTACAACTTTCAAACAAGCATACGATTATCACATGGCTTTTTCGATGACTGATAATGGAGAATAATTACAGCTTCTTCTGATTGGAATGAATATTGATGACGTACTCTCCATTTAACTTATATCTTTGACAGTTCAAGTGATTAGTTTTCTACCTAGGGCTATACCGACTGCGTAATTTTGATCTTACTCAACGAAGTTCCCCGTATCATTTTATCAACGGACTTGTTGACATTTCAATTAACATCTGGGTTAGAGTAAACTTAGTTGACCTAATTTCCCCTAATAGTGTCCGAGAGGGTTTCCTAGAATATAAAATTTCGTTATACAGATGCAAAATATTATTATAATAACAAAAATTGTAGGTCAGTCAGGATTGTGACACAACAAATGCCGTCACTTATAAAACTTTGAAAACTTTGAATCGTTTTTCATTTTCAATCCCTTTTTTCTTTTCGCTTCTGTTCGGATGCTAAACTTAGTTATCCTTAAACCCAATTTCAACAAATTGTTTTTTAAGAACACGATACTTTATTCTTTCAGTGAAGCTAGAACTTCCAAACCTGAAGAAGTTAAAATTTTGTTAAAAGATATAAACAACTTCTACAAACAAAAATCCACCATGATTTGCACCAAAAAATTACAAGTTATAGCATTTCTAGCAAAATTTTGTATCTGGCTAATTCTTAAACAAATTATTGGAATCAATCAAACTTATATTATAATGAATCGAGAAGCAATGAATAATACTTCTTAAATCTTCTTTCTAGCTGATTTAATTGAACGTTTCGTACTGAAGTAATGCGGGGGAGTAACTCACGGGCTCTTAAGTTTAAGTTATGAATCTTAGTCTTATAGGTTATTTCATTTGCTAAATACTGTGGGCAATTGGCTGTTACGATAGTGTGGAAAAACACTAATGAGTGTGGCGTTGGTATTTCTGAATCCCATAAGCAAAGCAGGATTTCTGTACTTTCTGTACACTTAGTTGATCTGTCTGAACAATACATTTTACACGACAATAAGTGAAATTGCTAAAAACCAAAAGCGTTAAACCCAATTTTTAAAAATTGTTTTTTAAGAACACACCTCTTTATTCTCTCAGTGAAGCTAGAAGTTCCAAACCTGAAAAAGAAGATAAAATTTTCCTAAAAGATGTAATAGCATATTATGCACGAGCGGAGCGAGTTTTTAATAAACGAGTGACTTTAAAAGTTTACCGAACGTGTTGCATACTATACTATTTCTACGACCGTTACTTTTTGGGTACATTTTTGCAAAACACGAATACATTCTGTGACATGACCGTCAGAATTGACAAACGTCAAAATTCAAAGCGTGGGAAATATCCGAAAACATCCGATTGCTCCCAAACCCGCGCAGTAATATCGCGGAAATGTCCGAAGAGCTCGGATCCCTGGCACACGAAACTCACGTGATAGTGACGCTTCCCGGACGCTAGATCGGTGGATAATTAGGTATTTTACAGAAGGGAGTAGAAAAAAACTGTTTCAGCGGCCTTATTATTTTGTCTACTAACACTACAATAGGTTCTTGTTTACAAATACGTTCAGTAGCAGGGACTTAAAAATTTTACCGAACGTGTTGCATACTATACTTTTTCTACCACCGTTAGTTTTTGGGTACATTTTCACAAAACAACACGAATACATTCACTGACATGACCGTCAGAATTGACAAACGTCAAAATGCAAGGCGTAGGAAATATCTCCCAAAACATCCGATTGCTCCCAAATCCGTGGGGTAAAATCCTGCAAATGTAAACTTTTTTAGTCACGTGGTAAAGTGACGTATTCCGCACGCTAGATCGGTATGTTATTTTAGTATGTATTTTACCGACGGGAGTAGAAAAATAACTTTTATAACAAAAATCCACCATGATTTGTCTATCGAGTGTAAGTGAATCCTCTCGCAAACCTAAATACGTAACTGCTTAACTCAAACCAAAACCACAAAATAAAAAGTTACATTTGTGGTATTGAATGGGAACGCTAAAAGCTGTCCGAACCTAAAAAGCGTCGCTTTTACTCAATTCAACTAAACACATTTAGTTTTGCCGGCGATTATTCCCTCTGCCTGGCAAATAGAATTAAATGGATTCTTTCGCTGAAGTTTTTTCCGGCGATGCGGAGAGAGACAAGAAATTCCGGCGTTGCATCGTCGTGTACATCGGAAATTTTATTTTCAGAAAAAGCGATCAAAACTTAGTTAAAGCTTTTTAATCGAACATCTTGGCGAGTTGTAGATGTAAAAATTCGAAGACAACTTTATTAATTTTCTCCTAATGCCGTTTTTATTAAGAACCAGCGAAGGTAAATAATGCTATCCGATATCTTTTAAACTTTCAAACTTAAAACTTGATGGCATTAATCGGAGATATCCTGTGTTATTGGACAAGTTTTACCGGAGCAGACATGCAGTCGTAGAACCTGTTTGGAAACTTCCCGGAACAAACCGGAATTAGTTATAATGGAACGAAATACTTGGAATTGGACACAAATTACTTATTTTCAGCGACTTTGAACAATATCATCGGCAAGTCGCATCTGTGCCGTCAAAGTTTAATGAACCAATCTTTGCTGGATATTGCGTGATCGAGCTAGGAATTGACGTCCACGATTTTTGGAAAATTGATCCAGCAGATAATTAGAAGTTTAATTTTAAAAATAACGATTATCTATTTTTTTTTCTATTATAAACAAGATTTTAATACTACTATGCTGTATCGACAATGAAAAGTGAAAGGCAATAAGAGTTTTATGTTTCCTTTTTAATTTTGTTTTTGATGTTTTAATTACTTTAGTTGGCTAATAATTGTTTCCACTAGTTTGGTTTTTCATATTGTTGCAGGCATATAAATGCATTGTCCTCAATTATTTGAACGTCAAAATGGTATTTATTAAAAGTATTCTCCTGCACTCTATATCGTCATATCTTCTTTTATTAGTCGGGCAATATACCCGGCAATCCAGTAAATAACATCCATAAACATATAGAGAGCTCCAAATTTGGAGACTACTTTTCCGTTTCCCATAGAACGGTAACCAATATGCCTTTATGTGTTTTCTAGTTTTACAGTTCCTTTATGGTATATAAAATTTTCAATTCTAAGGGCAATATGGCAGTAATATTACAAATCGCTCTTTAAGTGCAGTGGAAAAATATTGTCGGACGGATCAGTGTTTTTCACCGTCGTGACACTAACATTTTGGGGGGTGGGGGGTGTAAATTAAATTTGTATTAATTTGATTGTGGGCAATTTGCTGTAACGACAGTGTGAAAAAACACTAGTCAGTGAAATTATCTTCTTGTTCCATAGTAGTAATTTTTCATCACGCAACTTTTTGCTTTGTATTAAGATGGGCCAATGGGGATAGAGCAATTTTAGAGCTTTGTTCTTGCTATCTTCTTATATTTATCTTGTTAAATTAAAACATTTTCCTTACTCTCTAAAAGTACGTATCAGTGTGCAGTTCTTTGAATCCAGTCTAGCATTGTTGGATTATTAAATAATAATATAAACAGTTTTAAATAAAAACCAGTATTAAATTTCAACAGACAATATGAAGTTCACTACTACACATTTCATATTTCTAACTTTGCTCCGTTCCACTTCTATTTATTTTTGTTTGTTCTGTTTTGTAGCAATTGATTTAGATAATTTTTCACGTTTTGATTTTGAGGGTTAAAATTATGTAATTAATTTTTAACTACTCGGGTAGTGCATTACGCTCGCGAACAGCCACAATAGGTCTTTTTGCCATCCGACCAGTGCGCGATGAAATCCAAAAACATTTCGAAATTTGAGATAAAGAAAACAGAACACAAAGCGACACTTGGCGGACATTTTTTGCTTTTTGGTTTCGTAAATTCCTGCCCGGGGAAAATCACCCAGTCCTGTGAATACCTTATGGAAGCAACCGCCATTTGATTATGACGAAGCCACGGGAGAAAGATTGGAGTGAATTCTTACTGCGGTTACGCCGATTAATAAACACCCATTATGTACAGCCGTCGTATGAAGTTCGTTATTTTTTGGGGCGGTACTTATTTTCAAGTTCCAGGATGTCAACTCCTAGTTTTGGGTATCCAATTCTTCCCATCCTCGGGCATAGACCGTTTCCTCTGCTCTCTAGGCGCCGATTGCATTTAAGTTGCATTGCATTGCATTAACGTCTCTACCCCTTTTCGTTTTTCGTTTTCCCCAGGCCACTATGAATCAGGTGTCCATATCATGGTTACAGTATTACAGCTGTCTGACATATATAGGGTCTGCTGACAGCTCCTGAAGCAGCATTGATGCAATTTTAACACCTTCAATACATCCTTTATTCATTTATCATCATATATATATATATATATATATATATATATATATATATATATATATATATATATATATATATATATATATATATATATATATATATCGGGTTACAAGGTTCTATGTCTTCCGATTCCAAATCTCCATAACTCTCTATCTACCCACATGTCGTCCTGTAGGCCTCTTTCCCGATTTTCACTATCGATTCCCTATCCCCAGCTCTTGCGTGGTCTGCCTCATTTTCTTTTTCTTTGAGGGTTCCAATCTAAATTTTTTTTTGGGATTCAATATTGTGGCATGCTCTCTCTTATCGTATCGTTTGATATTCTGTCTTTTCTAGAATTTCCGGCACCTCTTCTCCAGTGACTTCTATTCTTTTTTAGTTATTTAGACTTATATTTTTATCCCAGAGTATATTGTCCAACATGGAAATTGGTTTTCTTCCTTGGAGTCCGGCGTTTGTCGATTTTCATTCCCAAATATTTGTATCCACTGTAGTGTTTAATGGTATGCATTGTTGCCAGCCGTAGATCTTGTCGTTGTTCTCCAATGCACATGTAATCTTGTCAAATTCTTGATCATCCGCGATGATATAGAGTGTAAACTGTATACTTGTCATCCATTGGTATTTCCATATTCTTGCACTTGCGCTTCGAAATCTTCAGTGCATTTTCCAAATTAATTTTAAATTGCGTTGGTGACATGCAAGAACCTTGTTTAAGGCCTTTGGTAACCGTAAATCCTATTGTTAAACCATAACTTGTTTTAACTCTAGATCTTGTTCCTTGATATAGGTCACACAAGTAGAGGTCTCATTCATGGTATACCAGAACTCCACGGCCTTCCTGGGTATCTTTCATCCTCAGGTTTTGGGTAATTCATTGTGTTGAAGAATTATTCAGTTGAATTGAGAATTGAACTACATAATATACATAATTGATATAGTATACAATACTAAAATCTCAAAGGCCGAAGCCTAGCTGACTAAGTCAGCTAGTCAACATTAACCCAACACAATTAATCTATGTTATACACCTTTTTAACAATACAATTTATAATAAGAGAACGTGTAATAAAAAATATATATAAACAAAAGAAAAAGATAATATGTAATTATAGAAATAATTCTGTTATTAATTAAAACACCAAAAACTCAAGCAGCACTTTATGTACCTAATAGCACGCCTTTAATGTTCTGTCTTAAGGCACATTTAGCGTATTCTCCATAATACACATACACAACGAATAGGTACTGAAGGAGTGTTAAACATTGGTAAAACAATACGAATGAATGTGCTCACTAAATCTGAATGATACGTTTACCTATACTCCTAAATATTTGGCCTTGGTAGCAAACGACAAGGGTGCCTCGTTTATCTTAAGATGGAAGTGTCTTTTCAGGAAGTGCATTGCAGAGCCTCGAACAAAGAGTAGTACCTAAGTTTTAGCCGCATTAAACCTTGAAACATCTCTCTCAATATAAGTAACAACCTGCTTCATGTCGAAATTGATATCTGCTTCAACCTCATCAAATTAAAACAGATTAAAAATATAAACAAGCTAAGTATTGTCAGCATATGACTGAGATGGGAAAAACTGCAGCGCAGTACCCAAATAAAATATATACAGTACGAATAATAGCGACCTCAAGATTGATCCTTGAGGCAACCCTGATACGACTTTGCCAACTTTCGACACACCAGCTGTCGTCCTGACAACTTGTCTTTTATTTTGCAAGTAGTTGCAAAAGAATGCCAGTGGACCATCAGATAGTCCAAAGTATTGCAATTTAGCGCATAAAAGTGAATGATCCACATAATCAGGAGCTCGAGAAAAATCGAGTAGAATTTGTATGGTCGCAAGTCATCTACACCCTGAACATTCAATAAAACTGTTGCAGTACTGTGTCCCGGACAGAAACCCGGTTGAAAAACAAATAGGATGTCATTATTTTTAACAAATTCAAGGAACTGTAACTAGACTATGCTCTCCAGAACCTTGCGCGACACAGGTAGTAAGATAATCGATCTAAGATCATTAAGCGATTCAGGAAAACTTACTTTAGAAATCGGACACATAACAGCTGTCTTCCAGCGGGCTGGAAAGTAACGATTATCATGGGTTATATGGTTAAGTATTATGGGTTAACTCAGTTTTAGCATGAAAAGTGAATTTCCATCAACTCGCATTTGATTTAAGACTATAGATAGCTGACTTTATTTTGTCAGCTGTAGGGAAGCGAACTGGTTTATTCGGAATCCGTATGTATGTCTGTCTCAGTGGGAATTTGTTCTGATTTCAAACGTTTCCACATAGTGGACGCATCCTGATCCTCGACAAACTTAAGATACACCGCTTTTTCATGCCTCTACGAAGATAATGCAAAAAATTCTTATAGGTATTCAATTTGAAACTGATTCATTCAGATTATAGTTTTGAAATGCTCTATCCCGCTATAGAAATATTTGCCAATATAAGCCAAGGAGCACGAGGCTTATTCAGTCTCACGGAACGCTCGAATATTTTAACCAAATTCGTAGTAAGAAACTCAATTTTGCTATCACTATCATTCATATAATAGAGTTTGTCCCATTTAATTTTGTTCATATCATAGTAGAAAGCTGTAGCTTGTAGCATCTGCAATTATACATATACAATGGGCACAAAGGATGCGCTGTCCTCAAAATCGACTTGCTTGATTGTTTATTTTTGATAAATGTTCGAAATCAAAGTCGTACAACAAACATCATTGGCATCATACATGTCCGTGACTTGACTGCAAGAGTGGAGGGCACTGACGTGTAGCTACGCTGTCCCCATTCCCCAACATATAATGTCATTTTAACAAAACCGTGGAAGAATAAGTAAAAGTAAAACCATAAATTGAGCATTTTCAATAATGCTCGGGCGACAAAGATAAACGAAGCGGAATGTTTTGTATTTTCGCGGAAACGGAAATCTCATCGTATATAGCGCGTTAAAACCTTTTCCGTTGTATGTGTCAACATTTTTATTAAATCTTTACGAAATCGCCGGACAGCGAAATAAGAACGTATATACAAAAACTAACCGGACCAATCCCATAATTCATCTTTTTCATTTTTCTATTTATTCCTTGGTCAGAAAGAGACTTTTTTGCTGACATATTATGTGTGTTGACACGTTCTTTGTACATAAAAATACCCGCAAAATGTTGCCAGTCGTCAGTATTTACCGCGTCCATTAATCAACGCGGCCCCGAAAGTCGCTGGAATTTTTCATATTTTCCCAACCATTAATAATAACTGGAAATTTAATTTGCAATACGAAGCATTCACTTAATGCTCACCCATCTCTCCTCACATTTGCGAAATCTTAACAAATTGAATTCTGTTCTTATTGTTTTCCGCAAAACACTTTTAAACCGGTTTGATTGAAGTAAAACTTTCAAAATTAAAACAAAACCAACAAATATCAATGAAATAATTTGTTTTATCGTTAGCAAAACTGATTAAAATTCAACTCAAGGGTGCGCGAAGTGGGCTTTTTCCAAGCAAATATTCCCAAATGTGGGGCAAAAAATGGAAGCGTATAATTGGTTATTTACTCCCGTGCCGTGTTTTAATGAGTTTATAGGGTCAAATAATCGACATCTTTCTCTGTATATTGCAGCATTTTTTCATTTATGACAATTAAATTAATTTCGAAGAAGTAACAGTTATTTCTACTTGAACAAAAATTGCAGTTGCTATTCATGGACCTTTATAAATAGGAAATGCAAACGGATAAAAATTATTTTTATTCGTTAAAAATTGGTTCCTTTGTTCTCAACAAGTATAATTTTGGACGAAAAAAAACATAATTTAGCTCACGAAAAAGGCAGCGTTTTCAAATTTTCCATAGAAGGGGCTCTAATTAAAACTTAACAAATCGCGGAATATTTTTAACAAGGTCTGCTCTCTGAACACAATTCACCAAAGCGTATCTGCCGGCAACACTAAATTGCAATTTTAAATTTAACTAGTTTTGTCAAAGATTCATTTAGGGAAATACACAATGGCCTCGCCTCGCCGAGAGTTGCCAGTTTTAGCCCATTACAATTACATCCTATTATAGCGAAACGTACAATAATTTTCGTTTGTGCCACTGAGATAGTGTCTGGTTTATACAAAGAGTAAGTTTTGCCACGCGGCTAGCTGTCGCTAGGTTACCCGGTGTAATGGAGATATGTATATCTAAATATTATATCTTCCATATGATACGTCACTATAACGAGTAGTTTATTTTGTTTTACTTGTATTATAACAAACCAGATTTTTTTTCTAGGCGAAAAGCTTATCTGAAAATGCAGCAAATTAAAATATCTGGTAAAAACGAACATTTTAAAAATGTGGTATAAATAATTTCAAAATATCAAAAAATACAATTTCAAAATGTTGTTTTTTTAGAATTCCTGCCTGATAGTGAATAAAGTTTTTTACTGATTTCTGAAGGTTTTCCTCTAATAACTCGCGATGGTTCCTGCCTGCTCCTGCTCTGATCGCTGATCCAGAAAAAGTCGACCTTCATTCTCTCCATTTCATGAATTAGGTTATTAAGTTTCCTAGCAGCAAACAAAGGTGGCATATTCCATGTCGCCGCTTTACTTTTTTGGCACCTCCTGATCACTTTAATCTATCATTGGTCTGGAGGCTGATTGAGTTTGTTTTTCCAACATACTAAGAGTATGGAGTAGTTTCATTCTTCTTCATACTTCAATAATAATTGAATAAATTTGATAGTTCGATAATAAATTGACTCCTGCGAATAAAGACGGCTTGCCCATGACTATAATACACTTTTGAAGCAAATGCGCATGCGTGAGTAATTTCAAAATTCTGCAACCAATAACAATCAACGTGATCGCTGACATGTTCATCAATCCGACAGTATACGTTTAGATGTTCATTTTGTCTGGAGTATTCGGTATAATATGCCCATACATTCATTACAAACGTTTTTCCACCCAAAAAATGAAAATCGGTTTCGAAATTGCTTATTTCGAAATAGATTTGATAGTTCGATAATAAATAAATTGACTCCTGAAAACAAATATGGTTTGACTATACTTATAATCCATTTTTGATGCGACTGCGCATGCGTGAGTG
The DNA here is from genome assembly GCF_029955315.1 of Cylas formicarius. Taxonomy (NCBI): domain Eukaryota; kingdom Metazoa; phylum Arthropoda; class Insecta; order Coleoptera; family Brentidae; genus Cylas; species Cylas formicarius. The sequence goes on along the minus strand of NW_026844264.1, from coordinate 15,828,856 downwards.
ATTTCAAAACTCTGCAACCAATAGCAATCAACATGGTCGCTGACATGTTCATCAATCCAACGGTATTCCCGGTAGATGTTCATTTTTTCTAGAATATTCCGTGCAATATGCCTAGATCTCATTAAATGTATACATCACTACATCACTATGCATTCATTACAAACGTTCTTCCACCGAAAAAAAGGAAAATCTGCTTCGAAATTGCTTATTTGGAAATATATTGGATAGTTCGATAATAAATTGACTCCTGGGAATAAAAACGGTTTGCCCCTGGCTATAATACACTTTTGAAGCGACTGCGCCTGTGTGGGTAATGCGATAACAATCAACATGGTCGCTGACATTTCATCCATCCGACGGTATTCCGTGTAGATGTTCATTTTTTCTGCAGTTTTCCGTGCAATATGCCCAAATCTCATTAAATTCATACTTATTCATACTTATGTCATCACTAAATATTAATTACAATCGTTTTTTCACCCCAAGAAAAAAGGAAAATCTGTTTCGAAATTGACTCCTGGCAATAAAAACGGCTTGCCTATGCCTATAATACACTTTTGAAGCGACTGCGCATGCGTGAGTAATTTCAAAACTCTGCAACCGATGTAAGATGAGGTAACCAGAACAATAAAATTTGAAGTTGAAAATGTATAATACATATATTTATTTATTTTAATGAGTAATTTCTAAGCTTTTTCTTTTGGTCTAAACGCACGGTGAACAGGCCATCAGCGAAGTAACATGGTTCGCATCTGAAACTAAAAAAAATATCCTGAGTACCAAAGATTATTAAGATTCATGAAGCAAACTAAATATTACTTAATATCACCAGACATCATAGATAACAGATATATCTTGCATAAAATATGGAACTGGGTTCAGAATGGTACTAAGGGCAGAACATACATAGTATCTATGTATGTTAATCTCTAGTGCTGGTTATTCCGATCGTGCAATGGATACTAAGGGCAGAAACACGCGAAGTATCCTGTCGCAAATAACCACACCGGCACCGAAGGGCAGAGACACGCGACAGTGCAATAAACAAGAGGTCATAATATACTGAAGTTCAGAGACATGCGACAGTATATTGGTACTAAGGGCAGAGATACGCATAGTACCTTTTTCAATCACTAGTGCTGATTATTCCGATCGTGCAATGGATACTAAGGGCAGAGACATGCGAAGTATCCTGTCGCAAATAATCACACCGTCACTGAAGGGCAGAGACACGCGACAGTGCAATAAACAACAGGTCCTAATATACTGAAGTTCAGAGACATGCGACAGTATATTGGTACTAAGGGCAGAGATACGCATAGTACCTTTTTCAATCACTAGTGCTGATTATTCCGATCGTGCAATGGATACTAAGGGCAGAGACACGCGAAGTATCCTGTCGAAAATAATCACACCGGCACTGAAGGGCAGAGACACGCGACAGTGCAATAAACCACAATATTCGGAAGGGCCGAGACACTCGACAGTAGCCCCGACTTTCAAACAACAAAGGAACAACATTTAAAATAGTTCAAAGAGAGAACACACTAATATTTAACCAAATTCCTTGGGTATATTTTATAAATTAAAAATGAAAACGATCAATAAATAAATCATTTGGTACTTTGGTATTTTGGCCAATAAAATGAAAACATCATGAAATGCAACTACTGTACTCGTGAGAACACTCACCTTTAAGTCTTCGCAATTTCACGTAACTCAAACACAGCCCGCAACACTCGAATGCACGGTTAACCAAGAAATGCCGAAAAGATATTTCTTAAAATGTTACTGCACCCCAAAACTATGTTTATTTTAAATGAAGCCCTTCTACTAATCGATATTCTGACAGAGCGAGGGGCGAGAAATGCGGTTTTTTAAGAAAACATCTGGCTCACATCTGATTACTTATATTAAAGGGTAGCTTAAAAAAATATATGCGTCTTACACCGACAACAATCAACATGGTAGCTAATATGTTCATCAATCCGACGGTACTCACTCACTCTACATTCATTACAAACACTTTTTCACCCAAAAAAAAAAGAAAATCTGTTTCGAAATTGCTCATATCGAAATAGATTTGATAGTTCGATAATAATTTGACTGCTGGGAATAAAGACGGCTTGTCTATACCTACAATACACTTCTGAAGCTACTGCGCTTGCGTAATTTCAAAACTCTGCAACCAATAACAATCAACATGGGCTGACATGTTCATCAATCTGACGATATTCCATTTAGTTCTTCATTTTTTCTGCAGTATTCCCAGAAATATGCTCAGATTTCATTAAATTCGCTATACATTCATTACAAACGTTTTTCCAACCAAAAAAAAAGGAAAATCTGTTTCGAAATTGCTTATATCGAAATGGAATGCGATAATCGGGAATCGCGGGTGGTGTTAATTAATACGAAAACAATTACTGGAAATTCCGGGCGTAACGGGCATCGCATTACGCAATAGTTCTAGCCCGTTCCATACCGTCGCGATCCGTCATCCGTAGACAAACGAGCGTCAACTACAAAAGACATGCCGCAGCACTAACGCGAAACAAATATTAACAAAATGTAATTTATCAGGACTTAAAGAAGACCTCTCAGGAATAATAAGAACCCCCGCGCCCAACTCGACTTTATTTAAGTTTGTCGCAGGTAAGACGAACTTATCCGAAAGTTGAAGTTTCTTTTCAGTATTCCGGTCACAGCTAAGCTAATGTCGCGAAGAGGCAGATAAATAATTTAAGTTGGGAACGACGAAAGGACGAGGCAAACGCGAAAGAAGATGCGACGTCGCTGGGCGAGGCGAATTTCAGGCCGCCGCCTTGAACTTATAATTGTGTTAAAGTCGATGACAAAATACGGTCCGTTCGGCGAAGAATCTTTTGAAGTCTGGCGAATTTTGAATGGTTGTATAATTCCGCAGACTATACAGTTTTACCGGTTGCCGCTACAGACAACTCGTAACGCGATAATTTTATTAAGCGAGGTTATTGTTTTGTAAATATTTTGTGTTCGCAGCTAACCTCACACTTCCGTTGTTTATATTCTGTAATAGGATCAGTGAACTGTCTCTAAACTGAAAAAGTAACGCCGCGATAAAAAAATTGAAGCAAATTTTAGAATGGAAAATGTGTTTCTCTTGCTAATTTACATTTACCTGAAATTAAGTTCAGAAAAAATGCAACGGTAGGCGATACCGCCGTGAAGAAAATGCTATTATTTCTATATTTAAATTTTCTTAACATTTCCTTAAGTCTATACAATTCTCAACAAAAATGTTCTTTAATGTTTTTCATTTCGTAACATTTGAAGTTGTATGTATTATATTTGTGGATCCCTACGAACTCAGGAGTTGTTTTATTTCGTTTTGTGATGCGAGGAGTATTAAAATATATATTTGCAATGACGGGGATCACTGAATAGGGTGCAGAACCTAAGGGTTATATAGTCACGTTCAGAAAAATTGCCTACACACTTACACGCTAATAGTTCCTAAATTATACGAATTTGTTGAATGAAAGTGATGTAATACCGGCGTTACTACGGGTAGTTTATTAAAATAATAAATATATAGAGATGAGCAGATATTAATTATTCTAAGATCAAATATATAAAAATGAGAATAGATAAATTGTAATAAACATTATTATTAAAAATACACAATCCAACTTCATTTCTAACCTTTAGTCATCATGTTTCGAGTAGTCAGATGAACAATAGTCGTTGGGGTCCACAGAAATAATAGGACTCCACAATATTTTATAGCATATTATCAACGTCCCACATGATTTCTTCTATTTGAATAACATGTTCGCCATATACCTCATTGTGAGAAATCCTTTGATGTGGGTATTTTTTTCAATTTTCTTGAGTGGAACTGCATTATCCATGACAATAAAAATCTCGGGAGGCATAAGATCTAGCATTTCACGGAAGTAGTCTTTAAAAACATCTGCATTCATGCCTTCATGATAGCCTCCAGTCCAGCCTCCTGTAGTTAGTTTCCACTAACAAATCCATTCTTACTACTACCCATTTTTTTCCAGGGGACCTACCTTCCATGAAAGATTGCATCGCGCTTTTAAATTTTTATCTTGCCATGGTTTACCAACGATATATCCTTCCTTCACCAGCTTAGGTATTTCTTTTTTTTTTATAAAACAAGTGTATTATTCCTTCATCATCATTTATTACAGTTTTTTCTTGCGCGCCATTTATCCTCGGCATATTGGCGAATACATTTCAAGTGTGTTATCAACACCAAATCTTGAGTTTGGACTTTGAACATAATAATAATTTTCTTATTTTTAGAAAGTGCCGTTTTACTAATCCGTTTCTCAGCAATACATTCGGAAAAACTAGCCGTTTCAACAACAACAACTGTTGGAAAGTAACTATAATTTTAATTAACACTGAACATTAAACAGTAAGTTCTGTTCTGTTGTCACTCTCGGGACCCTTGGACATCATTATAGGTACAAAACTAGGACTGCGAAATACGGCTAGGATCACTAAGTTTTATAGTGCAATAATAATTTTTAAAACTTTAAAATACTGCTTTTAGCGTGTATATACATATTAGAAGTTGGTTTATGGATGTATAAAAACAAAAATAACTTACAAAAAACGGAAATTTTCACGACTATAATAAGCGTAACAAAGACTAAATAGACTAGAATTTTCAAAAAAATATTTTACGAACACCGGTGTTAGAGTCTACAATAAACTTTCCCCAGAGCTAAAAACAGTAGTAATATAAACGTTCTTAAATCCAAACTAATTTTTTATAATTTAAACTTATTAATTTTTGTAGTCACTTTATGTTGTTATTGTTGTCGCTTTTTTTATATACATTTTCAATGTAGTTTTCTGCCTTATTTGCCGGATCTATATGATGTGCTTAATTTTGACCTACTTGACGAAATCCATAATACACTGATTGTATTCTAAATATGTGGGATAATAAACATATTATTTTTATTATTATAAATATTATTCATTATAATAATAATAAACGATTAAAATGATTGCACAAAGTGCCCGTTAACTAAACGCACAAACAGTTAGGAAAACTAAGTAATAATGTCAACAATTTCTTATTACATGTATCGACTAATAGTACAGTCTAAATACAATTTTCGCAACCATTCCTGTTTGATTGATTGATTTCAGTAAATGGGAGTTGATGGGAAATAATCAAAGGGATGTGTGAAAGTTGGGACGAAAATATGGAACTACCTTGTCTGTATTCCTCTTCTAATTTTGCTAATTCCTTTTACGCTGTTATAGACCCACGACACTTGCGTAAATTCGTGAGTCAAGATTTTCTTTGCCTGTCAATGTTTTTCTTATATACACCCTTAATAATTAATTTCAGAAGGCAGCATAGTACTCTTTCTTTACCCATACTTCGCCATATTAGTTACTTCATCCACCCAATTTTTAATGATGTTCTTTACAACCAGATCCACCAACCAACAGATCAATTCTTTCTGAAGCTGGATATTTGAAATTTCCTACTGCACTAGTTCTCGCACACATAACTGACTTGTGGTTACAATCTCCATTGATCAGCGTACTTTCTCAATATCCTACTTCCCTAGGTATGTATACTGTTGGATTCTGTCAAAGGTAAAATTTTGTACTATTTGAATTTTGATGAGCATCTTGTTCGTAAGTTTCGGGACATGGGACTGGGTGGTACTCTGATTGGATTTTGTCACAGCTTTTTAACAGGGCGTAGACAGGAGGTCCGAATCAACAATTATATTTCCAGCGAAATTGTGGTGCGCTCAGGTGTACCTCAGGGTTCACAAATAGGTTCAGTCTTCTTTAATTTGTTTATAAGAGATCGAATATCTAATAATCTAATAATGTCAGTTCGTGGTGCAGAGAAAATAGTCTGGATCGAAATGTTGGAAAGTGTTATAGTATTACTTTTTCTCGCTTAACTAACACCCTTCAAAATAGATATATTATTAACAATACAACGATAGAGTGTGTCACTAAAGTTAGGGACCTTGGAGTCATCTTTGACAGTAAACTGACCTTTTTGGATCAGCTAGAGGATATTGTTAACAAGGACATGAGAGGTCTTGGTTTTATTACCCGTAATAGAACACTGCTCCCATCCGACTGTTTTAAAACCCTTCATTGCTCCTTAGTTAGATCTACACTGGAGTATGCATCAGTAGTCTGGTCTCCACATTACAGATGTCACATTGATAGATTGGAGACTGTTCAGAGGGCATTTCTGAGGTCCCTAGCATATACAGCGGGTATAAATATCTTTAAATTAGAAGAACCTACTCCGATATCTTGACGTTTTATAAAATTTTGAACGGTATGTATAACTGTCCGACTCTCCTCCAGTCCATTGATTTTAACATATATCAAGGACGTCAGAGCCCAATGTTTTGTATTCCATTTCATCATGCCAATTATGGTTATTTTTCTCCTTTAACTCGAACCTTGAGGTTATTTAAAAGTTGCTCACTTGATCCCTTTGCTGGCGGTCTCCGACTATTTAAGACAAAATTAAAACAAGTGGTTGATTATAGTTGTTTCTTCCTGTTTTTGTGTTTTTATATGTTTTACATGGTTATTTAAAAAGCTTGTTATCTAAGTTGTTGTTTTGTCATATTGCTATTTATATTATATTCAGATTGTTACTTTTTCTTTGTAAATTGGCTCAGCCGTTGTAATAAATAAGTAAATAAATAAATAAAAACTTTATTTCTTTCGGATTCATAGTACTTACATCCTTATTCATTCTTTTCGGGACTTCAAAATTTTTAACAATCAGCATATCTAATATAGTTCAGGTACAAGGTTTTGTTTTTGTTTTAATGCGCCAGACACTCTTTGACATAAATTAATTTATGTTTACTAAATATCATTGGATCAAATTTGCATGCATCTAGAGAGATTATTATCTAATATCGTTGAAAGTTGAAAGAAGTGAAAGAAGGATTGCCTTTGAAATAAACGAACCAACTAAAAATGGGCTCTTTTTGATTGCATGAAATTTAACTAAAAATTGAGAAGAACCTTGTTACATTAACATGCGCGGTTGGCAATGAAAGAATCCACAGTCGGTAAACAAATTTTCGTCGTTCGGGACTCGGCAAAGCGAATGCAATTTATTCCTTCGACTTTCACAGAACGCCGCTGATTCAATAAAATGCAACTTAACTTAGCCTGGACTTAATTCCAAAAGAATTTAGCTTAATTTAAAACCATCCTCAGATGAGAAAAAATGGATGAGGAGCGCAAATTCCGTATGTATGCACCGATAAATAAGAATTCGGATAAATTTTGCCACGATTCTAATTTAATTTTGGAAGTCGAAAAAGCGACGCGTTTCCCATGGGAAATGCGAATTTTCCGCAACGAAAAACATACCCAAATTTAATTTATGTCAAACAAGGTCGACGAATTTCGAATACTGTATTTCTTTATATTCCGAATGCGTATTTGGAGAATATTTTTTATAACCGCTAACCGAGTGCTAAATGCATACGGCAGCTAATTGTTGGAGAGCTTTAGGATGTGACAACTTAAATTTCGTTATACACACGAATGCAAGCTTCACTTAACTTGGTGCTTGAACTCATAAAACCACCCAAGAATCTCGGGTGGTTTTATGTCTTTCATCTAGCTAGCGAGCTAGCTAGATGAAAGACAATATAAGGTACCTTTTGCTTTTGGAGTCACTTGAACAAAATGAAATTTATATAGTAAAATTAGTCAACATGTTTTGAGTTAATTTTCCTCAGTGTGTGATTTTTTTATAAGGGCAGTACTTGGTTCCATGTTTTATTCAAGTTTATTCTTTAAGGATATGGTTAAGAGTCCAAAATTTGTTATGTTTCTTTTCTTGATGTCTTCGTTTGAGAATCTGATTTTTTGTAAACTCTTTCACTCCTTTTGGTAAACCGGTGTACCCTGAAAATTTCACAGCGATTGAATTTTCAAGATGCAAAACAAACATGCTAAAGTTTCTACCGTGTCACTTCTAATTTTCCACATTGAAGTGCCTCAATCGCATTACAAACCCCCGACCCGATCCCACTGATCAAATATTTAAAATAGGAAAAAAGTTTTCACTTTTTTAGGGGCAAGCTTTTGAATATTTAAAGCGAATCTTTGCACTTCTTTTTATTACTTTTTCAATAACGTAGACAGAAAGTATTTCTCATCCCAAAAAGTATAGTTAGACGAATATTAAATTATTATGGGCCAACCAACAAAACAAAAAAAGTTTATCATTACATGAAACCCCAATACAAATAAAAATATAGTTGAATAAGTGGAAACTGAAGTATTGCTTTAAGGATGTGATCCCAGAACGTATTTGCAATTGATTACAACATAGATCCATTATGCAAAAAAAAATAGTTTACCAGATATTTTCATTTCTACTTCTATTAAGCTATTAACTAAGCTTCTTATGCACTCGCACACTTCTAATCTAAATCATGATTTTATTCCAAATTTTCCAGTGTATCTGTTGATGCGTTTTCTTCTTGCTGATATATTTGTGTTTCGCAGAGTGTAAAATGTGCAAATTAACCTTGGATTGGACTTAAAAAAAATCAGAACTTCCACATATTATGATATCACAACTGTTAAGTGAAACTGAACATAATTACAGAACTATCTCCAAGCACCCAGACAAAATACTCCTTACAATATCCTATCAATTGATAGTGAAATGGAGCAACCAACTACTAATTTTCCTTTCGAGGAATATTCTGTGCGACCGCCACTGACCACAAAGGCGTACGTTCGCACAAGAAGAAATCGATACTTCGCATGGTGAAGTATCTCGTCTCGCCGCAGTTAGTTGTTTATTGGATAGTCCCGGACAAACGGAGACACAAATAGACCAGCTAAATTTGATTGGATTGCTATCGGGAGTTGTGCAATGCGACTTTAACAACTGACTTCGAGAAAGCCGTGTTATAAATAAACTTTATGATCGTATAAACGATTTATTCGAGATGTATCCGACCAAATTATATGTAAAATTGAACATTGCTAACGTATTCTGATACTTGGGATTTTTTGGAGTAGTGGAATTTTCCAAAGTCCTTCGGTGGTTACTAAATTTGCTTTAATTAAGTTAACCATATTTTTTAATTGAGTTTCAAATAAAGGCTCCTTTGCACATTGATTAGGAGTCAAGAAATATTTGTTTAGATTATGGACTTTCTGCGAAAAGATAAAATGTTTCGGCTAACGCATTGAATACTTTACAAACAACCATTCTAAATTGCTTTGTGTCTGCAGTAAGTAGACCTGCAATAAGTAAGTATACTTGTATTGTATACTTAAGTATACTTATTCCAGGTTTTCTTTTGCGTGGAACACTTATCAATCTACTCCCCAACATATTATATTCTCCACTTTACAAATATTTGTAATATTTCAACGTCGATACTTGTACTCTTTTACTGTAATTATACCCTTCTTACTGTACTCCACTTGTATTACTACTCACATTGAACAAACTTCATTTTCTAAAATATTTTTCTGTTTTATATATGTCTCTATCTTCTATATTGTGTGTATGTGTATTTTACCACATTATCATAAGTGCTTAAAATTAAATTCTCATTGAAATTGAAGGGTCATTATCATTCTTTTTTTCAGAAATGTACAATTTTTTTCGAAAATAAAACGGGGTTTCGTTTTAGCATTGAGTCAGAATTCTTCAACCTTTCGATTTAGGAAGAAGTTTGGAAAATAATTCGTATAATTAAATAAAAAATATCATTCTTTTTAACTTCGGCAGGCGCCAATGCTATTGATAATTCAACCCAATTAACAACAAAGTCGGATAAATGCTATTTCATCTAGTAATTAATTCCATTTAGACAGTCACTTAACTGTAACATATCTAATGTCAGTTCATAGATATGAGAAAGTGACCAATTCCTTTTGGAATGGGATTATCCAAGGGTGGTCATTAACATGCAATGCAACAAGATTATTACCTAAAGTTTCCGAATTTAAATTCAGGTAAAATTGTGGTTCATAATTGAAAATAATTTTATCCTACCTTGGTTTGGTATACTACTTAGTTTAAGTTTATTAGTAGTCATTCTTATTTTGTGTGTAATACAGCATGTGTGGAATCGTGTGCGAATTATGCGAAATATATGCGAGTAGAAAACACTATTCTATTGAGACTAAGGAAGTTATAACCAATGTTTATTTGACTCTCATTGAACGTGGTGCCAGCAAGCAAGCATCTTTAGAAGAAACGGCCCCATTGACGACAATTCCAACATCAACTGTATGGAAAATTGTGAATAATCCCATTTCAGCGAGGAAAAAAAGAAGCGATGCAGACATTTTCTCGAGTGTAGATGAAAGTGATCATAGTTGAACATGTTTGGCACCAACTGAAACCGAAGTTTTTAACATCCCTCCACAAAGTTGGGCAAATTCTGTTAAAAATATAGAAAAGCAGAACAATCGTAGATCCATATTGCAAATAATGTAGAACAGGCGATGATAGCGATAGTGATACTGATATATTATGTGAATAATTTTAAGTAATTTAAGTAGGTAATAAAAATAATTTGTAGTTTTATTTTAGATTTAAACATAAATCCATACTTAAATAAATAAATATTGTTTAGTATCTTTCCTAACAAAACCGCAAATAATTAAATTCTAAGCTTCTACAGCTTGCCCGGGTCTCTCTCGGCATTAATTTTTATTTTAAAATTTAAATCTTTTACGTTCAATTTTACGTAAGAGGCTAGGCAACACACTGTATAAATCGAAGATTTCATTCAGTAATTTCATATGTTTCGTGTTTAAAAGTGCGGGCCATTTAATTCTGGATAAATTTAAAGAATATTTGATCTTTGATTACAAGGATTACAATTACTGGGGCAGATGTGATCAAAGTTTTTAATTAACATAAATTACCTGCTTAATTTTACTAATTGCCGGGTTTCCGATCAGTGATTTGAAATACGCACGGTAGATTTGCAATGTGGGGGGTGAGGGCGTATATTAAAGGGCTGCTGCCGGCTTTTATCTTGTATTTTGTATTACGTTTATTACACGAGTGCGGTTGCTTTTCACGCTCCGATGTCTGCAAATTAGAAACGTAATTTTAAATTTAATGAATTTGGATTCGGATTCGTTCGTGGGCGAAACACAACGGTTAAGCTTCGCGGGGAGTTTCGGTTTAAGGTCGTCACAATTATAATTTTGCAAAGAATATGAAATGGCAATAGCAATTCCAATATTTCATAAAATCTTCGACCGCGTCACGTATTTCGAAAGTTCCTGATAAGCAGAGGATATTCTGAAAAAAAAATCTAACCTCCAGAACAATTTTGAAACACTTCCAGATTCCTTTATTTACGAGAAAACTTAAGGGTTTGTTCTCAAAAATTACATAATAGGTTATAAAATTATTTAAAAATCATCTAAGTAAGTAATGTAAGGGGCATGTTCAAACTTTTGAACTTTTTCTTAATTTTTCAAAGAAACTTTCACAGGCTACTGTAATACTTTTTATAAAACTGGATTCCTCCTGCGTCGGTTTTTGTTGAGTCGAACTTGCTAACGTTTCGCCAATCATCCTCTTGGCTACTTCGAAACAGTTTCAGTCAAGCTCTGAAGAAACCAACAGGATGATTGATGAAACGTTGACTCAACAAAAATCGACGCAGAAGGAATCCAGAAGCTTTATAAGATTTTTTTTTATTATTTTATGGAGAGAACGTTTATAGAACTTAAATTTTGAAGGTTCTGGGCAAAAATTCGGATTCTTGCATTAATTGCATTTATTCTTTCTAGTGTTACAAGATTATCATATTGTATGTGGCGTGAGATGGGATGATAACCCAGGATGGCATCGCTTTTCAATAAACTTAATTTTTTTCAGGCATAATATAAACAAATTCAATGGACAATAAACAAAATAATTATTTCAGTACACTTCCTGTATGGCTTAACGTTTCTAGTCTATCACGTAACGTTTTATTTAGCGGAATAAATACTTTTCATTACAATTTTCGCTGGTATTCCTAAACAATGATGGTTCGATTGTTAAACAAAGGCTGATTAATATATAATTAGATCGAACTTACGGCAGCTTTATTAAATTATTTTAATTTTGTCGAAAGCGCACGATTTATTTTATATGTGTATATATAGATATATATCCAAGTATATATTCCATTAAAACCAAATGAAAATTGCAATCGGCCAAAGCAGCGCCTTTAATATCAGTGGAAATGCACGCGTCAGGTAATCTCTCTGTTTCGGCGCCATTGGACCGTGTTGGTTGGTCACTGTCCGCAATTACTGTAATTGCGGACAGCGTTTTCGTTTTGGTTAGGTTTGAACGTGCAACTTAAGCACTTACAAAGTTTCGAAAACAATTCGTTAGATTACGCCGATTTGGAATGTCATTTCATTAATTTCATTTCCCACAAAAAACACTGAAGGTGTGTATACAGGGTATAATAAAGCGGAAACTCTGATAATTTTTTTTTTAATGAAAATTATAAAATTTTGGATTATATGAAAATCGATCGGGCTAAAATACATTTGCCTCAATGTTATAAACTAATTTTAAGTAGAATGAAAAATTAAGGTAACGTTAAGTATATAGAATACTAAAAAATAATGTTAGCTTTGTTTATGTGTCCGAAAATGCCTGCTTCATTCAAACAAATATTTTTATTTAAGATACCTACATGAAATTTAATTCAAGATACTTTTGCTCGTATCGTTATTATTTTGACCGTAAAGGTTTTTTAATGGAATATTCTTAATTTTTTCCGCAAAAAAAAATAGTTTTTTGCACTAAAAAATGTTTCTTGCCTAAGGTCAAAAAATTACTGGTTTTCAAGTTATTTGAGGGTTTTGCAAGTAATTGGGAGTAACGATTGTTTCAGAGGATTGGGTAAAAATGTTGTAAACTATTTTAAACTAAATTTTTTTCGAGACCACCTACTTTCTGAAATAATTAAAAAACTATCGAAAATATAAAAGCTTCACATTTATAAAGGTACTTCGACTTTAAGCATTGAAACTTAAAACATATATGAGGACGAATGAGAGTTGGGTCACTTATAGATGGTTAGCTTTGGTTGACAGATCAAAATACTTCCTGGTGGTTGGGACATCTAGATTAAAGGTATAGACAAGCTTTTCAAAAGTTAATTCTACAGTCATGTTATGTGGATATATTATTATATAAAAAATATTTACCAAATTTACATTTATATTTACATGAAATCCTTGCCTCTTTGTGAAACTGTTTACAGCGATATAAGTAAGTTGATTCAGTTGTCCGCACAAACGTAATCTAGGATGGGCTATAATATTTCGGATACAAAATTGAAAAAAAAAACAATAGAAATTCAGTTAGTAAATTCACAGGTTCGGTACACGCTGCAGTAACAACGCCGTCTGTATTTGACTATTTAACAATTAATGGGGCTCAGCGGGGAATCTCCCATATAGTCCGAAATTCACGCACGGTCTGGGTTTTTCGACAATAAATTGTCGCGCAATGGGATTTTGCTTGTTTTGGTGCAATAATTTTAAAATAATACGTTTCGGGGTTCCCAAATAGGGTAAACATCCATATTTCTGGTCGAAACAGTGTTCGAGTTATTATTAGTAGAAACAATTAACTACCCATTTCCGTTTGTATCTAAATGCATAAAAATGATAGTAGTACAGATTATTTCTCAACACTGTATCATAAATATGACACAGTCTTAATTTTTATTAACACCAACTAACAACTGAAAAGTTAGTTCTCCTTAACAGTTTTATTTTCTCTTCGTATTTGTAAAATCAGAATCAGGATGGCTATCCAAGGATTATCAGAGGAAAGTACTGTACTAAATATCACAAACAACTTAAATTTCAGAATGAGCGTAAACAAATATAATTGCATTAAACATATATAAAGTCTTTGTGAATTTTACCTTTCGTCGTGAAACCTTGAGCCTAGATTCACACCGAGTAAGAAAAAATACAATATTTAAGAAAAATGTTAAAAATAACAAAAAAACATTAGCCTTAGCGCCAAGGTGTAAATTAAATGTTAAAAAATCTTGAAATCGACTTCTTTAAAACATTATTTTAGGATCTATAGGCATTATATCTGCGTTGGATGATTTGACTAGATTTCGTTCTGCAAATGTAATATATCGAAATCGAAATTTACAGGGTTACAAACTATAAATTGTGTTTCCCTACTTTTAACCGGACATTAATTTTTGATTATTAATTTGTAAATGAACGTACATATAAGGTTTATCTTTCATTATCTTCGCCACAGAATCACATTTGGCAATTATTATAAATAGGCAAAATTAAACCACATGAATAACTTTTAATTTCCTAATTTTTGGCCTGCAACGTGCACTAATAACGTGCTGAAAGCTTTAAAGTTTTTAATTTACCAGACATATATTTGTACTCACCATTTTTTTCTAGGGCTATAGTTTCTATGGTTTTTGAGGCTTCTATTTTTTCCCATATTAATTTTTCGTAAGTTCGCTACCTATCAATTAATTGGTAAATGATTACGACTTTTCACTTTTCTCGATTTTCTCTGAAACATAAAACATAGTGTGGATCTAAATCATTAATTTTAATTTTAATCATTATTAACGGATTTTATTGTAATTCTAAATAACATTATAAATCTAATTAAAAAACAATGGAGCGAAAATAATTTTGAAAAACTAAATTTAATTACATTAAAACAATTTAAAAATAGTTTTCTGTATGTAGTTTACTAACACAAAAAATATTTTTTTAATAATTTTCACTTTATTTTTAACTGCGGTAACTGATCGAGCTAACTTGCTGATCTGTAGTCAATTAAATTCCAAACTAAATCACGACCGGCCGACCACAGAAGACGCTTTTTCATAAATTCGAAACTATGCGAAAATTAGGGTCTAACACCAAAGTTTATGCACCTGTTTTTCCCACGGTAATTTTGCGTAGACAATCGGTACATCTTGATTACGGGAATACACCTTTGTTCCGCTTTTCAGATGTGTAACAATTTTCCACTACGCCGTGAAACCCAGGGGTGTTGTTTCCTCGTATCGTCGCATCACATATTTCGGGATGAACGATTCCTTTATTTCGGAGCAGCGTTTCCCGCAATAGCAATAATCCAGTTTGAATCGTGCTGATTCCGTTTTTATAAGCGCCGCGGCTTTAATAATCGCTGTGAAAGCGTGACGTTTCGAATAAATCGCGACGATGTGTGAGATCGCGTGTCGTAGAATTTTATTAATCGACTACACAGGTCTACAGTGATTTTGATGTTTGAAAGCTGTTTGCTTATTTGTATATTCTTGGTTGTTTCTCGAAAAATGCCATATTTTTGCTATCTTTTTTGCTATATATTTTTGCTATAATACTGGATAATATTAGGTGCATCTGCAAAGGAACAGAGTTGGCGCAAAAGCGTCAATACAACCGGCTGCTGCTGCAGGTTGGTTATATTAGTTGTCGTGGTACTGTGTTCGCGGCTGTTGTCTTCGTTGTTATGTGTTGCTAGAATTTTAGAACGTATAAATATGAAAAGAAGACATTGTGTCATCAATCCAAATAACTTTTGTTATATCTGTGGAAGTTATGTCGTAGCAAAACTTTTTTTGTAGAAAAATGTATACCACGCTTATTTTGGTGTAAAAATTGGCGACCAAGACAATTTCTCTCCTTCTCATACTGTTTGTTCCGTTTACTTTGTAGCATTAATAAACTGGCAAAAAAGTGGGCAGAAATTTTTAAGCTTTGGTGTTCCTATGGTATGGTATGGATGATAAATTGGTTAAGGCTTTCGCGGCCCGTTGATAAGCTATTATCTTGATTCGGGTTTAAAGGCCGTCGTCGATTGGAATTACTTCCTAACGTTTCGCTAGCACGAGTGGCGAGCTTCTTCAGAGGTCCTTCCATCTCCGATGTTGGACGTAGACTGACGATTTCTCCTGCGCAGGTTGTATTTATGCCGATTGGTGGTGGACTGGGCTTGTTCCGCTTCGGTTGGTCTCGGGATATCGATCGGTACTGCTCGGGGGTTCCTAAGGATCGGGTTCCAGATTTGGTTGAGTCTAAGGGTCTCCTCCTTTCGGTTGAAATTGTGTGGGTGTTTTTGTATCTCAATGGCTTCCCTGACTAGTCTGTTGTGATAGCCGTTGACCGATGCTAGTAACTTACAGCTCTCAAAGTGTATCCTGTGTTCCCCGCTGCCCAGTGCGTGTTCAGCTACTGCAGACTTCTCTGTATGTCCTCGCCTGCAGCTTGCTTTATGATCCTTAAGTCTCGTTCCCATTGATCTCTTGGTAGTCCCGATGTAGACCTTTCCGCATGAACACGGAATGCGGTAGACTCCTGCAGCTGAAAGTGAGCCCCTCTTGTCCTTCGCTGACCTGATGGTCTGCTGGATCTTCTTTGGCGAAACGTCTGCAGAGTTCCAGTCGGAGTTCAACGAGCGAACGGATGATATCCCGGAATATAGTGTCATCATATATATATATATATATATATATATATATATATATATATATATATATATATATATATATATATATATATATATATATATATATATATATATATATATATATATATATATATATATATATATATATATATATATAACATTAAAATACAGTATTACACTAATTTATTTTTCTTATCGTCAAATTTAAAAAGTTACCAGAAAT
Source organism: Cylas formicarius (assembly GCF_029955315.1). Lineage (NCBI taxonomy): Eukaryota > Metazoa > Arthropoda > Insecta > Coleoptera > Brentidae > Cylas > Cylas formicarius. The sequence goes on along the minus strand of NW_026844264.1, from coordinate 15,812,108 downwards.
AAATAGTAATAGAATATATTTAGGAGGTACACTATTAATAAAGCGATATAAGATAATAATCTACAAGGAAAACAGGGTTTTTGGTAAATTAGAAAAGTTTGGAGCTAGAAGCGAAAACTTGTAATTTCGCTGACCAATTCTTAATAAATGAGACAGTAGAAAACTGTCATACGATTATACGTGACACGCAGTCTCATAATGCCGAGTACAAATTTTGCGTGTTGTCAAATTGGCAATTCGCAAAGGTTAATTATTGCATCAAACCGAATGCTAATTTCTGTTTTAACACCTGCGGCTTTATTCGGATTTTCATAACAAGTTTAGGCGAATCCCAATCAGTCTTCAAATCAAATCTGTGGTCCCGCCAGTAACAACAACATGGCAGATTTGTAAATTACAATGTCGGCATTATTGCCTTTTAATTAACTTTCATTTATTAGTTTAGATTGCGTTTCGTCTTCCGCTTGGATTGTTATCACTCATAATTACCTACAGCGAGTTTCATGTTAGCGCTCCAAGTGTTTAACTACAGCGCTGAAGTGTTCTTTATCATAACGACTACCTGTTTTATTGCTAATATCGACGTTAGGAACAGAAAGCGACCATAGGCCTCAAAATAATTTTGCAAGTTCGTTTACTGAATTTTTTGTTTCTTTTCAAAATAAGTGACTTTCATTCAAATTATATTATTATATTGAGATTTGCAAAAAGAGTGGCAAAATTAATAACCTTTTTGTGGATATTGCAATAGTATAGATTTTACCAGATTCTTTAATACGTTACAAAGTAGTAACAGAAACAAGTTAGAGTTGTGAGTCTTCTTATTTATTATTTTTCTTTACCTACATTGGCCAAGAGACTGGCAGAATAGGGCCGATTAAAAAAAATCTATAAAGCACTAAGAGCGAAGTCGATCTAAACTGGAATGACAACAGTAAATTTTAGAATAGAAAATTTATGTAAATATGTGTTCTATTCAAATTGAAAATGTTTAAGTATTTGATAACGCTTTGGAAATATTTAGTAGGTAAAGAAAACCAAATTACTGATTAATTTTTTATTTCTACAAAATATGCACAAATATACATTATCATGTTGCAAAAATAAATTATAAGAAACAATTCATTTAACAACTATTCAGGGTAAACTTGCCCAAATCGTACCAGTTTTGAACAACTTGTTGTAGATTTCTCAAAAATGCATCAGACACTATGAAATTTGGGTTGTTAAAACTTTATTAATAGAAGAAACATTAGTGCTTAGTGCATTAGTGTTAATACTTAAAGAAACCCTGTTTTACTACTCAAAATAAAATATTTAGAAAATAATGAAAAAAGTACGATTTAAGACCATGTGTCTTAACTCGTACCGCACTATTCCTAAATCGTACTTCTGATGCAATGTTGGCAAGTGTAAGAATATGTGGCTTTTCCTACACCTGCACAGTTGTCGTGCACCCATATGTTGCATTTGATGCATTGAATCATTGATTTTTCTTCATCTTTGCGGCATAAAATGCAATACCAAGTATTAGAAGTCATTTCTATTAAAGAGCGTTTCTTTGGTTTTGTTGGTCCATATAATTTATTTTCCCACATATTTTTATATGGACTCGCAGTAAGGACTACGGCCTTGCTTGTTTTCTTAGATGTTTGCGGTGGAAGTCGATATATTGGTGACAAATTCTCAATAACCATGCGGATGGATGCGTCAGTTTGATCGTGTGCATTTGTAGAAACATTCGCTGTGGAAGGACCAGGATCCGAAATTTGCATACCAGTTTGGGTCATTTCATTTTCATCGAGCACGACATATTCTTCATCTGGTATTCGATACCTGTTGCAAGGCCACAATCCACAAATTTCAAAACCTTTCATAGCGATGTCCATACAAACCGATCTAGGATATGCAACTCCCAAAATTTCAGATATGTTTGATGGTTTGATTGTTTCACCAGGGTGATTTCTCATCCAAACTGCACATTCTTTGTTAAAATTAGTTTTTAATGACTTATAGAATGATCTATCCAAAGGCTGTAGTTTGTGTGTTATGTGTTCGCCGGCAAAGAAAACATTACGATACCGTATTCTCTAGCAAGGTTTATGGCTTCTAGATTCTTAGTATGTGTGTTATGTCCATCCAATATTATTAGAATTTTATGATTCAATTGTTTTTCACATTTTAAATGATTTATGAAATGTTGTAACCATTCGACAAAGATTGAAGCGACAATCCATCCACTCTCAGAACAAGTGTACAGCGTTTTAGGCGGGCCACCACGTTTAAGGATGTCCGTCATTCTTTTGCGTTTGAAGATCAACATTGGAGGAATAAAGTCTCCACTAGCATTCATGCAACAAACGCATGTAGTGTTAATTCCACGTTCTCCGCTAGTGACTGCTCCTACTTGATGTTTTCCTTTTAACGCTAATATTTTAGCAGGCTTATGAACGGTATTAAGACCTGTCTCATCCATGTTAAAAATTTCGTTAGGTCCAAATTGGAAATCATCTAGAATCTTTTCGTATTTGTCGAAAAATTCTGATACAATGTTTTTGGTAAATCCTTTACATCGTGCCATTGATGTTGGTTCAGGCATTCTTAAGGCAATTTCTGGGTGGTTTTTCATAAATTTGTAATACCATTTCCAACCGGCTAACTCTTGCACCTTATTAAATCGGTGCGGAAGTTTGTATTTTTCTGCCAACTGAAATGCTAGATGTCTTAAATCTGTGATAGTTAACCCAAAGAATCTAGACTCCAAATCCAAAATGTGATGAAACAATTCGGTCTCCATTTGCTCCGTCAAATCGCTTGGTCTTCCTATTTTTTTCTGAGAATTTAGACCTTTTAAATGACGTCGAAAGGTCGGTTTTGGAATACCATATGTCCTGCATACTTCATTGAATCGTAATTTCCCATTATTAAAATCTTGTATTGCTGCATTCATATTTTGCATAGACCATTTATTATATTGTCGTTTTGCTATTGTGTGCTAAAAAAAAATATTTTTATTTTTTCCTCTCATAAAATGATAAAATTAAAAACTTAACAAATATGTATAAACAGAAATTGATTGGTTAAAACCAAAATGAAAACAATTTTATTTCGTATTCCTAATTTGTACCGGTACGAATTAGGATGTATAATAAAGTACGATTTACGCTCAAAGTCCTCTTCAAAATACACTTAACGCTTTTAGGTTATGAGAAAACGCTGCGCACTAATTCTACCACCAAATGAATTGTAAAGAAATGCAATTTTTGAAAACCGTATGATTCACAATTTTATGTTTATAGAATTCTTAAAAAACGCTTACAAAAAACGCTAAAATTTTACAAGAAAACTGAAAAAAACTTACTTTTATCAGTAAAATTACATCTCGCACAGGAATCACTGCTTCGGAGCATCACAGCTGGTTAGCTTAGCACTAACTCAAGTAATCACCGACAGATGCCGCTGTATGTTTTATAAATTCTGAGTAATTTAGGTGGTACGATTTACGCGCAAGTACGATTTAGGCAAGTTTACCCTATACAATCATATTTATAATAACTGGATAAGTTTTTTTTAATTGAAGGGAAAAGAAAGAAATGAATACACTGCCGAACGGTGACATTCTAAATCCCATGTAAAGTTTTAGGTGGCCAAATATTGGCTCCCCTGTACATTTTATAGCAAAATTGCAATATAAATTTTTAACAATAATAATTACTTCATGTGCCGGGTTTTAATAAATTTAATAACCAAATCCAAGGGAAATGTGTTATATTTATCACGTTGATGATGGACCACAGTGTTTGTTCGGCAACAAACGGATTGCCTTTCGTGATTTGTCCGTTTTTGTGTTATTTTGCCGCTACGACAACGAAATGGCTTAATTCCACCAACCTCCCGACATGAACATCCAACTTTTTCTGGATTAGCACCGCCAACGAAAAACTGCTTACTTTAACCGTGGTTTAGTATTACCTACCGATTAAAATTTGAATCCGCGCGATGCTGATAAATGACGCACCGCTTTGCTAACATTTCTGCACGGAAGAGGAGAATTTCTCATTCACGTGAAATGCAATTACAAAAGTTAATCTACCGCACTGTTGCCACCTGCGAACATAACCGGAAATTCCAAGAATAATAATTTACAGATAGCCTCAAGGTACAATTTGTTTTGAGAATTGCATTCTACCGAATGGAGACAATATGGGAAATACCGAAATGAAACAGGAGCATAAGATTAACGTTGCAAAGGAGCGACAAGAGAAAAAAATCCCTGTATTGGAATATTGGTTTTACACGAATTCGTTGGCCGTTCTGATCGTAAGTGAAATAAATTCGCTGTCAGCAATGTGTCATTCTCAGTGAACAATCAGAATTAGTAGGGAGCAAGTTTTCTTACAATGTATCAAGGTTGTTCATGTACACTAACCAGAGGTGCAGAAAAGACGTGCAAATGTATTATGAAAAATTTCTCTGCGTACACAATTTATATTGTTAATTTGCTAGTTGGCACTTAAAATAAAAAAAAACAACATTAATTCACTTAGAACCGTAATACCTACTGCTTCTTTAGGGTCAGCTTTTTCTAGTATGTTTTCCATATCCTAAGAAGGTATACCCTATTTATTTTATTTTAGTATACCTAGGCTATAATCGAAGACATTCAATTTGATCTGTAGTGTACCTAGTTGCACTTTTGATTAATCTACGATTCCTCAGGCAAACTTTGCACTGTATTATATATGTTGCCGTTCTATACATTTCAATTACGAAGATTGAAGATAAAAATCTGTAATTAAAACTGATCGTAATTACAAGCGTGCTTATCTGCCTAAACACAAAATCAAAGTTTAAATAAAGCAAGTATTATTGTACCGAATATTGAATACAACTTTAAAATAGTATTGCAAAACTTCAAAGCACCTATATTATCACAAGAAACGGTGAGCAATGGAATGGAAATCTGAATTGGAAATTACCTCGAAAAATGGAAACTTTTACGTTTTAATTGCACGTTTAAAAATTCAATGTTAAGCAGAAATGTTAATAAATGCAATTCTCATTTGCATTATTGGCGAAAGAATAAATTATGACTTAAATAATACTGTATTTTCCTCTATAATATATATAATATATATATATTATACTAATGTTAAAGAAATTTTATCATTAAAAAATATTACAGAAAAATCGAATCTCTTTTTAATATCTTTTTGAAATAGGCATCCTTATGCAAAGTCGCCTTTTTTAAAAATTTGAAAAAATTACTTTATAAACTATTTTTTCTTTTAAATTGTTAATGTAAATTTTATTTGCTAAGTGTTAGTATTTTCTCCAAAAGCTTTATATAGGATTAAGATCATTGTTTTGTATTAAAAGAACAATAAAAATAAAAAAATACTAAATTAGGTGGCAAGCAAAAATAGTAACGTTTCTGTAAAGCTCGATTGTTTCGGTTTTTTGTTCATGTTTCCTGCCATAGCATTTTTACAATGCAAAAAATTTTTAATACCATTATTTGAAAGTCTACAACTTTTGCAAGTAGACAACCTTATACAATACAAAGTCTCCCTTTTTTAATGCTAAATACAAGAAAATATAAAAACGGGTTGTTTCCATTTGAAAAAATGACTTTTGCTTAGATTGTTAACGTCCATTTTTGATTATCCTATATTTTAATAAAGAAATCAACCTCAAATATATAACAAAAGTTTGATATAAAAAAGTTTGATATAAAATTCAAAATATGTCTATTTCTATGTTGGGTTTTCCCCAATTCGTGTAACAGTAGACATGGACAATCAATTTTTTTATAAAGAAAATGTAACTGCAGAAAAACGCGTGGTGTCCTATTTAAGATGACAATTTTGTTAGTAACAGTTAAAAATTGGGCGCCCTTTATACAAAACAAGTGAATTCCAAAGGAACTCACTTCATACAACTTGTGTAAAATGTGTAAAATTGGAAATAAATGTGCTAGGAAGGAAATAATAAAATGAAAGAAATTAGTTTTTCTAATATGTTTTTATGTTTAGGTTTTTTTCGTTTCTTTGCCGTTTCATGTTCCTACGTAATAAACTGGTCATCCGGTACATGCACAATATGCGCATGCGCGGCAGTCAGCGATTAGTCAAAAATTGCTAGCATAAACGAAGCTATTGTAGCTTCAATAACAATATCTTGTAACGCGAGATGATTTAGTGTTTCTTTCTCCCGCTTACCGCAACAATAACCCGGAATTTTTCACTAAAGACAGTATTTCACTGACCGACAAAAAAAAGCCTCGCACAATCAAAAGCCCCTCAAAATTCATCTAAACGAAGGCTCCTATACACATGCCTAAAAATGATAAATATGTATGCCGAGGAACAAAACCATCGGGCGAGATCTGAGCAAGACGTGAGATATCGAGAGCTACGAGAGACTATTCTGCTCGCATAAAATATATACGCAACGTCCGCAGTGGCATGGCGGTAAAACAGACCAGAGATGAATTATGTCAGTGGGGGTGGCTGCGGGGGTCGGGGTGAAACTTCCAAAACGGCCTCTCTTCACTTCTTATGCAACAAAAAACTAATCATGTAATATGAGAAGAGGGCGTTGAATAAAATATCGCCTAGAATCTCGCGAACAAAAGTCACTGCGTAATTCAGTTGGTGTTTTTGTTTCCGCAACATTTCTCTTCTGTGTGTGTGTGGAAAGCTTTCGTAGTTTTTGACGGGAAACGCGAATACTTTTTCTTTACGAGACATAAAATTATTAGGTTTTCCGAAAATGTAGCTAAGACGACGGTCCGTCTTTAAATAATACGACAATGGTTTAGTTAATAAGTATAGCAAAAAATTGTTTATTTCTTCAATAAATAATATTTGAAGTACTCCGTTTAACATAACCTTATACTTATACTTATGAAATATGGTGGACAACTTAAAGGTTATAACGTAAATTTCAATGATTGTTTTCCGTATTTCAGTTTTTAGGACTACACCTCGAATCGCTTCTAAGTTAAAGCCACACGCATTGGCGTACAATAGAAAGAATATTATTATAATTATATTTGATTACAATAATAGAGATTAAGTAAATAAAAACCCGTATAAAACTAAGAATAATATGAAAATAAATAAATTGTAATAAATATTATTAGTTAGAAAAATCTACTATTTACAAGACAACTTCATTTGTTAATTTTATTCACCATGTTCCGAGTACTCATATGAACTACATTCGTTGAAGTGCGGAGAAATAATACGTGGCTCGAAAGTATTTTCGTGCATGTTCACCTTCCCACATTCTTTCTTCAATTTCAATCAATTTTCTCTTGCAAGAGGGGCTCAATGTCCCTCATTTTAAGAGAAGTATTATGCTTATTCCTTTTACGTACCCTCATACCAATTCTATGGAGTTTAATTTACAGTGATACGGAGTTATATTCCGTTTTGAAGTGATTTCGTCGACAACAAATTTCGTACAAATTTATAATCTCCAGTAGCTGCTTTTTCCGCATATCTTTCCGACATTATTTCTTACTTAAAGTAAGCCAATGAACGACGTCATTTTATTCCAGACATTCCAAACATTCTTTTGTATAAGGTAGGTATTTCATTTTTAAATAAAAACGACAGTATTATTCTTCTGCTGGTACTCTTTTCATCTTCATTTATTACAGTTTTTTTTATTCTTTTTCCTTTGATGACCTGATCAGGCCGCGTTTATCCTCATTTTTGGAGAGGCTAGTTTTACTAATCTGTTTCTCAGCAACATGTTTGGAAACACTAATCATTTTTAAGGGCGAACTTTGTCGACAATTGCCGGGAAGTAACTAGAATTCTAATTTTTAACACTGAATACTAAACAGTGGGTCGACTACCTGTTCGTCTACCTCTCAGTCTCAGGACCCCTGACTACGCAAATCCTTTTACACCTAAAGTTCAAAGCAAATTTTGTTTAGTGTTTACGTTGCATTTTCAAAATGAAGTGAAAGTTAGGCACCACATCAATATTGGCAACAAATATAAAGTAAGATTGAACCAACCAACTAACCTTTTACTGAATTGACATTAATAATAAATATTAAACGTCACTTACATCTGGTTGACAAATTTATTCTTTCTAGAAAGAAAATCACTAGAAAAGGAGATGCTTCATTGACTATGATTAAAAGTTTATTTCGTTCACATCTTTGCTTGCTACTAACATCGCTATTATGTATACCTTGGGTGGAAAATAAATTTGTTTAAAAAATTATAACGCAATATAAAATTCGAAACATCGTAAAGTGTCATCGCTGGATATGCCTTCCAAGGCTTTCCTTAAATCACTTTCGTGCGGCTCCGAAGACATAAAGCATTACACTAATATAACATGTAATGAGCAGGAAGTTCGAAATTCCCGTCAAATTTATCGCAGCATAAATTAGTACATAATCTAACATGACTTCAAGTACACAAATGTTCGTCTTAAAGTTAGTTCGATAGTTTCAACCGTAAATTAAACTTGGGTTGGTTAAAACTTATTTGTTTTGATAGTTTGCGGTCTTCCGCGGAGAATTGCTAATCAATATATGGCCACGCTGTTTGAGAATGGTATTACGTGGATGTTTACAGTAGTTCGACAAACCGAATCCAAAAACGCAGACGTTGGTTTCTAACTAGGCATTTTCTTCCGAATCGTCGGTCATCGAATTTGTCTATTATTGTTATAATTCGCGATTCGTTACTTTCTTGGTCGATCCAAAAACCTTCGTTCTTGATTTTCATATTAGTAAGTATCGTTAAAATTTATTAAATTTATGTTATTAATGTTCTGCATAAAATTATATGACCTAATAGCAAAAAACCCATTATTAACAAAAACAAAAGGGACCCTCTCTCTCTCTCTCATTGGTTGGCTAAAAGCCTGGGTCGTAAATCCCAATCCCAGTTTTCTCTTACCCACTCAAAAAAGCAGTAATCACGTGGTATCAATAAGTAAATATCATTATCAATAATGTGTAAGTAAATTTCCAAAAATAAATTAATAGCTATTATATTAATTCAAAATGTAAATTTGCACTTAGGCTTAGTAGCAATGACGATAACTGCTATTCTTCATATCAAGAAGTATTTAAGCAAAACACATTGAGATACACCAGAAGTCTTAGTAATGCATAATACTGTACAATAGAATATTGGAAACTTTATAACCAATAGTTGCGGCGGTAAACTAGTTTTGGATATGGTCTTATAACAAAATCATAAAGACCTAAAATATGCAAGGAATCACTACTAGTACATAACAAAACACAACCCACTATGAAAGACATACAGATTATATTTTATGTGATAAATGTTAATTTAGCATAAAGTTTTCGAGTGGATGAGGTGTATAATCCACACAACGAGTTAACCTGCCTAATCAGTCAATCAGCATATTTTTGAATAATGTAATGTGCTCTGGGTAATATTACTTATTTGACTATAAGTAAAGCTTGGATCGAAAGAGACACGAACCCTGATACCGAAATATGGAATACGATTAAGCAAACACATCAAGGATTTCTGCGCTATAGGCGGCATCTCTCTGACGCGTACTTGGATCTGAGTCTATGTCCGGGAATGGCAAAATGCTACGTCTGGGTTATTTGTTGTATGACGTTGAGTACTGGCGGGCATGATCAATAAACCAGAAACGTTCGAGCTTTGGTGCTACAGAATAATGCTCAAGATTCCCTGGATGACTAGAATTAAGAATGATGAGGTTCTGCAGAGAATAGGTGGTGAGCGAGAGTTGCTATATATAATAGAAGTTAGGAAAACAGCATATTTAGGTCACCTTCTCAGGCACAAAATATATGAGTTTCCCAGTTCATAATTAAAGGAAAGCTGGAAATAAAACGGCGTTTAGGAAGAAAACGTCTATCTTGGATGCGGAACATCAGAAAAACTGGACCGACCTGAACTTCAACGTTGTTTGATCGTGATGTTCGATGATGTGTAGAAAGATTCCAAATTTAAATAAATCACCCTACTTACCGCAGAAACTTATGTTGAACCTTTTCGAGTGTATTAAAAAGATCCAGATCCGGGAGGACATTTTTAAATGGGAACCTTTTAAAAAAGGAAGTTGCAATGGCAGAGAGTGTATAATCAATTCACCAAACCAACCCCAAACAAATGTAAAAAGTAATGAGATAATGTTGTTCTCAGAGTGAAAAAAACATCTTTCTAAAACATTTTTCTTATAATAGCGACCCCACTCTCAAAACAACGAGAAGAATGCGACTGGGACTAATTGAAATTTCCCATCGCAGCGAAACAGACAGAAAGTATAACATGTCTAAATCACGTTAGCTTTCAGCAACAAAGGAATACATAAAATAAACACGCAAATAATCTCGGCGACGTCAAAATTCGCGGCTGCGAAGCGAGAGAAATCATGCGAGGCGAAAATTTAATGCAGTAACAACAATCATAAAGCCCGGTAGCCGCGTTTTCTAAGAAACGGCAGAATAAGGTCTCTGGCAATACGTTGCCCGCGTTCCAAGTGGTCGTTTAGATTAAACTTTAACTCCGCCGACGGGGTGTAGAAACAATGGCACTTCAGTTCTGCAGGGAAAAATTAATAATGTATCAGTTAAATGGGATGGGGCGCAATAAAAAGCGATATTTTGCCATGTGTCTCGGAGGAATGAGGACGGTCTAAGCGGACCATTTCTAAGCACATAACGCTTGAAGAGACGAAGGGAAGAAGGACTTATTAAGGACTTAAGACGGTTCGTTTTCCTTAAGAAGGCTACCGTTTTAGTTGACACAAAGGAATTATTATCTGTGCTAAAATGCCATAAAACCGTTCATAACTTCCAAGAGTCTGTGTTTGTTAAGTTTAGTATTTCAATTTTCAATTTGATTCTCTTCATGTGGCTGAAGTTAGATTTGGATTTGCATTCGGATTTGCAAATATTACAATGGACCAGTTCCTTACTTATCTTAATTAAAAAAACATATGTGGACATGCTGGGCAAGCAAGCACGGATATATTGTAAGAGAACTCCCAAAAACCACATGCAATGTTGCTGTACAGAAAATAACCCCTTTTCGGCTCGCATTACCCCAAAAAATAATTTAATTACTCTTTCGCAATGCCGAAAAAATCTGACGTCCCAGAGATGCAACCAGATCGTTATAGAGCCACTTAGGTGAGCTTCAAAATGATGTATTATTATGAAATATCCAAAAGTTCGTTATATTTATTTCACAATCTCAAAAACATCAGACCTTGTCACATATATTAAATTAGACAATTGAAAAGCAACTTGGGAGAGCTACAAAATGATGTATTACTCAACCAACTTGAAACCGTCGGAAAGATACGAAACTACCTCCAATAATGAAATACCCAAATATTCGTTATATTTATTTCGCAATCTCAAAAAACAACTGACTTTGTCCCAGATTTTGAATTGGACCATTGAAAAGCCAATTGATGAATTACTCAATCACCTTGAAGCCATCGGGAAGATATAAAACTACCCCAGTAATAAAATAACCAAATATTAGTTTTGTTTATTTGACAATCTCAAAACAAATCTGTCCCAGGTTAGGTTTTTTGAGGTTCTGAAGTAAATTAAAGGATTTTTAGGGGTAGTTTTATATCTTTCCGACGGTTTCGAGGTGGTTGAGTAATACACCATTTTCAATCTCTCCTAAGTGGCTCTTTAATGGTCTAATGGAATATCTGGGACACCGTCAGAATTTTTTGTGATTCCGAAATAAATATAATGAATATTTGGGTATTTCATTATTGGGGGTAGTTTTATATCTTCCTACCGTTTCGAGGTGGTTGAGTAATAAATACATGTTTGCGAAATAAATATAACGAATATTTGAGTATTTCATTATTGGGGGTAGTTTTATATCTTTCCGACGGTTTCGGGGTGTTTGAGTAATATACACAATTTTGAAGCTCTCCCAAGTGGCTTTTCAATGGTCTAATTCAATATCTGGGACAATGTCTGATTTTGTTGAGATTGCGAAATAAATATAACGAACTTTTGAGTATTTCATAAATGGGGTAGTTTTTTCTGTTTTCTGATTTTCTGTTTCTCCTGCATATGGTTTTTGGGCGTTCCCTTATAATATTTCCATGCTTACTTACGCAGCACGTCCACAGGAATATGTTTTTTTTAATTAAGATAAGTAAGGAACTTTTCCACTGTAATATTTGCAAATCCGAATCTAAATCCAAATCTAACTTCAGCCACTTTTCTCCTTCTTAGAAATGTATAATATAGTATGACCTATAATATAACATATAATCATTTCTGTGGGTTGATCTCAATTATACGTTTCTAAAATAGAGATAAATATTCCAATAATACGACGTTGTCCGATTCCCACACTTCCACTCAAGCTCTGTTTTGGTTAGTTCGTTTTGGTCTCACAGGTGGATGCCATCTAATAGCTTGTTTTTTGAGTCCTCGTTTCGTCTTATATCATCCTTGGTTGTTCGTTTGATCTTCTATGCGCCCATTCATTATCCTGTCTTTCCTAAATATTCTTAGTAATCTCCAGCTTGCTTTTTTTTTGCGATTTTCCAGATTTCGATTCCGTAAAGCAGACTGCTCATGCTCATTATTTCGTATATATGGAACTTGTGCGTTCTCAACATGCCGTTTAGATATTCTAGGATGCGTTTTCCCTTGATTATTTACGACTTCATTTCTTGTTCGCCCGATCCGGACTGATCAAAGATAAGGCTCAGATGTTGAGCTTGACATTGAGATATAGAGCTCAGCTGTTATGTCTCTGAGCCGAAACAGAGATATTTTGACTTTGTGATGTTCATAATTAGTCCGCATTTAGTAAACTCCCCTATCAATTTTTTCATAATATATTCCATATATTTCTTGTCGTTAGCGATCATAACCTGATCTTCAACGAACTGTAATGTGTACAAACTTGTATTGTTCAATTATATCCCTGTGCCATGTACTTTTCTTTTCAAATTGTTTAGGTCTGCTGCTATATAAATCTTAAAAAAGTATGGAGGATCTACAGTCCCTGTTCGTAGTTCCCTGGTTACATCGAATTTCTCAAAAGTGGTTCTCCATTTTTTAGTCTTTAATTAGATCCCTCGTAAAGATTTTGTAAGACTCTCAGTCACTCACTCATTAATATAGGTTTTTTACTACGATGGACTGTTCTTTAAGCAGGAGTGAAACACAATCGTGAACATTCTGTATAATTTTTCTTAGCCATTTTTGAACAACTCTGCTGTTATTCTTTCTGGATCGCCGGCCTTCCCATTTTTCAGTGAAGTTACAGATTTTTCGACTGAAGAAATATCCAGATTTATTATTTTAAACAAGTTTTTATATTATTAAATAAGAGACAATTAAACATTTATAAAAGGAAAAATTCTTGTGATGAGAGAGACAACTGGGGTACAGAACACAAAAATCGAAAGATCCAATTTTCTGCGCATCATGGTAAAATCATCAATAGTAATCATGTACTATGGTCCGGTTGTCCTTTAGTTATAAATAAGTATTTTGATAAAAAGTCCGTTATGCACAAAGCGTTAACTTTAAATTACTTTTGGAAGATAATATTTATTTGTACTGATGGGTCGTCGCGACCCTGAGGTTAATTTAAAGCGGACTGTAATTTTTTTTTAATTTTAAGCAGAGCCCGCAAGACGTGGTCGTGAGGGTAGAGACGGCACTAACCTCTTGTCGCTGCTGTCTCGCTGGACTGGGGCCCCAATAGCAGCTCCTCTCCGATCTTGAGGATCACGATCTCGGTACGGTGGAGGTGGTTCACACGCACACGCAATGCGGAGGGAGACAATAGTTTTTTCTTTTGGGGGTTCAACACTATCGGCGTGCTATCGATGCCAAGTTCGAACGCGAAAACGTTAAGCACGTTCTTCCTCGCACGTGCGCGCGCTCTCCCTCTTGTTGTCAGTTGTCCTGAACTCCTTTTCAAACTCAGTGCGTGTCTGACTATCCAGCTTTGGCAGCATCATGTTAAACAATAAAAAATTCCAACTGTCGGTGTTAAATTTAAGGGCTATAAGAGCGGATATGTTTTCTGAAAAAGTGTCCAAAAGCGCGCGGAGTTCTCTAGCAGCGGGCTTTTGAACCGCGGGCGCATTAAAAATCTCATGGTAGTGACAGGTGGCTGTGAAACGCTTATTGTCATACCTTTTACGCAAAGCATCATATGCGATTAAATAGTTGTTCTCCGTAATACTCAAACCCTTAATAACATTAAACGCGTCACCTTTCAATGCTCGATGCAAGTAATGAAATTTTCGGATGTCTGAAAGCCCTACGTTATTATGTACGAGACTATCAAACATGTCTATGAATGGCGACCAGAATTTAAAATTCCCATCGAAAGTAGGAATGTCCATTTTTAATTGAATGGCCGATTCGTGGGGAGGCTCAATATTACTGGCGTTTTGACTAGATGCAGGGGCATCCGTGGAATAAATATCGCGTTTAAACATTTTGATTGCGTAGTAATATATGTCCGCCTGTTTTCGAACCGCATCGTGTTCCTCGAATTCCGCGTCATCGGCAAGCAACATAATTACGGAATTATGAGACTTGCCGAATTCACCGTACATTTCGTCACACTCATCGGCACGAACCAAAAATTGAACTTTTTTTGAAGGATCGGTCTCGACCTTTACCCCGACCTCGTAGGTTTCCTTTAACCGATTAAGAGCAGCAGTGCGTTTCATTACGAGCCTTTTCAATTTTTCGGTCATTTCGAATTAAATTGTAAAAGAACTAGACACCAAAAAATAAACGGCTACGTAAGTAGTACTAATCGACAGGAAATGTAACAAAAAAACGGTAAATACCGACTCTATTATTATTTGTTAAAGAAACCAAAGCGGAGTAACCAACGTTTTTTATTTGGTAATTTTTTGAAAAGTTATTAACACTACGGTCGTAATGCGATATCGTAGGCCTTGGTTAAACCGTGCGCCCAAACACTTGTTTTTATAATCTATATATGGATCTACCAACAAAAAAACTTTCAATATGGATCGATAAATTTTGTACCTACGGAGGATTTAACCTATTGATGCATTTATGTACCTACCCACAAATAAATGTTTTGAACGAAATACGCCAAGCGAACACTATGACTTTATATGATGCAGAAAATGAGCATGTAAAATATTGAAAATATAGAAATCGCGAAACATCCGGCATCCCGGTCGAAGGATCAAAATGGGTCGTCGCGACCCTGAGGTTAATTTAAAGCGGACTGTAATTTTCTTTTAATTTTAAGCAGAGCCCGCAAGACGTGGTCGTGAGGGTAGAGACGGCACTAACCTCTTGTCGCTGCTGTCTCGCTCGACTGGGGCCCCAATAGCAGCTCCTCTCCGATCTTGAGGATCACGGTCTCGGTACGGTGGAGGTGGTTCACACGCACACGCAATGCGGAGGGAGACAATAGTTTTTCCTTTTGGGGGTTCATCACTATCGGCGTGCTATCCATGCCAAGTTCGAACGCGAAAACGTTAAGCACGTTCTTCCTCGCACGTGCGCGCGCTCTCCCTCTCTTTTAGCTCTACCTTTTCCGCATGGCGGCGATACCTTACAGGCCACTAAATGTTTAAACTTCCGCGGTTCTTGCCCGGGTGTTCGCTTTGCGGATTTAACAACTGGCTTTTACTTGATGAAAATCCATTTAAAATAGTTAAATAAGAACAAACGTTGTTCAGATTTTCACATAAATATATTTTAATGACAAATGTTTCGGCAACACCGTGCCTTTATCATCATGAATATCAAACGGTACCGATGTTTATAAATACAAAACAGGTAGTAATTACTTAATGTGAGGTATTACATTGAGATTTAACAAGGGGGATCCATTCAAATCCAGTTGGTCATTAAGTAATACATTCGAACCTCTCATCTTATTAATCTCCATAGCTTCTAGTAAATTTAATTTTCTACTTTTTGAAACTTGTGTAAAATAACGAAATTGTCAAAATTGTGTTTTTTTCTAAATTTAAATGTATAGCGTATTAGAATCTGAACTATTGTTTTTAAATGATCGTCGATGTTCGTTGATACGTTTTTTGAAAGATCTACCCGTTTGTCCAACATAAATCTTAGAACATGATCCTCAATTTAATCTATAGACTCCAGAATTCTGGGATCTATTAGATTTAGATTTATTGTTTTTAACAAATATTCCTAGGGTGTTATTAGTTCTAAAAGCAATTTTGAGGGCACATTTCGAGAGATGATCTGAAACTTCTATTATGTATGTTAATGTTTTAAAACCTTGTGATTCAGTAATAGAGCGGGGATATATAGAGTTCAAAGTTTTTTGAAATTGTTTCTTAGTTAAGATTTTATCTATCAGTGACGGGTCATAGTCATTGTTGAATGCAATTTGTTTTATAATATTTAATTCTTTTTCAAAGTTTATTGCAGAAAGAGGGATAGTTATCAGCCTATGAATAAAAGAATAAAAGGCAGCCATTTTGTGTGTATAGGGATGGTTTGAACTTTCATGCATACTATACATGTGTACTACACATTTAAATTTAGAAAAACACAATTTTGACGACAATTTCGATATTTTACACACTGTTTCAAAAAGTAAAAAATTAAATTTGCTAGAAGCTATGGAGATTAACAAGATGAGAGGTTCCAATGTATTACTTAATGACCAAGTATATTTGAATGGATCCCCCTTGTTAAATCTCAATGTAATACCTCACATTAAGTAATTACTACCTGTTTTGTATTTATAAATATCGGTACCGTTTGATATTCACATTTGATAAAGGCACGGTGTTACCG
Organism: Cylas formicarius; assembly: GCF_029955315.1. Taxonomy (NCBI): domain Eukaryota; kingdom Metazoa; phylum Arthropoda; class Insecta; order Coleoptera; family Brentidae; genus Cylas; species Cylas formicarius. The sequence goes on along the minus strand of NW_026844264.1, from coordinate 15,795,286 downwards.
AAACAATTGTCATGTAAAAATATATCATTTCGTGAAAATCTGAACGTTTGTTCTTATTTAACTAATATTTATTTACTACAACCGTTTCAGCATTGCATCTTCGGGTACCAAAACGGATATAAATTTGGCAGGCATTCTCATTAATTTAATAAAGTTGAAAGTAATCAAAATCACAGACCCACAAATAAACCGCAACACATGACATCAAACAAATTCAATATATGAGTAAATTTAAAAACGTCTCAAAGTGTTTAATTTTTGCGTTTGAAGATTTGTCCCCCAAAAAGATTTTATGTTTACTGTAAAGAAAAACATGGAAAGTTTAAAACTTGAATGAATTCAATAGCATGCATGTATCCGTAATCTTTTAGATTTTAGCATAGAAATGATAAGCAGGTCACTTTAAGCAGTGCGATGGCTGGTATCATCAAAAGAGTTTTCATCCGTTATAACTGTATTTGAATGTATCAGTACGGGAATAAAAGCAAAGTCGGATCTTGATCGGCTAGATGGATCACGAAAATAAGCCTTATATTAACAAAAACAACCCACCGACGCATTCAATAAGCATCCTGACCATGGAATGTTTTATATCCGAGTCAATGATGTCGCTAGGTGCCACGAGCCGTTCGAATATTTTTCTAAAGTGCGAATGACAAAAAGAATATATAGGAACCCTTACGCTATGAAAAAACCATGCTCGAAAAAGCAACAAACTGAATATCCTCCGAGTGCCTCGTCAAACCCTCTTATTGATAAATAAACAATCTCGCACTAACTTGTTATACGATCGGCTTAACTATCCTGTAGTGGCATCAAGTTGAAAATTCATTATGCCACTAAGTTATTATCCGATTCGCATCAGCGTCCAAACTTGCGCTTATTTTACGTAATTGGAATATTAGTTTCCAACGAAATTAAATACGGGAACCAACTCCGAAACAAACCCTGCACCGGTTAAGTGTAAACGAAAATTATTATGCACTCCCGGCTGCAATGGAGCACAACTACTGTAATGACCCGAAACTAGCAACTCGCAACTAAAACGGGGGCAGCTATATGGCCCCGGCGTGAATGAAGCTATAACTAGATTCGTTAAATTTAAAATTACGTTTCAAATTTGTAGACAGTCGGCGCGAGAAAACGTGTAGAACAAGTCGCTTAAAGGTAAAACGCTACACGCCCCGAAACCTTTGTCTAAAAGTTAATATTGCACTGCACAGATGCAATTTACAAAAGTTGGAGTATCGCAGCCGTAATCGTTAAGAGGGAGAGAATAAAAATTCCTTGCGTTGAAAGGTTGACGACGAACTTGGGTTACACGTTTCCGACGATTTTAACCTGGCAAGAAATTGGAGCACGTGTAACGTTTGGTCACACTCTTGCTCTATACCCTACATATGGCAAAGGAATGTCGACGCTATTGCACGCGAAAATCTGTTACGTTGGAATATTTTGCAGAATTGTGATTTGATTTCTTTTTTATTATAAATCCCATTTTAGATATTATTTGCATTTATCTACAATCTGATCCGTATTCGAAAGTTTAAGAAAAGTTGAAATGTGTGAATAATATACGAATTAAATATATATATATATATATATATATATATATATATATATATATATATATATATATATATATATATATATATATATATATATATATATATATATATATATATATATATATATATATATATATATATATATATATATATATATATATATATATATATATATATATATATATATATATATATATATATATATATATATATATATATATATATATATATATATATATATATATATATATATATATATATATATATATATATATATATATATATATATATATATATATATATATATATATATATATGATGACACTATATTCCGGGATATCATCCGTTCGCGTGTTGAACTCCGACTGGAATCCTGCAGACGTTTCGCCAAAATCTCACTTGGCATCTTCAATGCTCGCGCTCCGAAAACACTTCGAACACTGTTTCGAATTTTTGGTTTTTGAATACTGTTCAAATTCAACTTCCTTTTTTCAGAATTTGCAAGTAGATCCTGTGCATTTGACCTGTCTAGATTTCGGCTATGTGTCTCGTCATCTTGTTTTTCAATAACCTCCCGATTTCCAATTCCATACTCATTTTCTTTTGATTTTGGTTTATCAGACATATCCATTAAATTTTCTTCCAAATTTATCTCAACCTCATCTAGCGATTTGCCTTTACCAGCTTCACCATTTTCCATTAGTATAAAATTTGGAAATTCTAGAAGTTTGATAAATATCGTCGGGTAGGCGGTACGACTGTCGATGAATACCCAAAGTGTGACCCATAAACGAGGCCAGTCGCTCCATGTCGTTTTCAGACATGTTAAATAATTGAATTAAAGTTGCCAAATGTTTTCGAAGTCGAGTACAAGTTAAAGCATTCGGGTTTTTAGTTCCACAGAGTGTAGCGTGTTTTCGTAATACTTTATAACCCACAATTGGATCAGATAACTTAGAATTTGCGAATAAGTAATTCTTAGACATATTCAGAATCTTACTTCTACACCTTGAAACTGTGTTTAAGTGTTCTTGTACATCCTTGCTAATTAATACTGGCACTCCCTTAATCCTTTTACCTCATATGACAATACCCTTAAAGCTGTTCATTAGAATTTTTCAGTTTCTGAAATAACTTCGCCAAATTCTTCATATGCCTGAGAATTCTTATGGTGGATTATTGATTTGTAAGTGTTTACTAAAAGTCTCTGCAACTCTCCCGGACGTCCTCTATTCAGTAAAATTTTCGCTGCAATTTTTCGCCATGAATTCTTAGACGAATAATATCCTAGACAATGTGCGCATGGTAAATAATTTGTATCTTCGTTACCTTTTCTAACTGGTTTACTAATATCGGTACTACTCTACAGGTAATTTACATTCTTTCTTAAAGCAAAGAGTAATTTTTTTCTATCTTTGCTTTGCTTATCCAGTGATAATATTTTTTGTATGTCAATTTCAGATTTATGGTTTCTTTCGATATGTCTAGGAAAATTGAAGACCTCCGTCTCGCAATAGTAACAAAACGTACTTTTTTTAGATTTTTAATTAGAAGTGGTAACAATAGTTGGAGTGGTATTGCTAATATCGTTATCTAAATTCAAATCTACGCAGATTAAGGAACTCTCAGGTAGCGTACAGAAGATTAAAGGAGAACTAACGTTAGACAATATTTCCTGAAAAACATTCATTTGATTTTAGAATACACTAAATGATGAGATTATATCTCCTTCTTCAGACGGGTGTAAAAATTTAGGATTATGGTTTGACGGTGACTTGCGGTTTTCTAAGCATGTTGGCTCGGTGTTACAAAAATCCTTCTATAAGTTGAAGACATTATATATTCATAAACATTTTCTCAGTAAAGAAGTCAAACTTAAACTCTGTGATATGTTAATTTTATCCCTTGTCGCTTATTGCAGTATTGTCTATTGGTCAGCTATACTTAATCGAGATAAGGAGAGACTCCGACGACTTCAGAATGCTTGTATTCGTTTTAGTTACAATCTCAGAAAGTATGACCATATTTCACAATGCCTCTCTGATTCGGGTTGGCTCAAGCTGAAGGACTGATATAAAGTTCAGTTAGCTACTTTTGTTTATTTACTGAACTTCAATAAGACAAAAAATCATTAATATTGTTTATTAGACCCGCCCGTAACTAGCAAAAGCGTATGAGTTTATGATGTGCATCTATTTCTTTTGTTTACGATGCCTTCTTAACATTTTAAAATCTGAAATAGATGTAGGGACAAAAAATTTTACAATCAGATCAGCATAGTAAAAAAAAAAAGGAATTTCGAATTCGTTTAAGAAGAGAGACAAGTTGTTATCGAAGTATGATTGAATAATTATAAATAATAATATTTAATCGATAATTTACAGTACCACAATAAATCCACAATTAAAACTCTAAAAAAAATCAAAAAATGATTCGATTCTTGTGGCGTCAAAAATAAATCAACGAATTAGTCAGATTTTAGTTGGAGATAAGACGAGTAAAAGTACATACCCACAGTTCCCACCTTTGAGTTCAATACCGACCACTATCTAGAAACTATGTTGCGGTATCAAATTTCGTGTTTCTAGTCAAGCCTTAGTATAAATAAACCTTAATATTCTGCGTCAATATTCTGCAATATTTATATTTAAATACATACAACCTTTAGCCTATTTCTAGTAAACGCTCTCCAACGTGGCTTATTTTTTATAGAGAAATGAATGAAGGCATATATTACATTAAAACATGTTTTTATTTTAACAAAAGCGTTGGAACGTAAGTCTGAACAGATTAGTTATATAAGGTTGAATATATTAAAAATCTTGCTCTGAAGATGGTAACTTTAAGAAATAAAATATGTTTTTTCAATTATTTAAAGAAATTTTTTGAAACTACATTTTTAGAAATTTTTTTGGAAATCTTTTTTTATTTTAGTAATTCGTTATATCATTTTGTGGCCTTCGTTTTTTAAGTAGCGTAAGTTACTAACCGACTCATTATTACTAGAAACATTTTCTAGATCTGCTTTGGAATTATTTGAAGGCAAAGAATTAGAAGAGAATTCGTTTTCCTAAAAACATATTACCTTTTGAATATACATAATAAATTTACGGATAGCAAAACTTAGGTCACTGATGGTCGCCTTAAATGAAAATGAAGCTCGAAAATCCTGCATTGGTTGCTGGTTTGATAATTCAATTTCTTCGCACCTGTAGTGGAAGAACGTATTCAATGTTTTCCACTTGCGTTTCGCTATAAGATGTGGTTTTAAACAATCTGTGAGAATGTTTAAGAATATTTAAATAGTTACTAAAACTTCTTAATTGTTTCTAAATCAAGGAAGATTTTCAAAAACTACGAAATACGAATTTAAAAAAATATCTGCCATTTCCTATCTCTTCAAAACGGCTTCATGTGTTTGAAATTCTTTGCCTCCGTTACATATCTACTTACACTTTTAAAATCATTTGTGTTTAGATCTTTTGAAACGGCATTCAATGTAAGAGTTGATATATACGCATGAAAATATACGAGCGCCTCTAGTATATATATATATATATATATATATATATATATATATATATATATATATATATATATATATATATATATATATATATATATATATATATATATATATATATATATATACTCAGTGTTCGAAGTGTTTTCGGAGCGCGAGCATTGAAGATGCCAAGTGAGATTTTGGCGAAACGTCTGCAGGATTCCAGTCGGATGCAGGATTTGCAGGATTCCAGTGATATCCCGGAGTATAGTGTCATCATATATATATATATATATATATATATATATATATATATATATATATATATATATATATATATATATATATATATATAGATAGATAGATATATAGTTTTATTCACAAAGGCCAGTATGTATACAGTGGATGTTTCGTCAGGAAACGAGTACATTATAGAGTAGTATAAAGATACATGGAATTATGTATATAAACAATACGATAACACACATTTAACAGTACAGTATAGAACAGTTACAAACGGATATACAAACAGTACAAATATATTGACAAAATGTAGAGAAAATATCACTAAACTCATCAGGGCACTCCTGTAATAAATGTTTCAAATTCTTTCAGGCCGTAGAAAGCATTGGTTGACAGAAGCTTTCTGATGCACCTTTTAAATTGTCTTGTAGATAATGCTTTTATGCTTGTAGGAAGCAAATTATAGTAATAAGATCCTGCGTAATTTAGCGACTTTTTGTAGAACATGTGGTTCAGTCTCGGATTTAGAAGGTGTTCTCTATTTCGGGTATTATAACCGTGGACATCCGTGTGTTTCTTGTGTTTATGAACGATGATGAATAATTAAAATAAATATATGCAAAGCACTATTATTGTTTTATATTTTATAAATATATACTTGCAGGATAGCCTCAGGGGCAGTCTAAAAATCAACCTAAGTATCCTTTTTTGCTGAATGAACACCCTCTCCGCATCACTCGCTTGTCCCCAGTTTACGATTATATGATTATATGAAATAGACGAGTATGCTGAGGCGTATTAGAAAGTCAACAAGGATCTTTCAAAGAAAGAATCTCTGATTGTTAACATTGCAAAAAACGTTTTGTTCAGTTTATTGCAAACACTATCTATGTCGTAGTCCCACTTTAGGAAGGCATCGATGTAAGATCCGAGAAACTTTGTTGTGTGGTTTAATTCCACGCGCAAAGCTGAACGCTAGGTTAGTCAGAGGTTTTACATACTGACCAGTCGATCGCAACTGTTTTTTCCAAATTTATGATCAAATGATTCTGTTTGCAAAAATCAACAAACTGTGCCACAACACTAGAGAACCTATTGTTCAGCTCCTGAGCTTCCCTTCCGGAGACGAAGATGGGTATGTCATCCGCGTACATAACAACAAGAAAAAGTAGTGGACCTAAGATTCCTCCCTGGGGCGTGTCTAAGTTGACGTTGAACGGTTCCGAGTATATTCCATTCACTTTGACCCTTATGTCCCTGTGTTTCATATATGATATTATCCAACTATTGATATTACCTCGAAACCCCAGGCATTCTAGTTTTTTTGCCATGATATTCAAATCTAAGGAATCGAAGGCGCGCGATAGATCAAAACACACTCCCACAACTGTCTCACCCATGTCGAGTTTGTCGTAGATATACTGGACAAGGTCATTAGTCCCCGTTTCCGTTGAGTAACCAGCACGGAAAACCATGTTACACATTCGATATAATGTTTTCTCCGAAAAATGTGTCATTCTGTCGTACATGGCCTTTTCGGGTACTTTAGAGAACTAACCTGCTATTGTTATAGGCCCATAATTCCCTATTAGCTCAGAGTCTCCCTTTTTGAATACAGGAATCATTTTTTATTTTTTCAATGCCGCAGGGAACTGCCCGCGGAGAACGGGCGTATTGATAATAGTAGTTAAATAGCTAAAACATCTCCACAGGTTTTTATGAGTTTTATAGGTATTTTATCGATTCCAACAGATCGCTTGTTTTTGAGTGATTGAATTACGGTTAGTACCTCTCTATCGGTGTATGGCATGAAAAACTTACTCTTTGCCTTGGTGTTCGAAGTGTTTTCGGAGCGCGAGCATTGAAGATGCCAAGTGAGATTTTGGCGAAACGTCTGCAGGATTCCAGTCGGAGTTCAACAAGCGAACGGATGATATCCTATATATATATATATATATATATATATATATATATATATATATATATATATATATATATATATATATATATATATATATATATATATATATATATATATATATATATATATATATATATATATATATATATATATATATATATATATATATATATATATATATATATATATATATATATATATATATATATATATATATATATATATATATATACATATTTGAATTCAAAGGATATCGGGTAGCGGTCCGTGATTAAAATAGAAAGCTCCTTTTTTCTTTAACACTCAATATTTCGTCAATTTATTTGTTGACTTCTTCAGGAGTGAAAAAATTAGAGTCTACCACATAGTTCCTCAAAAACCATACTTTACAGTTAAGGTAAATGAACGAAGCGACGTAATGAAACAAACGGATAAACACAAGTGTTGGAGCTTTCTATTTTAACCACGGACCGCTACCCGATATCCTTTGAATTCAAATAAGTTTAGTACGGTCGATATAAGAAGAAATTCCAAGTGTTAGTATATATATATATATATATATATATATATATATATATATATATATATATATATATATATATATATATATATATATATATATATATATATATATATATATATATATATATATATATATATATATATATATATATATATATATGTATTTAAGCCTGTTAAATACTTTCTTAATAAATATTTTCAGAGCTTATATGCTAATGCCTTTATAAGTTTTTTTTAGTCCACCTTGACATACAATTTAAAATAACTTACCAAATTTTTCATATTACCTATTTTATTTTTTATTCTTTCATATCCTCGTATTATTATAGCAAATTTTTTCTTTCTTCTAGTTTACCTACTGACTATAAAAGCTGTGACATTTCAAATGGAAACCAACTCGTAGGATCCTGAATTTTCTTAGGCAGTCACCTCGCACTTCACAGAGTTAGTTTTACCAATCATCAATTTAGTTTTCCTCGCTATGACGATGCACAAAATGCTAATTGCATTAACCAAGTTAGAAATACTTTGAAAATTATCCGGTTGCCACTTTGTTTGTTGAAATGTAAAGTTGAACATGAGATTAAAGTTTGGAATAAGATCCGAACGAAAAGTTTCGAGTTAGTCTGTTTTACCGAAACGCATTTCTTGAATTTATTCAAGACTTACTGACAAATGTTTGACCGCCAAGCAGAGGTCTATTTATTAGAGCCTATCACCAAAAACTTTTTTAATGTTTCCATCTTTTCTTTTAGGTATTGCGGATTTGAAGTGGCAAAAAAAGTTAATATTATTATTCTAGAAATTCCCCACATAAAAAAATTGAATATGTATTTTCGTGGGCAAGAAGGAAACTTAAAACCGTACACGAAGTCCTACTTCTATATACTTTTACCACTAATGAAAATTCAAACTGCAAACTACACTTCGTCGTATTTTGTGAACAGAGCAAGGGCAATAATCTTATTGCAACAGAAAATATATTTAAAAACGAGTTTTTGTTTTAGGTTCAGTAATAAAAATGACCAATTTTGGAACACGGTGATGATGTATCGATACTGTAGTGGGTAAAATGGTGATTCCGGCTCACTCGCGGACTTAAATAACAAACATTTGTAATGTTAATTACAGAATTTCTTCCTCAAAAACCGTAGAAAATAGGCATAGGTAAATGTGTATGAAGAAGCTTACAAATTTATCCCGTTATATTTACTTCAAATATTGTCTTCCAAACAAATTTGACCTGTTTTTGTTTTATTTCCACAATTACCACTACGCTGTCATGCTGTTTTTTGACGAGCTACCCTGTAGATATTGTAAAAAAAAACCTGTCCAGCGGAACAGTATTAGCAGTTTCAGAGTTTCATTCAAGTACACAGCAAAGCTCTGCCTACGTTCCTCTTTTCACGCAACAGATTAAAAATTAATCAAGAATTTGAACCCGTCATAATTTCAGGACCTCTCATCTCGCAACCCCAGCAAATATAGTCGAGGTGTACTTTCGTCGCTATCAATTTATTTCACAAGCTTCTTCTCACCGTTGAACAAAGCGCCAGTAAGTGGGAACGAGGGCCGCCAAATATAAGGGCACCGCGTTGATATCAAGATTATGGAAATTATTCAGTTAAACTTGCAAAGTGTTGCGAAGACCTTGCTTGATGCCGCGGCTTAATGTTCAGAGATGAACATTAGAATAATAGGTTCTCTTTGTTTAGTAAACAAAATAACTTCGGAGGTACGCAAGAAAGACATAATGAAGCCCCAAAGTCTTGATACAGAATAAATTTCTTTCGCTACGAATTCTCTGTGGTTAATGTTAGGAAACATTAATTCCGATTTCAAAAGGCCCGAGGTTGGCGTTTACTGGGGGGTTTTTGTTGCCTCGGATGCTCAATTTGCATTATATTAGATGGTGTGCGTGGATGTACGGGAATGGTTGAAAACGGCTCTTGCAATTTCTTCGGGCGATGATGTTCTTTTGCGCCTTTCAATTCGGCCTAATTTACAAACCGTGCTACGCAGAAGTCGCCACGTCCCATCTAATTATTTTCTCCTCCGAAACAAATTTTATACGCGTGTTAGTAAGTGGTTATGTGATTATTAGCGTTTTCTTTTAAAGTTTGGTTGTGTGTTGTCTTGTTCGATTACTAAGAGAGTACTGAATTTGAATTAACGAATTATCAAATCTTTAAAATAAGTACACATTCCCTTTGAGCGATCCCCAGCTTTTAATAATGCAGTCACTAGCATTTCGTTACCATTTTGTATGTTCTGCATCTTGTGACTTTTTGGGTTGTTTGTTATATTTTCTTTTTAATTCATATATTCAATATGATTATACAAATAGGAAAACAAAGTTTTCGTTATTTTTCATATCTCAATTATAGAAAAAACTTACTGATTACTAAAAATTTCTTTCAAACTTAAAAAAATGAATAAAAATAAAAATATATCTGGGAAATATTTCCAATCCCGTATTGTCCAGTATTTTTTTAGATACTTTTGATAAAACTTCTGGATTCCTCTTGCGTCGGTTTTTGTTGAGTCGAACTAGCTAACGTTTCGCCAATCATCCCATTGGCTTCTTCAGAGCTTAACTGAAACTCTAATAATAAAACCTTACTTATTACAAAGTACTTCCCAGTGAGATCGTTTTAAGTATTTTACTCGAAATACAAGGTGTAAAAATAGTGGGTTACAAAAAAAGTTAAATAAAAAATTTAAGAAACAATTTAAAATTGCTGCAAAATATATGGGCTGATTCATAAATACATGAAAACATCACTGACTACATATCAAAAGTTTTTAAGAAATGTAACATCACAACCAGATTTACCACTTGTCCAAAAATCTCTCAACATCTTCGATCCGTGAAAGACAAAATTTGGTTTGAGATATCAAGAGTTTACAGCAGGCCATGCATATGCTGCAAAGAATACATATCAACTAAAAATTCGAGAATCTATAAAAATGTTTAAGCAACCAAACAATCTTAACAACGACTTAAGTCTTTCGCTGTCACCAATATGAGAATCAGTCATCCAGTCAGAATGTTCATGCCCCTCCTTTTGCTCCCCCCCCCCCAAAAATAATGTATAAGCAGGTACAGAGTAGAATGCAAGCCAGTTTCATTTAAGCTCTCAACAAAAACTGACGCAAGAAGAACCAGAAATTTTGTAAATAGTATTACACTAGCCTGTGTAAGTTTGTTTGAAAAATTAGATACTCTCTTTTATACTCAATCACCCAATGTAGAGTTGTTAGATCTATACCGAGTGTTTTCGGAGTTATGGCCATTTTTTCGTCAAAAATGCCCTGGGTTTAACACTCCATATTTGCGAAAGCTATAATTTTATTATGCCAACAATTCTATAAAGTAGTACAGTCATTTATATTATACTTGTCTTGAAGTTTGAATCTTTGGTGAGTGAAAATACTCCTTCCATTTTATTAAGCATTCCCGACACCTATACCTAGTATTTTACTAGGTAAAAAAATTTTTCCGAACAAAACTTCGAAAATTTGTCAAATTATTAGAAAATATCGCAATAAAAATAAAAATAAATAAGAATATTTATTATATTTATTCCTTTCTTTCCATTAATTTAGACATTTTGCCTTTCATAAATATTATTGAACTATAAAAAATGTTTTCATGCGTCGTAATGCAAATGTCAGTTGGCCATGCAAATCTAAGTTTGCTATGCAAATTTAGGTTAGCCATACAAATCTAAGTTGCCCGGTCCCAGTTGTCCCAGTTGAGCGTATGTTGAAGTCGAGCAATAAATAAAGTGAAACTTAATAAACAGTTCTTTTTTGTTTTGCAGTTTTGTTCTTTGTTTTTAGTTTTTTTGGAACTATTAGCAATATATTACAATAATAATAATATTATATAATATAATAATATATATATAATATAATAATAATATATTGTAACAATAATAAATATAATCCCTAGCGTAAAATAATGTTTAAATTGTTTTTCCAAAGTTGCGCAGTTCATAATTTTACTCTTGTTTAAATCTTGGATTTAATAAATTATTTTCGCATTACTTTTACCTGAAACAATTATCCTTAATTCTTCTTTGTAGACTTTTTACCTGCACCTTTGTTCGTAAAAATGTGAATGTGAATGTGAAAAAATATTAACTTTAAGCAATACTTAATATAATTGAAGGAACATTAATAGGAGTAATTAATTGAAGTATAATATACAGGGTGTTCGATGCGAACTAACTTGAAGACAACTATAGGATAAATGACTGTACTACTTTATAAAATTGTTCACATAATAAAATTACAACTGTCGGAAATGGCGTCAAAAATATAAATAGGGTATTTTTGAATAAAATTTCGGAAGACAATCGGTGTAGATAAAAAGAGTACAAAAAAAGTATAAAAAAATAAAAGTTTGAATTTTTACATATTTGTGAATCACCCCGTATATTTGAAAATAATTTTAAATTGTTTCTTTTAGTATAATCTATAAAATTTGAATTAAGCATTTTCCTCTAAAACCAATAATAAACGACATACATTACTCTGGCCTTTTCTATGTACTTAATTGTCAAGACAACTTAACCAGCGGCAAATTCATAAAAATACGACGCTATCCAAGTATTTGATGTAAAAAAACCTCTGCATATTATTATTTCTCTGGAAAAACCAATGCATTCTGAATTTAAAAATATTAGGCATTAGGCATTAGGCACATTTACCTAAGGGGTGTTTTTTTCGATGTATAGAACTTTAAATTGCAATAAAACAACGATGGATTATTCAATTGACAGAAATTTTATTTATCCGAAAGATAATCTTGTGGCATTACATTTTAAATATGATTTCTCGCATATGACCGCCACGGCTGGCACGCATGTAGTCCAATCTGGACGTCCAATTTTCGATGACTGTATATCGGCAATAACACGGCGAATTTTGTCTTCCAAATGGTCAAGCGTTTGTGGCTTATCCGCATAGACCAATGACTTTAGCCCCACAGAAAGTAGTCTAGCGGTGTTAAATCGCAAGATCTTGGACTCCAATTCACAGGTCCAAAACGTGAAATTAGGCGGTCACCAAACGTGTCTTTCAATAAATGATTGTGGCACGAGCTGTGTGACATGTTGCGCCGTCTTGTTGAAACTACATCTCCTGGACATCATGGTTATTCAATTCAGGAATGAAAGAGTTAGTAATCATAGCTCTATACCGATCATCGTTTTTGAAGGAGTACGGACCAATGATTCCACCAGCCCATAAAGCGCACCGAACAGTCAGTTTTTCTGGATGTAACGGTGTTTCGACATACACTTGAGGATTAGCTTCGCTCCAAATGCGGCAGTTTTGTTTGTTGACGTAGCCATTCAACCAGAAGTGCGCTACATCGCTAAACAAAATTCGCTTATGAAAATCGGTAACAACGGCAACCTCGTTTTGGGCCAATTCGACGAATCTACGCCTTACTTGATGATCGTTTGGCTTCAATTCTTGCACGAGTTGGATTTTGTAAGCACGTAAACCAAGATCCTTTCGCAAAATCTTCCATAAAGTGGATGGACACATATCCAATTCCTGTGCTCGATGACGGATGGACTTATTCGGGTCTTCTTCAATGCTACGCTCTACAGCAGCAATAGCTTCTTCTGTGCGCACCGTACGGCGTCTCTGGGGATGCTAGTTATCAATAAGAGTAAACGTGGTGCCAAATCGTTCCATGGTAAATTGAATTAACTGCTCTGATGGACGATTTTGTCGACGATAAAATGGACGTAGTGCGCGATACGTATTCCGCACAGAACCATTATTTTCGAAATAAAATTGCACTATTTGCAAGCGTTGTTCAGGCGTGAGTCTATTCATGATGAATTGCCAAACCAAACTGAGAATAAATCGCTTGACAGCTGTTAAATCGGTCGCCATCTTGCCAACTTCAAGTTCTATATATCGAAAAAAACACCCATTATTTTGGATATAGAGAGTTTAGTTCGTCGATAGTCAAAACTCGTTTTTAGGATTTCATTCGATATACAATCTTCTCTATAGTTAATTTTCACTTAATATGTTGATTGGGGTATTCTATTACAGTTATGAAATCCTAATGAAAAAGTGTGAAAAAAATGTACAGCTGCTTGTCTACGTAAAAAGGCCCTATCTTTGACATCTTACATTTATTATCGATCTAAGTCTCTAATTAAGCATTCTCTTCAAAAGTTACATATGAAATTTCGTTCAACACAATACCACTAATCGCCAATTTTTTCAGTTTCTTTTTTATAGTTTACATTCTAAATTACTAATCACATATGTTTTATTGATTCTTAATTGTGTAATAATATTTCTTAGGCAATAGTTGAAAGCGAAACGTCCTGCGCAGAAACCACCACATTCCGTTTATTTATTTGCAGGCCTCGCTTTTTCCGATGAATCTCGTTCAGAAAACAAATTTTATAAGCGTATTAGTAAGGGCCCGAGTTCTTTTTTCATGTGTATTTCTCATTTCCCTTTGAAGTTTATTCCTCATTTAGTTGTTCGACTACCAAGTCGTTTATCAACGATAGGGTTTTCTCTCTGCTACCGACACGATATTGGAATAATTTAAAATTGCGTCTTTTCCCAGAATATCGCGTTTAAAAAGCAAACCAGAGTTTTCGCTGAACTAGCGACACATTCATTAAAGTTTAATAAAATAAATTGAAATGTTGTCGAGTCATGTTTTCGCATTTTCCGCGGTCGCGAAATAGCTCTAAGAAATTTTGCTAATAATGTTTGCCAGTTTGCTGAGCTAGCGTTATATTAACAAGTTCTCACCATAGAAAGTTGCGGGGTCTGATTTTGTGCGGCATAAACTGATGTGACACTGATTAAACTTAAGAAATAACACTTTCGAACATATTCTACCGCGCTTTATGGTTTATCAGTATACAAGCGAATTACATTATAAAGCGACCTCTGAATAAATTCATGAAATGCCCAGCTTATACTCTTAAATTTCTTACCTGTAATTACTGAAGTTAGCACGATCCCAAAAGTTTATCTGCAGAAAAAAAAATTGATTAGAAAAGAGCGCAGTTAGAATCTTATCCGGTTGCAAACCTTATGCCACTCTGTAGACCTCTGCTTAACAAACTTAATTTTTTACAGATTTGATTGGGTTGACTGTTACTTGATGATAATCGGTTACATACGTAATTTAATAGAAACAAACACTTGCTTTAAGATTACCACACATGTTTATTGCTTTGACCATTGTTTCGGTACACTGTACTTTCTTCAGCAAGATTCTCTAAACTAAATATCACAGGGTTGATTACAGATTACAGATTACAGATTACAGTAGGTAGAATCTTTATCTAAGGGTTTAAGAGCGGAGAATTATTTTGCCTTGACTATGTAATATTTTAACATCGTTATTGAAGGTAATGTCCGTTTCTATTAAATGATTACTATAATTAGAGTCATTTTCAGAATTCAAGAATGAACTTTTGTGTTCTTGAATCCGTTTCTTGAAACTTCTGCCTCTCTGACCTATGTATGTTTTTGGACAAGATCCACATGTTAATTTGTATACTCCCGACTTACATAACTTATGTATTTTCGTTTTATTATTTTTAATTGCAGATCCTAATGCTACTAAACGATCAAACCGACTTAAATAATTTTCCCCTCTTAAACCCTTAGATAAAGATTCTACCTACTGTATGGATAGTCTGTAATCAACCCTGTGATATTTAGTTTCTTTCTGAAGAAGGTACAGTGTACCGAAACCGTACCGTGTTTGTTTTTATTAAATTAATTTTTTACATTTAGCATGTTTGAATGTGCAATAAGCACTTAAAACGTAATCATCATTATCATAACTGTTATATCTATTTGGTGGTAAAATTGTTATGACACACTTTTCAACTGTTAGAGAAAAATAAATAATTTAAAAGTTTAAACAAATTAAATTATATCAATTATTCCTTTATCATTGTTTAGACTTACATAGTGGATAAATTTTTAGGCTTGAAACATTTGAAATAAATTTTAAAAAGCATACGTTTAAATATTATATGGATCTTTTTGTTTTAAAACATTTTATTGTACAAAATTATTTATTGCTATTTTGACGACTTTTATACAAAATAATAAATCCAAAAAAATATATCTTAAATTTTATTAACTCGCTAGGAAAGCATAAGAGAATAATCACTGAAAGATGTTATCACAGTGGAAGATCTTACCTGAAGTGTATCGATCTAGAAAATACTAATACTAAATGGACTTGTTCGGAATAATTTGGGAGAATTTCGGTGGAATCCATAGGTATGTAGAAGTGGAAAATTTCTTCATTGTCAAATGATGCGATAGAGAATCTGATTTTTAATCAGACGCCTTAACGGACATGAAAAGACTAAATCTGTTTGAAAGTCGAACTATTTCGGAGAATGTGCCATGCGTGTGAAATTTACGAGTATTACATTTTTATAGTGTCAAATTTTCAGATTTTTAGCTAGCTGTATTTTATATTTTAAACATTATTAAAATTAGATTTTTTTTTTGTTCATCATTACTATCAGGGCACTATACAAAATGCAATTAAAAAACGGAAAATAGACCGAGAAAAAATATCTGAAATATAACTGAAATAATAATTACAATTAAACGTCTTTCTTTTATCAATCAGGTTGGTAGGGACGTGGTTCAAAGAAGCATTTTACTAAGATAATCTGTCAAAAATCAAAGGTGTACCTCTCTTGCTGTATACGCTATATCGCCTCTTTTGTCAATTACAGTTATTTATGAAGACCAGATGGTTCCGATGATAACGAGGGAATTATTTTCCTTTATAAATGGCCTATTTTACGATGCGAGGCCCTGCCTGAAAATTTCGTTGGTCCGCCAAAAGGTTTTCATAATATTGCTCTTTTGTCTTGATACATACCGTTTTCACTTTGCTTTCGACCTTCCGATCATTAATATTGGGATGTAGATAAATGGTTCCATGCGGATAGAGGCATTTTTTAAAAGGATGGATGCATTTACCCGCTCGTTTTTTAGGAAATTCTGTTCCATGCCAATCATACGAGTTGTCACTCTTTAGTTTCTGAGATATTGTCCTATCATTAATCAGTTTTTGCTATAATGTAGTTATTGATTAGTTACTGTGCAGATATAATGATTCAAATAGTTCAATATAACTAGTAAATCATTATTACTATTTATTATTACCACAATAAAAATCGCTAAAACGTACTTTCAAATCAGTCCCCTACATTTACGTCACGCGTTCGAACTTTAACAAAGCCTGGATTATAGACTGATTAATTATTATATTGGACAGTATGTCATTTCATAATCAAAGCACTTAAAGAAGAATTAAAATATAAGACCAATAATAACAAAAGATTATTGAATTTTTTTTAATTGTCTAATAAAATTAAGGTAACTTAAGGTAACAATTGTGGTATACTTTCCACCACTCTTCGCGGTAGGCATCGAGCACTCGTGCAAATTTTGCATTAAAATAAATCCATCACTGATTCAGATACAGGAAATGCGCCAGGTATTAAATTCACTTGGTTTCATCGGTCAAGTAGAACATAATTCCTATATATAGCTTTTTTTATTTAAAACGAATGTACGTTTCGGCTAACTAGCTAGATTATAACTAACTATATTGTTAGTTATATTTAACAAACGCGACTGGAGAGTCCGTTAATTTTGAACTCTTGATAATCTTTTTTCAGACATCTGCTGCATGTCCAATGTTATATCAAATTATTTGATCCGGACGGGGAATTCGGATTAATGCACTCGGTATTAGACTGTAAACTTGCGGACCCTTTTGAGAGTAAAACAAATTGATGACCCCAAAATAGATCAAGACCGCGTTTCTCGCAGTTACGAAGAGGTGAGATCGGTTCAAAGCAACTGGAGATCTATTAGGAGCGTGACCAGGTCGGAATCAGAGCACCTAATTTACTTCTCGCGCCGCGATCCGTCTAATCTTTAAGCAAAATATCCTTTGCCTTATGATACTTGGAAGTTCCTCCGCCATTTTATTTTTTATTATCCCTCAATCGCAATTTAATTAATTACCCCGCTAAGTTTCCTCAGTTTACTTGTTATTAAATTAAGGGAGGGAAACTATTATGAAAAGTTTTATTCAATCGCCCAGTTATGAATGTAGCCAGACCGAATTCTATTAATTGAATTAAAAACTTTTGGTTTGCTTGGTTTTTTCGAGGCACCCGTGAAGCAAAAAGACAAAATTTAATGGAGTGAATTCTCGAATACAACTGAATTGTGGAATTTGTTAGCACTTGCTTTAAGCATGTACTTTTATGATGCAATGTTACCTCTTCTTCTAAAAAGTTAATTTCCGAATAAAATATATCTAAACCTATCTTAAGCGGTTTTCAAGAAATTAATTATTTTTCATATTTTTATTCAAAATATAGCTCCAACGAAATCATTTCACCTAATTCGAATTCGCGAAGATCTATTTTATATACTTAAAGAAGTTTACTCTATAATACGCAGGTGCGTTCAAAATTTGAGATTATACCGGTGGAAACAAAAATAATGAATATTTCATTTTGGAACGCCCCATATTTTATCAACTGTTCTGAAAGACAATTAAAAACCCTCTCAAATGATATATCATGTTGATATACTTCAATATTAATGATTCCGAAATAAAATCGAGTATCTGTAAAAATTGGATTATTTGGCATATTTAGTTAGGCAGCCATAAAATTGTCAATCAATTCTATTGTGAAACTCTTCGAAATGGTCATACTTAATGGGTGAAAAAATAAACGACAAAATGTTTGGACAATCGCAATATAATTTCCTTAATTATGATTTAAACTGAATTTAGTAGTCACTCTAAATTAAAAATACGATAAAGCAGCATTTAGGAAAACTTCTAATTATAAATTATATATTGATGTATTTTGTTTTAAAATTTGTATTCGATTTTTTTTATTTTATAACTGTCTCTCTTGTATTTTGTATCGTCTCATTTCACCTTAAAAATGGTTAAAAAGATGCATTAAGCCTTAAAATTTTCGTACTTTTAACTGGGACTGGGGAACACTTATGGGACTCCAGCCGTGTGCGATTATGGAAAAATATACATTTGAAATACGTATTTAGAAATCAAAATTCCCTATTAATATAACAGAAGAATTAAAAAAAAACGAAATTCTATTACCATTCTATATTACTATTACTATTGTATTAAAATGTTTAAATACTAGTAGACCTAAAGCTTAAATGTCCGTGAAAAAAATATATCTTCTTGGCAACTTTTGTCTTAAATTACTCAAAAGAAGTAATTTCGCTTTTCCTTAGGAAATAAGGAAGTAAATATGTAAAGATGTCTTTCATGGTCTGCTCAAGAAACAATTGCTTATAAAGATCTTAAATTTAACTAAAAACGATTGCTAAGAATTAAAAAAAAAAAACATTCAAATACTTTGAGGCCATCTAATGGTGATATAAATTTTCGTTATATATTTTGGTCCAATTTGTTAACCCTGCTATTTGAAAAACTTCGTTGATCAGACTTTATAGTTTTAAACTGGATTTATAATTACAATTGGTGTAATATAATTCAAACGAACTAGTCTCAAGCAAATAGGTCGGGCTTTTCCGAAAAAATCTCAGCTCAGGCTATTTAAGGAATCTCTGCATTGCAATACCTTACCTTACCTTACTGGCTTCAGGTAAGGACCAAACAGCTAATCAAAACAGAAGCATAGAAGAAGGATAAAGTACAAAGAGCTAAGTAAAAGGGCAGAACGACGGAGCGAGCATCAACTTAGAAAATGCTGAATAATTGGTCTGATAGCTTTTTTAAATTTGTCATCTGTTAATCGTCTAATATTAGGTGTCCCGAAAACCTTTCTTGCGTTATCAGTGAGCTTTAGTAAAGGGTCTTTCAGATAAACTTTAGAAAATGCTGAATAATTGGTCTGATAGCTTTTTTAAATCTGTCATCTGTTAATTGTCTCATATTAGGTGTCCCGAAAACCTTTCTTGCGTTTTCAGTGAGTTTTAGTAAAGGGTCTTTCAGATAAACTTTAACATGTTTGGAGTATAAATTTCTTGACTGACTTTGTCCAAAGAGTACTTAAATTCTTAAATCAGAATTAATCTTATCATTTGCGTCTGCGATATTTTCGAGATATACAGAGTGTTGTCAGAATATAAATTAGCAAAGCAATGACGCAAGTGCCCTATTAGCTGAGACGTATGTAGACAGAAGAGTACAGGCCCGAACATAGAACCCTGTTGAACATCGCAAGTTATAGGTGTCGGAGATGAAGTGCGACTGTTTAAGTAAACCACCTGCCGCCTCCCAGTTAAATAGTTATTAAGAAGTGATAAGGCGCTCTTGTGAAAACGAAGATAACCCAAAGTTAACCCATAACCCAATTTAAAGAGTGTGATCGAGTTTATCAAAGGCTTTACTATAGTCTAAGAGAACCAAGTTAGTTAAATTCGCCACGTTCTGCAGCGGCAAACATTTTGTCGATCACTTTTAACAATTATAATAACAACAATATTTTATTACTTTTCTGACTGCCATTAACACCGGTTAAGACCAGTCGTTTACTATTTTAAAAGTTGTACGCACCGATCGATTAAATGCGATAAACGCCCAGCGCCATTTAGTTATTTGAGCGTGACAAGCGGTTGAAATTTGTTGAATTTATCTCAAAACGAATAAACAAATGATAGTTTATTAGTTCAATTCGAGCTGTCGATTATAATCACCCACATATTAGCAGTGACTGGCATTGGAAATTGCGTCGCCGAAACGCGCTGAAAGGTTGTGAATAAATAAATGGTTTCGGTTGGCCGCCGATTTAATGAATCCGGAAATGTCATTTCAACAAATCGCAACGCTGCGGAGCGACGGCGTCGCCTACTTCGTCCGCGCACAAATTCTGTGCGCATTTTTTTGTTCGAATTGGTTCATTCATCTGTACGTATTATTATTAAACGAGTCCGCGTCTAGTTGCGCGCAGCATAAAATGCGGGTCAGCAAATTTAATTGACCGTTTTAACCGATTCAGTGTTGTGTACGTAGAGGGAAACAAGTTGCTTGTAAAGCAGAACTTTGTGCTACACGCCGCATTTAGCGGTCACTGGGCAAACTGTTCTGCAAATGGAGGAACACGAAAACTTTTGACCAATGTGAGCTTGTATGAATGCGAACTCAAAGGGAACAAGTCATTGTTGGACATTTTTGCGCCCATATTATTATTTAAGCAAGTGTTTAAAGTTTATTTTGCGCGACGTACCGTTAAGTAAGTTAATTTCAGAACATGTTTTAAATCGACCGTAACAAGACTTCATTATTAACTGTTAAGTATACTGACGTGAAAAAAATCTTTTTATCAATAGTGTTGCACCCTATTATCTTCAAAAGTTACATATTTCAAACGACGACTCTGATTAGCAACGGCCAACGATAAGACAGGCGACATTTGCCATCCTTCTTCTTCTTGCGGTGCCACGACCGTTGTCGATAGTTGGCTATCATGTTCGCGATCATATTTACTGTTATTGCCTTAGTAACTGCTGCCCGGAATAATTCTCGCAGGTGCTTTAGCCAAGAATTTCTTTTTTGTCCTGAACGACTTCTGGTGGCAATGTTTCCCTGCATGATCAAATGAAGGAGTTCGTACTTTTATTGTCTTGGCTATTTTCAATTCACACATCCTTGTCATCTATCCTTGATCGTGTTAGTATCTATACCATTTTTTCATACTTCCCTTTGTCAAAAGCGTTCACAAAATTAAGCGCTCAGAGAAATACGTTGTGGTTGACATCCCGGCATCTTTGGATCACAACCTGGATTAAAACAGACATTCGCTCGCTTGATCTTGCAAAATATCTTAAGAAAATAGGAGTCGGTATGTTACGACAGGCACCTCTAGTTCTGTCCACAAATGTCCAAGCTTTCGTAAAATAACAATATTATAAACATATACAGTGCGACTCGAAATAGATTCTAGCTAGTTTTAAAGTTTGAATGAGTTCGCCATTATGTTTTTTAAACAAATCAATAAATTTAATGTACAATGAAAACTGATTTTAAAATATACAATTACACATCGACCTAGCGTGCGGAAACTGTCATTTTACGCGGTCAGTTTTGTTCCCCACGGATCCGATAAGGACATTTTTGGGATATTACCACAGGGGTTTGGGTTCCTATATTTTCGGAAATGAATTTTGACGTTTGTCAATTCTGACGGTCATGTCAGTGAATGTATTCGTGTTTGCAAAAATGTACCCAAAAACTAATACACAGAAACATGTAATGCAATGTATCAGACAATTTAAATACTACGTGTTATAAGCTACATGAAAAATGTAACACGTTTGGTAAACTTTTTAAGTCACATGGTAAAGTCACGCTTTCCGCACGCTAAGTCGGTGTATAATTAGGTATTTTGCAGAAGGGAGTTGAGAATAGTATATTATGCAACAGGTGCGGTAAATGGCATTTGACTCACGAGTTTGAATAAAAGAGTGACTTAACCCTACAGAAGTGGCGCATTATCTTGCAGATTAAAATATTTGGCTGACTGACCTGACGTAACAGAATTGACAAACGGCAAAATTCAAGCCGTGGGGTAAAATCCTGGAAATGTCCGAAGGGGCTCGAATTCGTGAGAAACGAAACGGACGTGGAAAAGTGACGCTTCCCGCACGCTAGATCGATGTGTAATTTTTATTTTGCAGACGGGAGTGGAAAAATATATTTTTCCCTAGACCAAAATTGCAAATTTCGTGCTTAATAATATGCTATGCTATCTCTTGGTATATCGGTTACCAGCTTACTATTATATGTAATGCGAACAGTTGCTTTAGAATTCTTCTAGTCATACAAAACGGCGAATTGATTAACTATCGGCAGTAGATTGATACATCATATATTTTTCTTGGCGTAGCATAAGAACTATGATAGATGATAGATGATAGAAAATACAACAATATAGGCTAAATACATGATAATACTTTTAGACACAACTTAGGACTGAAAAGAAATTTAGTTTTGTTAAGTTGCAGTTTATATTAGCCCAGTACATTGCGTTATGGTTACGTATTACGTAAGTCGTATGTACTTAATATGAAAATACAGTATAGGTAGAAAAGTACACCGTGACTTTAATTTTTATATTATTAAACTATAGAATATCGATTCATGTTGTAATTACGTATTACTTATAATAGAAGAACTAAAGAAGAAAGAACTTTTCAAACTTGATAAAACGACATAACGAAGAAATACAGTTATTTTATTCAATTGGATATTATACAGCAGACCACCTCATTAAATAGGTGCATAACCGAAAAAATTAACGAATTCTCTCAACAATCCGCCGGTATCACACCAATTAAAATAGGTATAAGCTGTTTAAGAATATTAGCCCAATTAAAAATTTCCGCAAATGTTGGCAGAATAATACCGCTATTTAGTAACGATTGGTAAACAGATTTTAATTCGAGAAAAATTCCCACCCGATGTGATGGGTAAACAAAGAAAGTAATCATTTTCCGAGCCGCAATACTTTCCCGTTCAAAGCGACTTAAAAATAATAGCGCAAAATACGCGCCACAATACATTTATTATTTCCCTTTCAGGAACGTCATCTCTAAAATCAATGGTCATAAAAGTGCCGGAGGTGGCGAGATCTGGCGACACGGTCACTTTAACTTGCAATTATGATCTCGAACAGGTTCCACTGTATTCCATCAAATGGTACCGGAATGGTGAAGAATTTTACCGTTATGTGCCGAAGGAGTCACCACCGTTCAGGGCATTCCTTGTGAGGTATATCAACGTTGATGTAAGTACGATTTTCATATTTATATTTTATATTATCTTTTTTTTTAACAAACGTGGATGAGCATGTCTCAACGCATTCGGAATAATAAGGAATGCGCTATAATATATTGCCAGTTCGCGGTTTTGCAGAGAAAATATTTTATTTGACTATAATAAAGAAAAATTACAAAACATATCAAATTGTAGATAATGTTTAGATTATGCATTTTTATTAGAAAATTCGAAAACAAAATATGGATATATACTTATTCTAAGCAGTCTTTATTACGTGCATACCTGAAACAAGTGCGGGATCCATTGTCATTGATTTTGTCGCTATTAACAATTTTTGGTTATGTTTCTTCTACCATACCTGATTGTAGTTATGGGGGCCCCTGGCATACCTACAGAGCTACCAAATGTGACTCAAATATCTCCAATGGTTTTTAAACTTTTTCGAACCATTCTCCATAAAGCAAACTTTCAACATTTTTTTTATACTTCCCAAATTTTTGTCGAAAAATATCAACATAATTATATACTTAAATATTGGCCTTTAGTATATTATCAGATCAGCAATTTGGTTAAATATGAATCTTACTTGCTTGTTAATAATAACATATTCCAATTAACAACGGTATTAATTATAATTTTGACCAACAGTTGATTTTACAACCAGTCGCACGATTTTAATCACATATCAAATAACCGTTGTTGCGTTGATTATCCACGTGTTCTGGAATATTGATCTAATAAACATCTGAACAACGCAATACTAAGAGATTCATATCTCTCCGCTGGCAATAATCGCATCAATCTTGATTTGGCGTGCTAACAAAAGATTACTTCAAAAGCTTTTGAACTGTGTAATATTAAATCCCAATTACTCCCTCTCGAGGGAGGGAGAGGGATTGCTTGGAGCAACAATATTCCGAAAGGGACTGATAATCTATCTTATTTATCCGTATAAAGAAAAGGTTTAGAAGCAAGGGCTAAAGGAATGTTTTATCTAAAAATTGAAACGCGGAGCGAAGGGTAAAACGCCTAAAATTTCTTCCCACTTAACGTGTTGCTTCAAAAAACAAAGATTTTTTCCCAAATTAGCACGGCAAGCTCGTTTTTTTCCTATTAGTTTTATTTAGCTTAATGTACAGATTTTTTTAAACATTAATCTCTGTCTGAGTCTGTGTATGATTTGTTTTTTGAACGATCCATTAAAATTCAATGTGTTTTTAGTTTTGGTTAGTCTAAGTTAGTTGTGTGTGGTTTAGCTGACGCTAGTTTTCAATTTTGAAATTATAAACGCAAATGTTCCTCCACTCGAGGTAGATTTTTTGCGATTTTTCGTAAAAAAAGTAATATCCAGAAAGCAGAGTTCTCATAAAGGGAGCACAAACGAAATGAAAAATGTGTTTTGTGCCATTGTCAATACCACGCCAATGAAAAATGTTTACCCTAGTGGCAATAAGATTGTACAGAAAACCGGCGAACGCGAAAAATGGTAAAGACGAATGCGGATATTATTGAAATTGCTTACTATTCATAAAACACTTAGGGAAATGACAAATCGAAGGGCATGAAAATTCGCGATACAGAGCTGGTAAAATGCTTTACCTGTAAAAGTTTTGATTCGAGGCAGGATTTCCGATACCTATACAAAATGAGGTTGAAATGCCAATATTTTTATATACAGATAACGTAAATATTAAATATTTTCTATTGGATTCGCTAAAATAGTACTATTTTGCATTTGGAACTTTAATCAAAACTTGCATGATTGATTAAAGAGTACTTTCAAAATGGCTCCATCGTGCGTAGCAATAAAATCAAAACTATTTTCAACAGAGCTGCACAAGACAGCTCGAGTAGTTCAAGTAAGTAGTTTCAAAGTTTGGGTTTCGCAATTTCCTTATGAACCGGTAAAAGTATTTTCAATTCGCCCGCATGCTGTTCTCAGAAATAGGCGAAGAGAAAAATTATTAGGAATTTATAAATATTAAGGATGACTGGATCCGTTAAATAGGAAGAAAGAAATGGTTAATAAAGGGTTTTAATTTGATTTATTCCAACGAGTTTAAAGCCTGGAATAAATTATTTTTCTCTGTTTTTTTAATCTCCGGTAGCCGTATTTTTCAACATCACTAAATAAGCGGGGGTGGTATTTGCTTTAATCTCTCGGTTTTTACGAAAACTGACAGCACCAGCCTCGTCCACTTGAACTAAACAAAAGTGGTTGTTTGCTTATTCTTTCTTTTTAAAAACTCCCGTTAAAAAAATCTCCAAGGAGTATTCGGTACTTGGATTGTTTTGAAAAATATTTATCACAATTTGAAACAAGTCTACCTGAGTCAGGTTTACTAGTGACTTTGTTCACAACTGTATAGTACACAAATACAAATATTTATGTATTGGTATTATTATTGTTATTGTTGGATATGTACACCTTTTTAAAATACTCTGTATTAAAAAAGGGCCCAACGACTCGTAAGTGGAGTGTTTGTCAGGATGGTTGTTATGGTTACGGTTATTGTTAACTTGGGTAGCCCACACAGGCAAATTTTTATTGAAATACAGTACATTGATTTATAATGGTACTCGAGCTTTACATTGCAAACAAGTTAACATCTAAATTTTATCTAATATCATATCGTAAATTGTAATGATTTCTTATTTTATAATCTTTTTGGATTAAGGTCAAATTTTCAACTGAATTTAAGGTATTATTTTAGCAAATAAATGAGTTGTATCTACAATTTTTTTTTTTGGCGCAGATCCTTCAAAACAACCAAGAACCTACATAATATATTTTATAAATTCAATAAATACAAATCTTATTTTTTCCAAAGAGTTTTTATGCTGCTGCTGCTGCCGAACTTAGTTATGCACAACAATTTGTTGTGTGCTGGTAGCTCAAAATTTTGTGAATATTTTGTGAATTCAGCCTCCTAAGTGTGCAGAAGAGTACTGTGCAGTAGAAAGCTCACCTCGAAACTATGCAATAGATTGATTCGAGTTTACTCTCCACATTATGAACTAAACAAATAAGATGGCGCACTTCGGTCAGATAAAAGTCGCCATAGAAGTTGTTTAGGTTTCGTTAACATGTGTAACTGGGTAGCGCGCCCTCCGAATGCATATATAATTCATAAGCTAGTTATTAAGCAGCGGCCGTGTAGAGCAGTCAGCCTCCTTGCAAGGAACAAGAAAAGTACAGAAATCATCAACACATTTATGGTCCTTCGAGCCGGATTTATGTTTAAGTTGAATGTGTAACTCGGCAACAGCGTAACGCGGCCTCCGAATACATTTGTTCATGAAGTAGCGACCATGTGGAGCAGTCAGCCTCGTTGTTAAAATTAAGCTTTTACATTACCCACGGTGCCTCTTTTTGACTCCACAAAAGTAACAAGAAAAGTACAAAAAGCATCAACATAAGGTTTGATCCGACTTGAAAGAAATCATAAGACATAGTTGAACAAAGAAGGTATGGTCGACAAGACCAGTTTTTAGGATAGCCGCCAATAAAGTGATGGAAGTGGAGGAATAAGTATTTAAATATTAAGAATGAATTTTTCATAAAAGTCTGTAGCCCATCGAATAACGACCCCCACCCTGCGTTAAATGTTACTACGAGCACAATTTATTGAGCCCTTAATTCCTTCTTCACGAGTACAGGAATCTTCTAGGTGAGGAGGCAAAGATGTGCGGATATAATGGAAGGTCTAACTGCAGCTCCCAGGCCATTGGTACAAGGACGCATGGCAATGCTACGTTAAACGCAACGTAATTTTCCTTCTCTATGCCGATTTTCTGAACACGCGGCCCCCTTCTTTAGTAATTCCATTTTCTAATAACGTTCGGTAAAAAAATAATAATGAGCGATACCTTCACGTCCTCGTTATCGACTAATATTCACCTCCGTTATCTGCGAGGCAATCTCCGAAAGAGCTATTTCATCGGCGCATAAATTATGCCCGAGATATAATTTCATCTTGAATCGAATTGCATCCACTAGGCACTAAAACGCCTGATATTTCATGCAAATTGACAACGCCGCCCTTTCCCCTTTCGTCTCTGCGACGCGTCGTCGCGTCAGACGAACCCTATTTATTCAAAAATTCAATCACTGTCTCGAAATTTTCGCCAAGATCCGCGAAATTATTACGACGCCCGTCTTAATCAGACGCGTGACGTAGATGGAAAGACGCTAATTTAACAGCGGAGGGAAATTTTTAAATTAAATTGCCTCGGCGCATTCTCAAAATACAACTTTGGATTGCCGCCTAATCCCGACTTCGATGCCCTACCGCCGCCCACCGTAGCTTTCCAGTGAGAAATTTGCAAGATCCGTCCGGGACGTTTATTCGGACGGCTTTAAAAAATGACGGATGAAGTAGATTTTCGTCATCGAACTTCCGGGTATTTAAGTCGACGGGTGGGGGAAGAGACAGAGACCCTTTTCACGCTCGATTTCGTCGTCTGGAAATTTTCCGCGGGAATCAAATCGAATTCGAACGTTCGCATTATAGAATTAAAAACGTTTTAAAACATTTCAAATGTCAGAAATGGATAAAAGCAATTATGACAAAATTAATTAAAAAATAAAATATGTACAATTTCGATGAAACTGGTTCAGAACTACACCATATATATAATGCAAGTTCAAGCCTACGTTCTATCGGTAGCTGAAGTCCCACATAGCTAGTATAGTATTGAATTTTTTTGATTACACAACCCCGTAAACAACCGACCTGGAACTGAAAGAACTAACAATAAGTAAACGAAAGATAGGCACGACAAAAATTTAAGAAAGTGTTTTTTAATTCCTCCAAACCTTCCAAACCCCCATAGTTCGTGCATGTGCCGAACGAAACATAGGAAATCCCTGAAATAACTGTAAATGTTCAGTTGAAAATGTCCATAATAAAGCAGAAGAAAGGGAGAATGGAGGTTTGAACACGTTACTGCAGGTGGAGGAAAACAAAATGATTGGAACGAAGATTCTTGGACAAGCTGCAAATAAACATTAAACCACAGTGTTGTGCTCATTAAAAAAACGCAAAAATTTATCATATAAATTCGAAAAGCATAGTAGCCCCAGTAGGGAAGGCGATGAAGAAAGAAGAGTAGCACTTTGTTTTGAAATTATGAAAAAAGCAAAGCAAATGATTGGGATTTAAAAAAAAATATATTTGTTTCACTGATGAATGTACGGGGTGGGCCGGTGGGAAACTACCTTATTTCAGATACTATAGGGGATGGAGCCAAAAGTTAATTGGGGTGTTTAATTTTTCGTGGGCGAGTATAAACTTTCTTATTTTAAATGGAACACCTGGTATGACGTTTTGAAGTTTGCAAGACGTAAAATATCTGCATTTCTTCATTCGGAAGAATTTATTGTTTCACTTGAGTAAGTTTGTTGTAGACAAAGAACTCGAATAACAAATTTCACCAGAAATTTCGATATGTATTAATACAGGGTACGTGAAAAATAAAATTATAAATGAAATTAAAAATCTGCCAATTTTTTTTTTGTTTAATGGAAACTACCTAGTGTTATTGTCACATTTAGCATTAAAAATTAAGACAATTTTATGTAATGGTGTATATGTCTAATATTTTTACTTTTTGAAATATTTTCATTTAAACATTTGTGTATCACAAATAATATGCTGTTGCCATATAAGTTCAGTTAGTGGTAGAACGCTGCCTCCTTCGACGCGTGTTTTGTTGTTGATTTAATTTATTCGCTTGCTTCCGTATCTTGTTTACCACAGAGAAAAAGATTGATATATTAGAAAGTTGCATATCGAACAATAAAAACCAAACTCTGGCTTCCATTAAAGAGCCGCCAAGAAAATAAGATCTTTGACAGGATTTACCAATACTTTAGAATAGAATACTTTAGGATAGACGTACGTAATAGTACGTAACAGTGTTTGAATAATAATAATTTATTTTTATGGCAAATTTAAAAAACAGTAAAATCAATGTCCGTGTAGTTGATTGAGTCCAAATTTCAATTGGAACTTCATTTTTGTTAATAGTACAACGCCGTACTGTAATTTGAATCAAGTTCACAATATTTATGGATTCTCATTTTTTTCCATTTCTCTCCTCAAAGCACAAATCAATCCACATTAAATGGTTTTAAAATCAGGTTATTTAAATTTTAGGCACTTTTTCAGCTTCGTTAAAGCGTACTTTTATTACGCTTTAGGAAACGTGTATATTAAATTTGGACAGCAGTAAAAATTGTAATTGCCGATAAAAATATCGCCCCTCGTCCAAGGAGATTTTTCTCTTGTCCTCCGGTCCGTCAGTATCGCATACTAAATTAAGTTAGACTAAATAAATTTCCAGTTTCGCTAATGGCTCGGGATAATAAAATTTGGAACGAAAACGGCAATAAAGGGATGTTTAAACGGATTATGTATTATTATACGCCCATTGCGCGCTAAGTTTTATGGTGAAAAAGAAAAATCCCAATGGAGACACAAGATTAACGCAAATATGAAACATCACATTGAACTTAGTTTAGAATTCTAAATGATTAATAATAAAACAGCACGCTCTATTTCTTACTCTTGGTTAAAACATTATTTGTTTGAGTCGTTTAATACATCAGTTTATAACTTATTCGAAGATGTCGCCTGCCTCGCGCTTTAACGATATTCATTTTAACTAACAAATTTCATGTTTTTTTATAAAACATTGTATTTTTGTTTTATATATTTAACTAAGCGATGCACACAGTTTCGGTTAGTTCCAATAGAAAGTTACAATATTTGCAATCTGCACAAGTATATCACCAGTTCATGCTCTTTATAATGTATCCATCATTTTGGAGTAAAAATATATCATACTAACTCTTTCTTTTTCTGCATATTAAATCATGTGCAAATAACGCATACTCAGACCTTTGAACTGCAAACCGTCTATAAATAATAATATGAAAAGGGGTCCAGGAATTGATTCTCGTAGAAACCCAAAACTTGTCAATACTCTAAATTCGATATCTAATATCTATATCAATATTGAATTGATGAGTCTAATTTAGTCTCAATATTTTGGTAATGATTGATGCGTGTCTGCAAGTGAATTTCAAAAATAATCAAAGATAATCACTTTTTTATGGATAATTTGATGCCTTCAAAGGCTTGAATGGCCCTTAAATGTCTTTTCTATTCTATGAGCAGAATATTAACTGCTCAGCGTATATCAAACCATCAAATGATAAAACTCAAACAACTACGGCAAGCTTTATTGACTACTATTTCCACACACATTTTGCAAGAAGATCTACATAATTTAATTCGTCATCTGGACAGAATGCACTTTCAAAATATGTTTAATATAGAACCTAAATTATAAAAATCTAATAAAGTGTTATGCGTTGCTTGTCCAAGATATATCAATGCGTTATAAGTACTAGTCATGAAAAAAATACAATATTTAAAAGAATTGGAAAAGAAAACAACACTGATACCATTACTATCTAGATGTTTCCTATAAAACCTGTGCAAGGGCAGTTTGTAATTTTAAAAATATATACGCAGTAAAGAATTCATAATTACTAATCAAAACTGTTGTTGTCAAAATACATGAAATCGATCTATGTACGAATAATTCATTTTTCATTGTTTTGTTTCCACATTGCAATCGGAAATATTTTTGAAACGCCACTGTATTTGTTTATTATCATATGAGATTTCTAACCTCAAAACATAAACAAAATTAGTCATAGAGAAATATACGACTGAACAACGTGTAAAAATTTTGGGCTCTACGTGAATTTTTCGGCGCACAAAATCGATCTCCTGAGAGGACAATTTGGAATGTGGTTCAAAAATTTGAGCAAACTCGATCTGTAACTAACCTCAAAGTCCCTCAACATGCTCGTGCAGGTCGGTCAGATCAAAATATTGCCATTGTTCCTGAAAGTGTAGCCGAAGATCCAAACACATCGATTCGTCATCGATCGCAGCAAGTGGGCCTTACGTATTCAATCACACAGCGAATTTTAATAAAAGACTTGCATCTACACCCAGATAAAGTCCAAATAAATGGATACGAGAACAAGGGGTTCATTTTTCAACGAAAATCATCTTTAGCGATGAGGCACATTTTCACGTTGGTGGCTTTGTAAACAAACACAATGCTCGTATTTGGGGATTAGAAAATCCAAGGGAGATTGTTCAAAAAGCAATGCATCCTCGAAAAGTGACTGTTTGGTGCGCATTTTGGTGCGGAGGAATAATGGGCCCTTTTTTTCGAGGATAATGCGGAGAACGCTGCTATCGCTATCGAAACATGATATCTGATTTTTTCTGGGAGCAGTTGGAAGGTATGGACATTGAAGGTTTGTGGTTCCAACAGGATGGAGCCACTTGTCACACGTCTAGAGAAACGATGCAATTGCTACGGGGCAAGTTTCCTGGTCGCATTATCTCACGTAACGGCGATATCAATTGGCCGCCGCAATCATGTGATCTTACTAAAAAACAGAGTGTATAGAAATAAACCAAACACTATTCCAGAGCTGAAACAGGAGACTAGAAACGAAATAGCCGGCATAGAACCTGTGTCAAAAAGTGATAGGAAATTTCAATTTCAATCATTTGAATGACATCAATTTTCATACCTAATTGTAATACACTAATCTAAAATGGCAAATAAAAATGTTTGTATATTTTTATATTCTTCCGAGTTCTTTTTATTATTTTAATGTAGAAACCCTTGTTGAATCACCCTTTACAATAAAATTAACTAACTGCTTCGTACTTGCTTTCACAATTCGACATGAATATTTGCCTTTTTAAAATTATGTATTGTACTGCATGAGGCATCGCCAGTTTTCTTGCAACCAAATATACATCGCCATTAGTACAGAGATTAACAATTATTTCCAGTAGAGTTTCGCTTGCACCTCACAACCCGGAGTTCATCTGTTTCACCGCAATTCAAGTCACGCAACACCCAAAACGTAATCATACTTATGCTGTTTCACAATCAAAGAGCGAAGGGTTGGAACATGTTAATAGGAATAATGATTAATGAAGATAATCAGGCAACATACAGCTTGACATTATTCACATTCATTTCTGGGAAAATCTCACGAGACAGGCACGAAGTGGCGCGTATACGTTCACCAGCCAGGGCGTCGTTTACCCTTTGAGCCAAGTTTGCGGAGTTGCCAAGTTAAGAAGTGATTATACATTAACGACTTTCGCGCTGGATCAAATAATACATTGACTGGGTCCGAAACTTTTGGAAGCAGTTTTAAAGGGAAGGCGTTTTTATTGCTTTCACTGTATACCTGCGTAATGAATTCGAAGTCATCGATATAGTCGTTAGCTCGCGATAATGGAGCGTTCAATACTTATGCCGCTAAATTAATGACCATATTTTCACTCGTTGTTATCGATGCAACTGTTCAATACATATATAGGAAATAATATACAAACTTCTGTGTATTTATAGCCCGCCAAATGAGACCGCATTTTAATGATGCTCTCGACATTAGTTGACAATTTTTTTCTATGGGAATAAACATATTGGATAGTAATATGCCATTAAGTAACCATACTAACTACACTCATGACGTGGTAACCACGGTTAAATTAAAGTCAAACTAATTAAAAGTAAACTGAGGAACACAAAAAACGTAAGACTATGGTCAGAGGGCTTAAATCGTTGGTCAGGTTTATTATTATTCTTCTGATGGCAGTCTTTTTATCCTAATTTATTAGAGTTTCTCTTCTTCTTGTACTCGTGCACAAGTCAGTATATTGTTGACTGTCCATCTATAGTCATATGCGAACACATTTCAACTAATTTTGCAACTCCGAATATTGACTTTTGTGGGCAAAGAGCTTTGAACACATTAAAATTAATAATTTTAAACATTAAGGCACAGGTAGTTCAACTTGACATAGGTAGACTTCTCCAAACAATATACCGTTTTTACAAGTGAGTTTAAGACCCGCCTGTTGTTAAGCGAAGGGACCATTCTTTTCAGCACATGTACCACAAGCCAGAGTCGTATTTAAGATGTTAGCCGACAAGAAAATGTTTACAGAAGCCGACGACTACCAGAATTAATTATTAATGCGGGGGGCCAGTGACAATAGTGACTATTTTAATATAGAATAACTTTTTTATTTTAATTTTTCACTGCATGGACTAATAATAATCGGGGAATCTCACCGACGAAACTCTACACGAATCCATCAACTTTCAGTTTTGTATGCAGGAGAACCGGTTCTGGAACGTCATTGTGGAATTGCGAATCTATTTATAGAGCGTTACAAAGAGAAATCAAAGCGAGATAGGTATAAAAATTTACCAAAGTTAAATACTTTAACAGCATGAGTGTCACTGCAAATGTAGATGTTACCTTACTTGGAAAGTCGAAATGTGACGAAATTAAGGAAAGAGTACTTGTTTTACAGCCGGCCCACCACTGTCGACGGGTGCATTTAAAAAAACAACAGATCCCAATCGAACCCGCTGCGTTCAAACTATTCAGTCGGGTATCTCTCGAGATTAAAAGGGTTTAAGTAAAATTAAAGTAATTCAATACGTTTCGAACTCGACTAAAACTTCGTCGTTTGGAAGTTTCAACGGGAGCTGCGAGCATGACTTCCGCGTCAATACAAAGAAAACTCGAAAATATCGTTTTCCAAAGGTCCCGCCCGGACGCTCTCTCAAGAATTGAATTATATGATGAAATCTAATCAGAAAAACAAACCTAGAGAGAGTTCGGGTCTCGGCGAGCGTCCCGAGAATATTGATTTCCCATTCTAATTTTCACGGATATCTATTTAAATTAGCATAATAAATCGAGTGCGAGACGCGTGGCTAAGGATTAGTTATTCCAGTTGTCGGGTACGGGTGTGTAGGGCGGTAGGTTGGAGAAGATGCAGCCAGGAATTAAGCAGGCAACAGACTTTTAGTTGGAATTTCTAATTGTCATTTGCATCGGAACGAGTCGAGAACGATAGCGCATTCGGATCTTTGTGCTTTTTTTTACTTTAGTCATTGAGAAATTGCCTAAATATGTTAATGTCCCTTAGATTTTTTTAATATGCATGCAACGTTCCCAAGCGTCTTTAAGCGTTGCATGAAATA
This sequence comes from Cylas formicarius, assembly GCF_029955315.1. Taxonomy (NCBI): domain Eukaryota; kingdom Metazoa; phylum Arthropoda; class Insecta; order Coleoptera; family Brentidae; genus Cylas; species Cylas formicarius. The sequence continues at coordinate 15,760,559 of NW_026844264.1, read as the reverse complement.
GATAGGAGAAGGAAGATGGTGTTGATGGCATTATTGCATATTTTGGCACCAACTGTTAGCCTAACAAAAAAAAAACTTGAAAAAAAGCTAAAAGATAACGGGGAGGTAGACTCTTATTGAAGTATTAAATTAAGGGTGGTCAGACTATATTTGTACTCGGTGATTGACTAGTCGAAAGTTGTTTAAAATTGAGAGGTACGTCCTACTTCTGCCCTGGCCACTCAATTGATGAGGGGGGGTGGGTAAAACATAAGCAAAATTGGAGAAATTTTTGCGCCACCCGTTTTTCAAAGGACGTAGCTCCTCGAATAGTGAAAAACTGATTATCACAAAACGAGAAAAGAGCTGCAAAAAAAATTCTAGGCCTTAAGTTAACAACAAGCTTCTATTGTTATTAAACAAAGTCTACAAAAAAAAGTAGGAAAAACCAAAAGTACGAGTTTGGTCTTACATGAAGCATAAGCTTCCAAAGTTATAAATAATCGCTTCAGCTTTACGGTCTTGAGCGCTCAATCCTTACATAAGCCGGCCGCATAACAGGCATGTAATACACAAAAGCTCGAAATCAATTAATCAATCCGCTTTGGAACAGTATACAAATACAAATACCGAATTTTAGTGCTATTCATACATAGAATGTTCTGGAATGGACAGTCCTCAGTTTCAAAGGTCGCCGAGACACGAACTTCACCTTTCACCTTGGGCGACCTTCTTGGAGGTGCTGACAAAAAAAATGCCTGTCGCTGGTTATTCGAACAAACTAGTACTTGTTATTTTGATAGGGCCATTTATAATGCTCTAAAATAAAAGGTATAAAAAAAAGCAGAACCACCCTAAGTACCCAGTTACATCATGCCGTACCAGAAGAAACCATGTTATGCGGATCAAAAAGTGAAATTTCAAGATATTAACTGGTATAACGAGCTTACCAGGTTGTTAGTGGCCCTATTCGCTAGTTATCGGAGTTGTTTAAATTCGCTTCACCCAATATATTCAAATCCATAAAACGTGATATCAACTAAATGGACCTTAAAATATGGGTGCGAAACTCCGATGGGTTATATCCTCATTAGCATTCTAGATCAAAAAGAGCTTGTTCTTTTAATATTGAAAATAACAAAAAAACACAAAAGGATTTGAATGGTCGAGGAAAAGCATCCAACCGATTCGATATTCCCTAGCGATGACGGACGGTTGCGAAAAATGTCAAATCAAGTGTATCAATCCAACGCAGCATGACAACATAGGTAACTTGCTTTCCTTTACTTTACGCAAGAGTGCTTTGACTTTGAAAGTTCTAACCTTAATTGCCTTTATTTACATTGTAGCTAAGATAAGTAACAATTAAATTGGGATTCCGATCGCTACCCCATTTTGAAAGTACGACCAGTGTTTCCGGGACAAGGTAACGCAAGAAGTAAATTTAATTATTAAATTAAATTTAATTTGCTTCCAAGCGTAGTTAATGTAAAATATGTCAGCAATTTGGATGGGAAACCTCGATGTCGCCGGCGAAATTGAACAGAACCAATGATTATGAACACCTAACTGAATTTAAGGTAAGTGCAACGTGCAAAAATTGTACACTAGTTGAGTACCGATAGTATTCCTAAAAGTGATTTATACACACGCTTTCTATTCATTTTTTTTTAGAAGGACGAGAAGTTACTATCCCTATTATATAAATGCCTATTATTTATACCTGTTAAAATTATGATAACTTAGGTATTTAAATAAAAGCAATTTTCTGATTTGGGATAAATCTAGCCTGTAACACAATGTGTATTTGAAGACGATGCGATATTCGTGATAATGGTTATATGTTGATGATCCCAATGAACCCGAGTGGGATTTCATTGTGATAATGACAGCCGCTGATGTTAGGAACATATAAGTAAAAATATCGTGGTAAACGAAGGTCATTTAAGAAAACTTTAAAAGTAATTAGGGGAAGATAAGATACCTTAAAAATAACCAACCAACGTATTAAAGGTTTAAATGCGTCCCTAGAATTCTAATAAGATGGTGAATATAATTAGAGCTCTCAGTCTCCGGCAACCTTTAGGTTGAAAGAGAGTGATAAGAATCTCCAGGTGGACAAAACGTATCGCAACATGGAATGTTACTTCAATATTTGAAGCGGGAAAACTTCAAGACATAGACATACTGAGAGTCAGTGAATCAAGGTGGCCAGGAACAGGTAATATGATACAAAAGGACAGTATTATCCGGACCGAGTTATAATACTACAACTTGCCGGAAAACCAATGGGCATAACTTTAATACGAATATAGGCCCCTACTGCTGACAAAGAAGACCAGCTTATAAACTGTGTAGCAAACTTCGAATTGGGCCAAAGAAACAGCAGAGGAGACCGACTTATTCAGTGTTGTGAGGAAAATGACCTCATGGTAACAAACAGCTTCCTTCAACTTCCACCAGAGTCTCCCCAAAAAACAACAAAAAAGATATAATTAGTAATCATATATTTCATTCTTATAAGTGAAAGTTTTAAGAGCCGCATTAGATATGTTAGAACATACCCTGGTGCTGATATCAATTACAATCATAACCCGGTAATCGCCAAAATTAATATACGATTAAAGAAACCTCCAAAAACAAAGAAAAAAAATCAATTTGATCCAAGACTCCTTGAAGATAAAATAGCCAAAGGTAAACTGACCAAAGAAATTAATAATAATCTTGAAAAGTTACCAACTGATATACATGCACATAACTTAAACGAGACTTGGTAACAAATCAAATACAAAATAATGAAAGAAAGTCAGAAGCAGATAAGATCAACCAATCGACCAAAGAAGGAGTGGATGATGAATTAAATATTGGCACTTATGGAAAAAAGAAGACTACAAAAGAACGGAGAGAAAACAGCTTACAGGGAAAGAACCAGAGAAATTAGAAGAAAAATAAAAGTCGCTAAAGAAGAATGGATATCGAAAAAGTTATAAAAATAGACACATCAACCACCTTTGGAATGAGAATGGAAGAAGTCATATATTGAAAAACTCATTCAAGGGAATAATCCCCCATAATCACGATAGTAATTAGCAGGCGGCGCCTCCTATTACAAAAATAGAGGTTAAATATGCCATTCAAAATCATAAAAAAGTAAAAGCCAACGCCATTTTAGCAGATTTATTTTACGTATATACAAAACTGCTATTATACCCACAGAATGGCTACAATCGATGTTCGTTACCTTGCCAAAAGTAAATCACCCAAAGCGTCGAGAAGACTACCGCACAATTAGTTTGATGTGTAATATGCTAAAAATCTTTCTAAAAGTAATACACGGCAGAATATATCGGAAATATGAGATGACACTGACAAATACCTAATCCGTTTTCAGAAATGGCCTGGAGATTCGAGAAGCGCTGTTTGGCGTCAACGTGTTGGTACAACGATGTCGAAATATTAACAAAGATATATATTTAGGATTCATCGACTTACCGAAAAGCCTTTGACAAAGTTGATAGAAATAATTGACAATCTGAACCTAGACTATTTGAAGATATCAATTTAATAACAAATTTATACTGAAATTAAAAAGCAAATGTGTTGGTTGACTCTCAGATGACGAATGATAATGAGATTCAGCGAGGAGTAAGACAATTCTGTATTGTGTCACCATTGTTTTTTAATATGTACTCGGAGGACATTTTTAATCAGGCTTTGAAGGATATTAATGTGGCTATTAACATCCACGGGATCCTCATCAATAACATCTGATACGCGGATGATAGCAACGTCATCATTTATAGTAGCAATGAATATGGCCATAAATGAACATCAAAAAAACAAAGTATATGGTAATTGAACGAGGACAGCATATGGAAACACCAATAAGAATTAGAAGTGAAGAGATACAGCGAATTTACTAATATAAATACTTGGGTGTAATCATCACCGACGACTGGAGACAAGAAACGGAAATCAAATGTCGCATCGAACAAGCCAGAAAAGTTTTTATGAAAATAAAGACATTGACAATCGTGGCTGTAATGTCGGATTCAGAAAGCGTATCCTTAAGTGCTATGCGTTCCCGGTGATTTTATGTGGAATGAATTCGTGGACGATAACATAAACACTGTCCAAAAGAATTACCGTCTTTGGGATGTGGGCATATCGCAGGTTGAATTCTCAAACAGAACTTCTTCTTACCATCAAAAAGCGAAAGTTTGAGTATTTTGAGTAAACAAATATTAATTATTAAAAATGATAATTCAAGGAAAAATTAACAGACGCAGAAGACCTCCTGGCTGAAGAATTTAAGACCATGGACTGGAAAAACAACAGCTGAACTATTTCGAACAGCGGCTTCGAAAGTTCAAATTGTCTTATTAGTTTCCAACCTTCATAAAGGAGAGAGCACTTGAAGAAGAGGAACATATATGTGTAACGTAGGTTCTCTAGCAATAGGAAAGTATGATGAACTATACGATGTGTAATAATATATTGAAACACTTCATCAGTATCTATTTTTTTAGGTCAGCAATCTGATATGTTAATTGACCAAAAAAAATGACGTGGTTAAGGGAGCATGGAGCATGGATTATGGATGATCTCTTAATTGAATAACCGATGGGCCGATTTCACTAAAAAGGGTTAAACTTGTTGAATTTTGTCAAATTTCAAAGATTTTCATGTGTTTTTTAGATTTGATGTTTTAAATGTCGGTTTTATTTATCATGTCATGAATATGTTGTAAAGTATATAATTTTTTAAGAAGTCGTATTGCAAGAAACCATTAATATTTTGTTTCAATTGCACTTATTGTTCATATTTTTTATATGTTTGTGTGTTTGAATTTTGATATTAGTTTTCCTCTTGCTGATATTTTTATTCTTGCCCTCGAAATGTAGCTTAATAAATAGAATATTTAAAAATTTACTTAACTGACATTTTTCATTATAAGCAAGATCATTGGAAATTCGCGGCAATTTGAATGATATTTTGTTGTAATTATTGAAGTACTTGAATCTATGCCCTATGAAACTGATTCAACCTCCATTTTTTAATATAAGCCTTTATTAAAATAAAATATTTCTTTACTTAACAACACAAATGTTGGAACCTCCAAGTTTTCAATAATCTTCTCCGACTATGTGTAAAAACAAGATGATTTTTTATTTTTATTTTTTATTTTATTATTTTATTTGTTATACTATCCACTAAAAGGAAGAAAAGAAGATTTTCGATTTCCGATTATACAATATTTCCCTGCCCTAAAGAACAAAAGTGTTGCCATTAACCTTTGAACATCAATATTAACCATTCCCCTGAACAAGACAACTTCAAACTCAACAATCTAAGTCCATTTTCATCTTTCATCTTTATTCCAAATTAAAACACAATATCCCTGGATATGTAGTGAATTATATTACCATTTTAATAAATAGTGAACATTACTATGTCATGTACAATGCATTTGAACTGGAAGGTTTTAAGTTAAATTTGGAAATATATTTCACATCCATACTGTATTCATGCGGTGTGTTTATTTCATTAAGATTGACAATCGAGATCCAAATGTTTTTTGTGGCTTAATCAATTATTTTTTACAAAGTGTAATTACACGTTGGGAACTCCTAGGTACCGCGCTAGAGACGCTTATAAAAAACCCAATATTGCTAAAACCATCTTCCTGCGATTTTCTTCGGTTCACGGTTCGCTCAGAAAGTACAAAATATTTGTTAGCGTTTACTTTCTTTTTCAATTACTTCCGCATCGTCCCTTAGTATCTAAACCATTTAGAGGACCGTGTCGTTAGTTACACGTTAATTTGGCAACGTTGTGTTCGCAGTCTTACTTAATTGGACCATAAACATCACCGCGAGGCGTGGGTCCACTTGGCAACAGTTAATGAGTATGATGAGTAGTTGCGCAACTCCGGGGGATGCTGTACGATTTTCGTAATTTACTGATTAGGGTTTAATTTTAAGTAGACGAGGAAAGAAATATAAACCCGACGCTATACAGGGTGTTTCCGTTTTTTTCTTTTTATGCTTTAAATGAAAAAAAAAAGTTAAGATCTGTAAATCTCGTTAGAACTTTGTATGCCTATTTTGTTGAACTTTTCTGAAGGTTTGACTAGCCTATTTGATTACTTTTGTAACCAAACATCCGAAAGAAGACTTGAAAAGAAAATGTAAGAAATATTTCAAATTATATTGTATAAAATTGTATGATGTCATAAAGTATGACACGAATTTTTCAGCAAATTTTTTATTGCTGCGGTTTGCCATGTATAAGACAAACATACAAATATTTCCTATCGTTTATATTTGCCACCGGAGCCGTGGGTTTAGATTGACGATATAATTTCGATAGTCGATTTTGCTTGAATTTGCTAAAACCCACCGTCACTCAAAATATATTCGAGATGACACAACACCGTCACTTGGTAACAATATCTAACTTAAATCATTTCATCTCGTCTCCGTGTCATCCTAAACTTTCTTCTTCTTGTTGCAGATTACGAGATCCGGCGAAAACGACGTTACGCTGCGAGGGGTGAGACGGGAGTTGACAGGGGATTACAAATGCGAGGTGTCAGCTGATGGACCCCGATTTCACACTGACATTTTGAGCGCTCATATGACCGTCGTCGGTGAGTCATATTTTATATTTTATACGAAGCTTTTTGCCGGGATTTTTTTGCTTCTTGTAAGGTTGGCGTCGATGTTAATGTAGTGGGTTCCTCGGCGTCGCCGTCTAGTGCCTGACGTCCGCCGTAGGGTAAAAAATTTGGACGTCGGAGGCTGTAAAATATGCATTTCATTTATTACATTTTGTCACGCTTTTTGTGCACCGTAACGGTATCGGTAACGCAAAGGCAGCGTTTTACTTTTTTTTCGACAATTTGTTTACCATATGGAAAACAAATAATTACGGGGAAACAATTCGATCTACTTTTAGTTGAAATCACTGGAGTTCGGATTTTTATGCACAGAAAATGCTTAAATATGGGCATAAATATATTTTTCCAAAAAATATGTCAAATATATGCTTTTTTCTACCATACATGTATTTTTATGACCTTTATTTTTTACATATATTGCTTACTGAAAATCAAGGAGAGAATAGTCAAACAACGAAAAGAATTACATTATATTATATTATATTAATTGTTAGTATTTATTAACATTAACTAACAATAAATTAGTGATTTATATCTGTATACTTATACCTCACCTATATTAAAGCGTTATGGTAACACCTATTTAATTTTACAATCAGACCTATTATTATTGTACCAATTGACAATCAAATGCAGTTTTAAATTTTCTATGGTTAATTTTTGTCTTTTATCGCTTAATATGCTTTTGTACGTGGAGAAAGTCCTTTCTACTCGACCAAAGTAATTGGCGCGAATTTAAATGATGCAAGAGGTTCTGGTTCATAAGTAACTTTTGAAACCCTTCATTTTTTGTTGTTACACTATTAAATTTATCAAGAATAATTTACCCTATTCTGCTTGGAACTTTTTCAACAAATGTTAGCACTGTTCTACTATTGAAAGTGACTCTGACAAAGACATTTATTCGGTCTCTAATTGTTTCATAAAGCCACTTAAAAAATTAAAATTAGCTTTGATATATGTCAACTGATCTATAAATTCACATTTTTCATATAAATTTTCAGAAGAAGTTGTTAAAATCACATTAGATAAAAGCGTCAAACAAAAAAAGGGAAGAGAGCTTAATCCTTAGGTAACGGGATTTGAAGGCTATAAATGCAATTGCAGATACATTTCATTTTTAACCTTGCCCGTTTGGAAAATCCCAGTAATAAAGTAAGAATGAGTCAAAAATATGCGATTTTATACTCGAAAAATAGAAAATAGTCACTTTGTGTACAACAACCAAAAATATTGACTAAATCTTTATTTTCTGCGAAATATGTACTTTTTTTATATCGTCAATCTAATTATTTCATTCTAAAACGGGTATATCCAAAATATTGGGTTGATATTCCTAATAATAAAAAATATGTTTTTTACATAAAATCCTCACACTAGGGGCCAGGAAACTTAAATGTACAATTTATTTTGAGAAACTTTTTAAATAAAGGAAAAAAATGTTTTGAACTAAAAAATACTCTGTTTTGCTGAAAACATGCGTACGAGTTTTGGTAAGGCCATATTAAAATTAGGATAAAAACAATGTTCATCTTGGAAACAATAAAGGGACAATCTGGGAGATGTGCTATATAAATATGCTCACGTGGACGCGTGGACCTAAACCTTTCGTTGGAATAACAGAGAGTGTGCAGAAGAGCGACCTGAATAAATGACTCATGAGGTAATTGCATAAGAGAGTTCACCGGAACTGAGTCAGTTGAGGGTTCTAATGGCGGAACCCTCTACGCCTGAGTCCAAAAAAATCTGTGGCGCAGAACTAGAAACGCTGGTATGGATCGAAAGGTCTGAATGCAAAACCCTGGTCGATAGGCGGAGAGAATAGGAATATACAAGGTGTTGGGGAACTGTCGACGCCCCACTTCTAAATTGCCTTCGTTGAGAGAGCTGTGGTTATTACTAGTTTAGAAGTATTGAAGTCAACCATGCTTTAATCCATAGTACATACGACGATATACACTCCATGCCTCAAGTTAACCGGAAACTCTTCGTACTGATGACATCTAGTTGTTGAAATATTTGTTTTGGTATCCAAAGTGTTGCAAAAAGATTAAATAAATAAAATTAAATTAAAATAAAAGTTCATTTGAACAATGCCTCGTTTTCATGATGCAAACCATTTTTTAAAATTTATTTCAAATTTACCGTTAAGTTATTGAGGTGGTTGAGGTGGTTCACGCAAATTCTTTAAGAATGTTATAAAACACTTACCTAAAATGTTTTTCTTATTTTTAGATGTAGAATCTGCCAGTAAGTTTGCTTCACAACATTCTGTAACACCCTGTTAAAAACAATTGTCTAAGAAGAATTTGTCGCCGAAAATTTGATTCACAATCCTCCGCCTAACTTGGAATCGACTAATTGAATTACAGTCTAGGATCAAGTTATATTCGTTGTCAAATAACCCAAACATTTAGCAATTTACTTACATCGGTCGAGCTTTTAAGCACTACCAAAACATCTATATCTATATGGCGAACAATCTCCGTAAGCGAATATATTAATTACGTTCAACCCTAAAGCAAGTCCCTATTTTCTCCTTTTCGGTTTACGACTGGTTTTAATCCGATATCACGATTTATGTGTACGACATCTCCGAAATAATCCCTATCCCCCCTTCTCTTGATCAGGACGTGGTAAACCAACAAAACGAAATGATTTGAAAAACAGGCTTCCGCATAAAAAAATGCCTGAAAAATTTCAATCGCACTCAGGCATCGCTCTCTGAATAAATTTTGCCTTATATATACATTATTAGTCTGCTGCCAAATGGAACAAAAATATAGCTTTTTGTGCGGGCTGGCTGAGTGGAGGGTGCCGAAGTTTTGAGACATTTTTAAAACAGAGAAATTGGAAATTTTGCTTTGTACCGTGGTTATATGATGGCGGAAAATTAAAATATTCTACAAAAATAGTCTATTCTGATTATATCTTAGTGGTCAACATTGAAATAATGTAAAAAATATGCATAAATTAAATAAATAAATAATTTTGAAATTGTTCCATTTATGCACCGATGTGATTATCATGCGTTTTGTACAATTCATCATCGACTCCGACATTACGAAATTAACCAACGTTTGCAATTTGTCTAATTTAGAACTTGTCTTGGTTAATTGAAAACTGAAAAAAAAACTAATTGACATACAAAATTGACACTTCCATTACCAATTTTGCGTTCTTACCCCGACATCCAAAATTAGATCAACGGGGGTAAGATCGATTAAAATGGTGGTATTCTGCTGCTGCTGTTGATCAGAAAGTTGGTTCTCGCTCCAGATCCGTCGATAGAACAAATAAAGCGTATATTGAAGTTGGGCGATTGTAGTTAATATAGTGTCTCGGATCGGACGTCTTTCCTTGTGCGATGTCCGGTTTCCCAATGCGTTTTCTTTTAAAAGGAGTTTTCTATTCCACTTCTTTATTGAAAATTCTAGAGTTGTGAAGAAGCGATTCCTTTACGCCCATGCTTGTTCTTATTTACTCGTTCGTTTTCTTATCTAAGCGAGATACTCCTGAATCTTTCCATTTCCAAAGCGTTAAATCTCGTTTTGTTTTCTTCTGCAAGTCCACGCGCTTCTGATCCATATGGAACACTGATTTTTATCATTTAGCATGTATTTTCGTTTCTTTCCTATCTGTTTTGACCAGAATATGCTCTTAAGGCAACTGGTCGTCTTTCTAACTTGGTTAGTTATATTTCTGACGTCGTCTGTTTCAGTGTTATTGCAAAATACACTATTGCAATAGAATGGTATTCCTGTTGTAGCTTTCGACCTGTGTAAGAGGGATCGCCCTTGTTAATTGCAATTAATATTTGCAAATTGTAACGTCCATAAAATGGTATCTTCTATCTTGCTAGGCATTTTCGTTTCCATGCATATAGTACAGATATTGTACTAACTGTAACTGCCATAACATGAAGAAAATTGTTGGTTTCCTTGTTAGAGACCGCTAAATAACTCATTTTATGTAACATATTAGGAGTATAAAAAGCGTATCCAAAGTTTGCCAATTATCCACGGTATGGATAACGCAACAGCCTCGTAATAATTCGTTATATAATAAAGATGATGTCTGCGAGTGCAAGAGCCACGGACAGTTAATCTCCGACATTGACTAATGATTCCGTGTAGATGGTGCATGACTAAAGCGGCCCAAAGTAGTTGCAAATGTTGCCGACCGAGCGTTAAACAGCCCCGGACATTATTATGCTTTTTGTTTCGTTTGATTAGTCGTCCTTCCGCTAGGGGGAGTACGTTAGGTTCATAAATAATTTAAAATTGGAAAATGAAATTCAGTTTAATCGTTTGAATAATTGCCGCGGCTGACAAAGTAACGTGGAATTTTAATTTCGCGCTTTTAAAATGTCTATACGCGAAGCAATATGGCGATGTTAGAGTGAAATATGTAAATGATTTAAATCACTTAATATGGTTTTTCTGCAAATGCTTATAAAAGTTCGCAACTTAACACCATTTGCATTTGTTAAGAATCTCATTTTAAAACAATTAAAAGTGGGAACGAGAAAATTATTTTAGTTATTTGAAATATTTTTCCATTAGTAATAATAATGCTTTCATTTTATTATGTCATGAACCATGTAATTCTAGTCCTTGCAATTTTGACGTCCTGAAATTTGTTAGTTATTATAATTATTTATTATTTTTGCAAATCAATAATAAATATTAATTTACTGTCTTTTCGCGGGACTAATACTGTGAGAACGGAAGACTGTATGAAGGAACGCTAGAGGTATTTCAACTAATTACATGGGGCTTTGGGAGAATTCCACGGGAATTCCCATGAATTGCAGTTTAGTCGAAATGCAATTTTTGTTTTATATTTTACGTTGTTAAATTCCCAATTTACCAATTATATACCAATTGGTGGAAGTTATTTTAAGTAACAATTACCAACACAATATTAGTTCGAAAGCTTTAAAAAGTCGAAACTGATATTTCTTTTCCATCCATTTCTAGCAGTAAGTTTTTATAACAAGTACCAACAAAGCATTAACTCATTAAAAGTTAAATTTGACATATACTTTCATTTCCAAATTCTTCCTAAATTGAAATTGCAAATATAATTGAGTCAAAAAAAAATACATAAATATTAAATATTAATTAAATTAAATACCAATTTCAAAATCAAGTTTTTTGTGGTTTTTAATGGTACTGTTGACTGTTAAGGCAGGACCTTAAATATAACTGTGCTACAAGAAGCTTATTGCATCTAGTAAATTTCCGATAGCTACACTTTTCATTTTATTTGTATTTATTTCACCAATAGAGAAAACACTTCATTTATCACTGGCTGTAAATTTCTTTAAAAAAGAACATAAAAAAGTTATTTTTGTTTTGTCCCGGTAACCGGTTGCGAAATATGGCCGCCGAATTTTTAATTAAACCTGTGTTTACCGCTCCAAGAGGCCAACAGTTTAAGAGTATGAGCCCTATGGCGAATGCACTTCAGCAAAATTCCCAAAGTAAATATGTGCCCGCCCTAATGGATATTTAGCGAGCTCCATGTCACTTAATGCAAATGCTATTCGTGTTTAACGGAAGTTGGTCTTCCTGTCGCTGCCGGTTGCTGAAATATTGCCCAATCCCTTTGCAAGATACGCTATACAATAAAGAGCTTTATGCGTTAAAAATTCAAACCGCATAGCGTATTCCTTATCCCATCGCGGATTCGCACGAGGATCACTATAAGATGCTTTCGCATTCAAATATTCACATAGAAATTGAGACGTCGGAGGTTATTGTTTCGTATTTGTAATTTGTTCGTCGAACTTGCCGTTTCCGAATTCCTTAAGGCCAAACTGAATTTTTGGGAAGTGTTTATCTAAATTTTAGGAAATTGCTTTTTTTTGCATTTAGTTTAGTTAATATAATCTTTTCCACAAATGTCTAAAGCGTAACAGGTTAGTTATAACCCCAAAAAAATAAGATGAAATTTAACTTTTCATTTTCTTGTAAAAAAAAAAATGAGTTATATATTTTTTTAGATATTTTTTTTCTTTAAGTAAATTAATTACTCATACCTTCGCATTTGTTTTCAATCCAAAAATACGAAATCTAACATCGATGTGTATTTGCAACAAATCTTTACAAACACCTTGCTCTCCATCGCAATTGAAAAAAAAAACAAGCAGCAGACCAATTTTCCATCAAGTGCTGGGAGTCTGAAAAAGTTGTGAATTTTGCAAACTCCCAAATTGAACAATTGATGCCACCATATTTTCACAAGGTGCGCATGTGCTGAGTTAAATAAACATCAGCTTGTTAGGTGAAGTCATTAGAAACAAACTTCTGTGAAAACCAAAAAAACAATTAGATGTTCAAAGTGATTAAGTTTGAAGTTGTTTTTCAATTCCTGTTAATGTTATTTGTTTCATTTATTTTTAATATGAAACCCCACTTTTTCTTTATATATATATATATATATATATATATATATATATATATATATATATATATATATATATATATATATATATATATATATATATATATATATATATTTATATTGTTTATATTTTGTTTTTTCTTAATCCTTCTCTATATTTATGTTTAGCTTTTGGTTCTTGGGTTATAGGTCTTTGTATTAAAAGCGATTAAAATTTTTTTTGTCCATATATTGACGTTTCGGTCTTCTATGACCTTCTTCAGAAAGGGGTACAGTCTAAAATTATGTTATAGTACAGTTTTTTTTTTTTACATATACACAACGGAATTACAAAGAACCTTACCAAAAAGAGACAAACACAAATCTTAAAATTGAAGAGGTAGCATCATATGGAAGTTTATACTTTAAAAGCGTTTGGTTTTGTCATAGTGCCTAGAAATATTATTGTTTTGGTTTTTTCCAACTATGAGAATAAAAAAGTCATACCCTTGATAAAAGATAAAAGTCCAACAAAAAATGATTTGTATACGGCACTCACACACATAATACACACAAATTTAAAGAAACAGTTAAAATATATATAAGAGTTTAAAATAATAATAATAATAATAATACCGATACGCGAGGTTTGCTCGCGTCGACGTTACTGTAAAAACATCGTACGATGCACGATTGTTTTGGTGCAAGGTTCAGAGGATATACAGAGTGTTTTTGTTAATTTATAATTTTTTTCTTTTATTTATTTTAAATTATTTTTATATATTATAATTTTCTATTAATATATCCCTATGTTGTTACTTTCATTGTTGTTTTATTTCAGAATGTTGCAATATAACTTACTGAGATTGTTGGTGTCTGTTTTCGAATTTATAGAGTTCTTATTTTTTTGGATCTCAACCATTTCCAGAATTTCCCTTTTTTTGTATTATTTTCGGTTTTTAGAATTTTTACTTTCGCAAAGTTGAAAGAATGCTTGGTTTCCGCGCAATGACTCTTCAGGGCAGTCGTATTTTTTTTGTCGTATTTGTGACCATTAATTCTGTTTTTAAGATACTGGCTTGTTTGACCGATGTACACACCCTCACAATCGTTGCAAGGTATCTCGTAAATGACGTGACTCTTCTTTTCGTCCGGTATCTTGTCTTTTAATTTACTGAAAATGTTTTTTACCAAATTGTATCCTTTGTGAGCAATAGTAATGTTGTGATTCATAAAAATTTTGCTAAAATTTTCGGACATACTGGGGATATAAGGAAGCGAAAGATAATTTTTTTTTTGTTTTTGTTGGGTGTTGCTTTTTTGTTTAGTTTGGTTATAGAATAGGTGTATACGTTTTTTGAAAATGGTGTTAATTAATCGTTCCGGATAGTTATTTAGTTTTAATGCTTGTTTTGCTTTAGTAATCGATTTTTCTCTGAAATCCGGATCAGAGAGTTTATTTTTAGGATTTTTTTTGCGATATAGGGTGCTGGGAGTTAAAATTAACGTATCTGGAAGACCAGGTCACTTTAGTGTACCACTCGGTTTTAATTCCTTTTTTTAAATTATGAAGGGTTAAATCTAAAAAGTTGATTTTACTTTGGGACTCTATTTCTATTGTAAATTGTAATTTCTGATGGTAGCTGTTGAAGAGTTGAAGAATTTCGTGTTGTTTGTTTTTTGGTATTGCCGTTATGCAATCGTCTACGTATCTGTAGAAAAAAGGTATGTCAAAAAGGGCATTGCTAAGGACCGACTCCTCCAAATCTTCCAGTACAATTTGTGCGATGGCGCTGGAAATTGAAACTCCCATGGCGCATCCGTCGATTTGTTGATAAAAAACTTTGTTGTATGCAAAATAGGTTGATTTTAGTGTTATTTCGACTGCTTCTAAAAAGTCATCGAGCGGAATGTCGGTAAAGGTTTTGATGTTATCCCATTTTTTGATGATTACTTGCTTAGCAATATTTATTGGAATGTTGGTGTATAGAGAAGCAACATCTAATGAAACTAGGATGTAATCGTTGGGTAGAGAAATATTTTTAATTTTGTTTTTGAAATCAAAAGAGTCTTTAATATAGTATCTATTTTTATGTATAACGTTTTGCAAGATGTTCTTTAAAAATTTTGAGAGTTTTTCAAATGGTGATTGGATACATGATACTATTGGTCTTAGAGGGATGAATTCCTTGTGAAGCTTGGGTAATCCATAAATTCTGGGTGGCTGAGAATTAAGAATTTTTAAGCTTTGCGCTGTACTATGGGAAATGTATAACTTTTTTTCCCAGGAGGACACTAAGTCGTTGTTCTTTCTCTGAAAAATAGCTGTTGGGTCGTTTTTCATTTCTCTGTAGGTGGTATTGTCTTTTAGTAGATCTAGCATTTTTTTGTCATACTGAGCGTCCGTCATAATAACTGTTTTATTTGTTTTATCTGGTATCAAAATTTTGAGTTCTTTATGTTGTTTCAGGAAACGTTCTGTTTTTTTAATTTTAGCGCATAGTTTTGAATTTTGTTTATTTTGATCTGTTTTTTTTGGTTTTTTGTTGAAGTAAATTAAAAGACAAGATACCGGACGAAAAGAAGAGTCACGTCATTTACGAGATACCTTGCAACGATTGTGAGGGTGTGTACATCGGTCAAACAAGCCAGTATCTTAAAAACAGAATTAATGGTCACAAATACGACAAAAAAAATACGACTGCCCTGAAGAGTCATTGCGCGGAAACCAAGCATTCTTTCAACTTTGCGAAAGTAAAAATTCTAAAAACCGAAAATAATACAAAAAAAAGGGAAATTCTGGAAATGGTTGAGATCCAAAAAAATAAGAACTCTATAAATTCGAAAACAGACACCAACAATCTCAGTAAGTTATATTGCAACATTCTGAAATAAAACAACAATGAAAGTAACAACATAGGGATATATTAATATAAAATTATAATATATAAAAATAATTTAAAATAAATAAAAGAAAAAAATTATAAATTAACAAAAACACTCTGTATATCCTCTGAACCTTGCACCAAAACAATCGTGCATCGTACGATGTTTTTACAGTAACGTCGACGCGAGCAAACCTCGCGTATCGGTATTATTATTATTATTATTATTTTAAACTCTTATATATATTTTAACTGTTTCTTTAAATTTGTGTGTAATATGTGTGTGAGTGCCGTATACAAATCATTTTTTGTTGGACTTTTATCTTTTATCAAGGGTATGACTTTTTTATTCTCATAGTTGCAAAAAACCAAAACAATAATATTTCTAGGCACTATGACAAAACCAAACGCTTTTAAAGTATAAACTTCCATATGATGCTACCTCTTCAATTTTAAGATTTGTGTTTGTCTCTTTTTGGTAAGGTTCTTTGTAATTCCGTTGTGTATATGTAAAAAAAAAAACTGTACTATAACATAATTTTAGACTGTACCCCTTTCTGAAGAAGGTCATAGAAGACCGAAACGTCAATATATGGACAAAAAAAATTTTAATCGCTTTTAATACAAAGACCTATAACCCAAGAACCAAAAGCTAAACATATATATATATATATATATATATATATATATATATATATATATATATATATATTCTCACGTATTGATTCACGGATGGAAAAATGTGATGACACTATACTCCGGGATATCATCCGTTCGCTCGTTGAACTCCGACTGGAATCCTGCATCCGACTGGAATCCTGCAAATCCTGCATCCGACTGGAATCCTGCAGACGTTTCGCCAAAATCTCACTTGGCATCTTCAATGCTCGCGCTCCGAAAACACTTCGAACACTGTTCGAACAGTGTTCGAAGTGTTTTCGGAGCGCGAGCATTGAAGATGCCAAGTGAGATTTTGGCGAAACGTCTGCAGGATTCCAGTCGGATGCAGGATTTGCAGGATTCCAGTCGGATGCAGGATTCCAGTCGGAGTTCAACGAGCGAACGGATGATATCCCGGAGTATAGTGTCATCATATATATATATATATATATATATATATATATATATATATATATATATATATATATATATATATATATATATATATATATATATATATATATTCAAAAACCAGACTTGCGCTTCTTACATTCGATTAATTAATTTAATTAAATTAACGTGACTAACGTAAAAACTCCAAACAACACCAAAAAAATGGGACACAACGAATCAACAAAACTAGCGTTTGTGCATATACATTGAATAAATATTTAACAACCGCTGCAATAGGAAAAGCCAAATATGAAATATATTGTTAATGATTAAAAAGGAAAACACACATATTAATATTAATTAATATAAAAAATTAATATAACATGAATAAATAAATTTGAAGCTCGGGCTCACGTCCACTTTTTTGTGTTTCGAAGCACATAGAAAGCACGCAAATATAGAGATGTTGCAGGTTTATTTATTTCCTCTTTGAATTTTTGATTTAGTAAAATTTGAACGAAGTTAGCGCAAATTATAGAAACCACTAGCACAAAATATATTGCCATATATTTAGCATTATTTGGCTATACTACAGTTTCACTAGAACAGAGCAATCGATTGTTTAGAAAGAAAATTAATGATGCGATATATTGTTAATTATCTATGTTTGCTCTAGTTTGGACTAACTAAACTTTTCACGCATTGACGTTTCTTGTGTTACATTTCGCAGTCAATATGCAAACTATATATAAACACTTATTTTTAGTTTCTGCATCTAACTACAAGCAGAAGTACAATGGCTTCTCACCTTTGGCCTGTTGGGTTTTTCAGAGCTTAATTGGTTTGCATTTTGCTGTGTACCTGCTTATATACTGTTCGAAGGAGGCGGAACAGAATGGGGTGACATAAACATTGTGAAACCAAATAATAATTTTCCGTTCTTAGATAATCTTATCAATAGATATTCAAACCGAACATTGAGTTACTCAGTTTAAGGCGGGCGTTTCCAACAGATAAAACGAACATTTCTGGGCCGATCAAAATCCGAATAAAGAGAATAAAATACCAAGAAAAACATTATAATTATTAAGTATAAAATAAGTTTTCTTATTTACGATGATGCATTAACTTCGGATAAATATTTCGCAATATAGGTAATAATTAAAATAGAGCTATTAATTATATAGGTACTTTCAAACTGACAAATTTTCTAAATGATCAACAGTATTAATTCAAAATTTTATGGCTACCTAAGACAAATATGCCAATTTTTACTCGCTTTTATTTTGGAACTCAAATAATATATCATTTGAAGGAGTTTTTAATTGTCTTCCAGAGTAATTGATAATATATAGGATGCACCATTTGGAAAAAATGATTCTAGTTGGTGTAATCGCGCCCCTGTGTATTACATAGTAAGCTTATCTACATAAAATTACTGCAAACACCTACGTAAACCATATCCATAATATGAACTCTGTACGGATTCAAATATAAGTTTTTTGAACAAAAAATATTGAAAAATTAATTTTAATTAATAAATAATTAATTAAAAATATAATTAATAAATAAAAATTATTTTTTTTCAACCAGCTAAATCTTATTCTGCGAACCCGCCATCCATCGTGAATCACCCTATATTTTCGCGCAAATTAATTTGAATCCCGAAAATAAACACGAAATAAAATAAACAAATAATTAAAATATCTAATTGAATCCGAAAACCAAGTTCCGCTAATTTAACTTTAAAAAACTGAATTAAAATAGAAATACATATTCCGTTGTATGAGAGGTTTTATAATGTATTTTATATTTCGTTCTGGATTTAAAATTAACGTTCGTTGTTCGATTCGAGTGCTCTCTATGTCCTTTGATACTTTTAAAAAAATGAGCGCTATATTCGTTGAAGCCCAAAATTTATTTAATTGCGTTATGTTCAGCATAATCATAAACATTTCCTCTCGTTGAATTTTCTATATTAATTATTAACAACACAAGGTTTCGTATTTTGCCTTTCAAAATGCTGCGGCTGGTAAATATTTTTGCAATACGTATGCGCCTAAAAAAACCGCTGGTTTTGTTGGCTGGTTGGGGTGTATATTTCTATAGGAAGTGATTTTAAGTTGAAATTCACGTCATTTGGACAAAATGTTCCAAGTTTCTATGCGTATAAAGGGTCGCTCTCAGATCGGCAACACAATATGCATAAATATATATATTTTTTAATTTGTATTAAAATGTAAAAAACTCCAGGTTCAGAACTTGACTAAAACAGTTTCAGTCAATCTCTTAAAAAGCCAACAGGATGATTGGCGAAACGTCAGCAATTTCGACTAAACAAAAACCGACGCAGGGGGAATCCAGAAGTTTTGTAAAAAGCATTACAGTAGCCTGTGGACGTTTCTTTGAAAAATTAACAAATTCGATTTGATGGGGAATTAAATTGTAAATTCCCCGATTCTATTCAAATTAATCAAGCCACTTGTCCAATTCCCATTAGATTAAAATACATTTTTGGATTCCCGGTATAAGGTGACAAGGTATTTATTATTGGGATTTAAAATATAGATATTCCTTAAGATTTCATAAATCTTTTTGATCCTAATAGCATTTTTTAATTTAAAAAAATAACCATAACAAACGCCCAACCTTGTATTTTGACGAAAATATTCCGTGAGTTTATGACCATCTATAAAGACAATTTACGTTTTACAAAAATTCATATTAAAATTCAAGCAACGAACCTGCAGTCCTAACTAAGTGCTTCTCATCACGTAAAGTTGTCAAAATTGTGTATTCGCATTTAATTTTAATTTATTGTGACTATATTCGCCCGGTGATATTAAGTAAACATTTTAAAACGTTTGCTGAAGTAAAGTAATGAAATTTCAAGCTGTATTTTATGTGCGTGTCGCGAAACGCCCAAAACAATGGAATAAGATAGACACGGACTCGTAATCTAGTTCCGGGCATTTTTTTCCTTTCCAGAACTCCCCAACGGAAATCCGGTGATGAATATAGAGCCGACCAAAGTCGAGATCGGTAAAAAGATAGTGGCGGAGTGCTTCTCCCAGGGATCAGATCCGGCGGCCAACATAACCTGGTTTATTAACGGCGAACAGGTAAGAACTCACTTTTTTCTCTCTCTTTTTTTTCTCTTCTTTGATTATAATGTCGGAGATTTATAAGACGCATTTAAAACGGCAGATAAGGCGTAAAATAAAATAAATTTTTCAAATCTTCACACCGGGCGTCGTAATGTTTATCCCCGACGTCGAGGCGAGATTTTAATTTTGAGCTACGGTGACCGCTTTTTTTGTTCTTGAAGTTAATCTTCGTCGAGTGTAAATTTCTCAGCCGCTAATGCTAATGAGTGGATAAAATGCCAGCTTTTTGACGAAAAAGACGTAATTCGACTTCTTTATTTAGAGTTATATTAAGATGATCACACACCAAATCGCATGACGCGTATTTTTTTTTTTTTTGAAGCAGGCGAAGCGGTAGCAAGTTCGACTTAACAAAAACCGATGCAGGAGGAATCCAAACGATTCGTAGAACGTATTATAGTAGCCTCTGAGAGTTTCTTTGAAAAAATGACTCGTAAATTCTTACAGTAATTTCAAACGAAATAATTTCTAATTTCCACTGCAACAGTATTTTGTATCCCGTTAAGAATTGGTCTCAGGAAGCCCAAAAAAATGCAAAAGACGCCATGACAATTTGCAAGAAATAATGTTCTTGATATTCTACGCATTCTTCATTAATCATGGATTATTATCGACATCATAATAAATTCATCGTTTCATTCTCATATTTTCTTAGGAAAGTCGTAATCAAATTAAAGTAGTTAAGGGCTTACTTTTTCGAATTTAGTACTATTTTGTATTTATACATCTATCTATTAAGATCAGGTTTCCGATGATTTGTTAAGTTTTTATTATACCGTTGTATTTAAAATTTTAGAAAAAAAAAAAACGCGAAATTATGTAATTGAACGTCCCGTGGTGCCTAGTGTCAAATGCATATAATAATTTTTTATAAAGTTGAATATAAGGGATAGAGCGCTCTTTTAAACGAGAGCTAGTTTGTTACTTTCAAAAAATCGATGAAATCGATTCTTTTCGAAAGTATATGAGATCCTCACTAAACCCCAGATCTCGATAACGGTGCGTCCTACAGCGTCGCCGTTGGTACAGATGGAATGAGCATAAAAAAAATACGTTTTTATTTTTTGTCTGTCTGTTCTCGGTTTTCGGTTCTCTGTTCAAGGATTTTTCGAAGATAACTTCCCAACGGTTTGAGCTAGACGCTTCAAATTTTGTTCATTTTAACAGTCCACTAGGGGCATAAGATATTTGAAAATGGCGGCGATCGGACATTAGCGGCCATTTTTTTTTTCGTTTTTCTACCGTTTTTTGGAAATTGCTACGGAACACGATAAGTATCAAAATTTGAACCTACCGACTTTAAATTTAGCACAGCTTGGTTTCGTGACGGAACCTATTGAATTTTATTCTTAAATTTAAATTAAAATTAAATTTTGTTCTTGAAAATTTTTCAAAAATGTACCGGGTGCGCCGCAAATTCAAAAAAACTAAAAAATGGTTCCCCCTATTATTGAAAATAATAACTGAAAGACGTGAAAAAAGGTGCTTCAGATGTCGGTTAAACAGCTAACAGCTAAAACTTTGGTATTTAAGGTTTTCGCCTGATATTAATGATAAATTAACAGGAATCTCAAATTTGCAGCTATCGACTTCAGATTTTTCAGAAGGGTAGAAGTCCACACCCGCATTTCAAAGTACTTACTTAAATAATGCAAAATATTTTTTTAAAATTTTTGAAATTTTTTTGGTATATTTTGACTTCCAGAAAAAAATTATTTTTTCGAAAACTATTAACCCGATCGGCAAAACTTGTGAATTGGAAAATGCTTGAGATCCGGGAACATAATTTTTATTTCAAGCATTTTTGGCATTATATACAGGGTTTTCAAATTCTCTCTCTCGTTCTTTTCGCGATTAAATTATTAGCCGTAAATCAAAATTCCTGAAAAATTTCGCCAATTAGTTTAAACAGTGTTATTGGCCACATCGAGAGTTACAATTTTTGTATTTGCGGTTTTCGTCTATCACATACGCTGTTCGAGATATTTGAA
Organism: Cylas formicarius; assembly: GCF_029955315.1. NCBI lineage: Eukaryota > Metazoa > Arthropoda > Insecta > Coleoptera > Brentidae > Cylas > Cylas formicarius. The sequence continues at coordinate 15,738,412 of NW_026844264.1, read as the reverse complement.
AAAATCCAAATGAAAATCTGCGTTTCTCGCTCTCAATCTAGACGCAATGACGTCATTTACTATTACCACCTACCGCATGGTTTCAGAAAACAAGTACTTTCTTGAAAACCACTTACTCTAATGGAAAAAGTCAGATACCAAAACACGTGGGAGATCCAGGGCTATAATCTCTATTTTGATTTATATACAGGGGGTGTCGTTGATGGGCAAAAAAATCTAAAACATTCTAAAAATTTTCGTTTTTGTGTGTAAATTATTTTGGATAAATGAAAAACTGCTAAAGATGCGATAATTTGATTTGGACAGTATCGTAAACGGTGTCGAGAGGGAGTTTCAGGATTCGTCAATTATACACGGCGCGCAAGATTTTTAAAATAATATCATTCTACAACGCTATTATTTGTACAAAGTTTGCCGTAACTATGAAGTTCGACGAGATTTGAAAGACACTTTACACAGGGTGTATGCACAATACAATTACATCGATTTTACGAAAGTTTCATAGTGGTCCGCAGGAGCACGATAGAAAAACAATATCTCCCTCTAGGACAAGAAACTGCGAAGCTGCTTCGCACTACTCGCAACAAACTTGCCCCGAAAAAGCCATCTGGTATGATTCCGGTGACCCCAATAAGGAGTAGTTCATATTTTTATAAAAACATATAAAACCTTCTTCCACCACTTTATTTTAGCAGAGAGGGAAAAATATTTCAAACAGAAGGAATAACAAATTCGGTGAGGATTATGATGACATTATTTCTAATAACTGTTCTCTATTATAGAAAAAAACCGAGAGTTCAGGACGACAACTAGAAGATGGTGCAATGGATTCAAACGGTATATGGGAATATTAAATATTTGGGCTTTTGGCATAGAAAAAACAAAAACATGTAAATATATTTGATGTTTATTAAAATGCATTAGATGGCACTTTAAAATAAAATCTCCACGATTTAAGAATTATCATTATTATTTATTTTCTTGAGCTGTTTTGGGAAAACAAAATTAGCTCCGTGGCGCGAGCCAAAAACCAAATTTCTACGAATAAGTGTTAAAAAGCGAATATTGTGCTAGCGTAGTACACGGAAACGCGGAAACTTAAAACCGGTCGATGTAAATCGTAATTTTCGCTGAAATAGGAACTTCTCGAGAAATGCGATACCGAAAATGAAGTTTTCTTTTTAAAACGCAGAATTATGTTCCATTTTTCCGCAGTATGTGTGTATCCCGCTGAATTAATCCATCCCTATATAATTTGTTGACCTATCTAAATATTAGGCAATATCCTCTTCTTGCTTCGAGTCCAAAGGGCATATTATTGTGGATGGCTATCACGTAACCCAAATGTAAATTAAGTAAAATTATATTATTTTATATTTTATGTACGGCCCGAAATGAGTTGTGCAAATTCCGAATATGGCATGGGTTACAACGATTATTCTGTCCGTCACTTCGTCAGTGTTAACGATGTTAATTTTAATTTTAATTTAATAGTAAAAATTAAAATATTTATTGGTGCATAACTAACTTGTAGCCACCCAGTTGTATTCAAAAACAACATTCCATATTATATTAGTCATTTTAGTCTACAATGAATACAATACCTTTACGAGATAAATTATTAGTTATTAGATATAAGTTAATAATATTAACGGCTTATTGGTCTAGTTTTTATTTCCATTTTTTGTACATTTCTTGGTATTATAATAGAATATTCAATAGGTATTGTTTTCGCTTTCTCTTTAGGTATATTGAGAGACAGTTTCATGAATTAGTACAAGTTGTAGTTCTGCTTGACTTCGTCAATTGAACTCAATTGAGCATTTAATATAAACCCGACTTGAAAGGCACTAATGCTGAGGTTACCCCAGTTTTTACGATTTTTATGAGAACGTCCATCGTAATGTACGAATTTTTTGAAAATTTTTTTGAGATTTTTTTGAGAATTGTTTAGCAGAGTTTTCGCTTCACATATTCGTTACCTTTTAGCGATCCAAAAAAGCGCTCGTTGAGCCAGTCCATTTTTCGAAAAACTTCGTCAATAATTCTCAAAATTTAACCAAAACTCGAAATGCGTGACGAATAAAACATATATTTTTTTAAATGGAACACCGTATTTTTTAATTTTGTTTTCAATTCCTTTAAAAGTCTTCAAATTCTTTATTAATAATATTATAGACCTTAACCCAATAGTTTTTCCAATATTTTTATTTTTGTAAAAAAAAAAATAGTTTTCACACTTGCAAATAAATTACGCTCCATTATTTTTATAGGTAGATCACTCTATTTGATATTAGCTTTATTCGGAGATGACGTAAAAGGTATATTCGACGGAATTTATTACGTGCTGCAGGGTGTTCAAAATAAACGAATATTTTTCTTACAAAAAGCTACACTTTTTTTAACTTGTCCAATATTTACGCTTCTTTCTGTCTAAGACTACTACTATAAGATTAGTTGGCCATTTTTTACCTGACAACCGAGTAAATAAATTCAAAAAATTTATTGTGGTGTCAGTAAATAAAAAAAACTAAGTATAGATTTTTCTAAAGCTGAATTACTTTATATCATTTATATACTGGGTGAAACGGAATAAAAAACCTTGTTGGCAGTAAAACTTTACAAGACGAAGTACCCTAATAGACTTCCACTAACTAGACAATTTCTTCAGTGTTTAACGGAATGGTTTGATGCTAGTGGTAGGATTCAATATGAAAAACGGAAAGTAGTAAACCGAAATGGAAGTAGACCGAGAACTTCTATACCGTGATTTTGAACCAATGCTAAACTTCTGCACCGTTATAAATGAAGCAATAGAGGCCGATCCAAATTTTTTGTCTCAAATAATGTTTTCCGATGAAGCTACTTTTCGCAGTAAAGAAGAATTTTAAAATACCCACAAAATCGTGTTTATGTGGATCCCCTACAACACCATACGGTATGGAAAATAAGATTGGGGACGCGTACAGTAGAATAACACCGTCCAACAATGTCCAAGAAAATATACGAAAAAGACTAAACATTTGTATCCAAGTAGAAGGACATAATTTTCAACATATATTGAGCCATAACAATAGTTAAAAATAAGATAAGTTAATTTGCAGTAATAGTTATTTAATATTATTTCCTTTTTCTATTAATTTAAAATTTGGCCGTTATTTTCACCAAAACTGACTAATAACTGTGTGTTGCTTTATCTATGGCTCCAACAAAGTTCCTTCTCCTGTTCATTTTTTAATCTTAAGAACCCTGTTGGCAAATACTTTTGTCATAACCAACTAATATTATAGCAATAATATTAGACAATTTAAGAAAAGTCAATTTAAGAAAATCGAGAATTTTTAAATTCAACTGATCCACCTTTAAAATAATAGCGCTAATAATGGCGCGTAATTTTTTTGCAAGATTGAAAACTAGTAATTTTTTAGAATTAAAATATTGGCAAAACTATTAGTTTGGGGAAGAGTGGGACAAGGAGCCCACCTTAAAAATTAACCATTTTTTTTTCTTCTAATAGTTATAAATCCTTGTTATTTGTACATTTTTAGCCCTTTGCGTAATACTAGGGTTGAAATGGAGCGCTTAAAAATTCTAAAAAAAGCTATATAACCGAACCATAATTAATTCATTGAAAGCGTTATTTTTTGGATAATTCTATAGATTTAGCATAAAGCCACAGCTTTCGAAAATCTTAAAAATACCAATAACAGCGTTTTTAATCTATAGAAAAATAGTTAAAATTAATTAAATACTTAAAAAATAATTATGATTATTATATGTAACATTGTAAATATGGCAGAGTGGGGCACGACGCCCAGAAGCTTCGCCAAAACTTGGATAAATTTAGTTAAAGTTAATCAAAAATAAATCGACTTGATGGTTAAAAGCCACAAAAAATAATGAAAAGCTTAAGTGAGCCGCCTTGCCCCACCCTCCCCTAGGTATGTATTATAATTGATAAAGAATTTCAAAACGAATTCAAAACAAAATTTGAAAATAGGGTTTTCCATTGAAAAAAATTTTTCGTTAATATATTTTATACTTTAAAATAATTTTAAATTGTGCATCCTAATTATTCTTATTACTTTTGTATTTACCATTTTGTCATAATTTTTGAAACCAATGAGACAATGAACTATACTCTATCGCTTTGACTCACCGGGTGCACCGTGTGCTAAATGGACCGACCCACTATACGATCTGGAAACCCATGGGAAAAAAGTCTCTTACAAAGGTTTCTGGGATTCTCCTGAAGATTTAAAATATTTTTATTTTGTTGATACAGGGTGTCCCAAAAGTGTCCGACAACAACTTTGTTATTTTCAATGGGACACCCTGTATATATCATCATTTTTGGAATCCTTGGTTAAAATAAAGGCCACTTTCTTAAGAAATTCCTATTCTAATTTTGCATAGTTTAGGCATAAATTGAGGTTATGTTTTTTTTTTCATATGAAATATAAAATTGTGTTGAGACGCTACTGATCCAGGTATTGCAACCAAAATCTAACCAGAGACTAAGGAGATGATGGGCCACTCAATCAGTTTGACAGATGCGACTCAGCTTATACAGGCTGTCCCAAATAGGTGGTGCCGTTTTGGAGAACTTAATTAAAAAAATCTTAATATTCTCAAATGAGACCCATATATTTAGATATCAATTCTAGGACAAAAAACAAGGTAAGTTTGTAATTTACCTTAAATTTCAATTTTACTTACTTTTTGAGATAATGGAGGTTTGAGATAACACCCTATAAATTATTGTTGAATTTAAAGTTGCCCACATTAGGTCAGTTGCTGGCAACATTAGGTAGTTTTTAAATAGCAAAGACACGATACTACTTCTTTTAAAGATATAATACTCCAGATATACGAATAAAACCTATTTCTAACAATAATGTCCATTAATACGTGGAGATTTTGAGAAAAATCGGCTCTATACTACACACTTTAACAGATTGACCAAAACTTCAGAATTCGTATTTAAGGAAACATTTAATAGTTAATTATCTAGCTTGATTGAAAATCCCTAATAACATAAATAAAAATTAAAGTTAACCAAAAAATTATAACTTATTTAAAATACAAATAAAATATATACTGACCATAAACTAGACAACTATGATCCTTTTAAATTGAAATATGAAAAACAACAAAAACCAACAGATATTTCAAACTTTGTTTATACCTTAATGCGTCAAAAAAAAGAAGATTTTTAAATATTTTGATATTTCTTTAGCATTTTAAGAGGGAAATTTTTAACTAAATTTTATGGACCGAATTAACGAACACTTTTTAGTTAACTTTGTTTTATAGTTTTATTTATTCAAATTTGGTTAGTTAGCCTATAAACTTTAATTACTTTTTTGAGTTATTTGGTATTTTCAATCGAGCTAGAAAATTAACCATTAAATGTTTCTTTAAATACGAATTCTGTAGTTTTATTAAATCTGTATTGTTGGCAATAGGATTTATTCGTATATCTGGAGTACATATCTTTAAAAGAAGTAGGATCATGTCTTTGCTATTTAAAAAATACCTGATATTGCCAACAAGTGAAAATGTGGGAAGCTTTAAATTCCACAAGAATTTATACTGGTGGTAAAAGTTAGAAAAATTTAAATATAATATAAATTACAAACTTAGCTTATTTTTTATCCTAAGAATTGATATCTGAATAAAAATATAGGGTGTTTCATTTGAAAATCCTGAGAATTATTTAATTGAATTCGCCAAAACGGCACCACCTATTTGGGACACCCTGTATAAGCTGAGGCGCATCTGTCACACGGATTGAGTAGTGTATCATCCCCTTAGTCTGTGGGTAAATTTTCGTATATGAATATGAATATTTGTAACTGGATTCGACAATCACTGAACCTGTTATACAGGGTAATCGAAACTGGGCGCCTGTAATTTTTTTTTGTACAAAAATTAGTCTCGTCGCGGAATTTGCTCTAAATTGAATGGAGGTCAACAGGGTGTTACAGGACGTTGCGAAGAACAGTTAAAGGCAGATTCTATATCTAAAAATATAAAAAAAGTTAATATCAATATGAGTGTGGTTTTGGTGATCAACAGGCTGAGGCGTATCTGTCAAACTGATTGAGTAGTGCATCATCTACTTAGTCTGGGGTAAATGTTGGTTGCAATATCTGGATCAGTAGCGTCACAACACAATTTTATACGGTGCAATCAAAATATTAAAAAAACACATAACCTCAATTTCTGCGTAAAGTATGCAAAATTCGAATAGGAATTTCTTAAAGATTCCAAAAATGTCGATATATACTGGGTATTCCATTTAAAATAACAAAGTTGATACCGGAATCTTCAGGGGAGTCAAAGAAACTTTTGTACGAAACTTTTTTTCGTACCTCCTATAGGCTTCCAGATCGTATAGTGGGTCGTTTTATTTGGCACACGGTGTACATTATATACACGTCCATGTTTTGGTTGATAAATTAGGCAAACAACAATTTATAATAGGGACTTCGCCAAACAGAATCATACGTACGTAGGTGGCCAAATTTGCAACACAGCGCGATATCCTTCCTCAATTTATTTTGCAGTCGCGGGGGCCGGACTAAATCATCCCATAGAAAGTTTTATATGCAACAGATAAACCAATTCGACAATATATCTTTCTGCAGTACTCCAAAATATCAAATAAAACCGTGCTACATCATGAACGGACCGCAAACGCATTGAAACTTATTTATGAGTACTAAACCGTCCGCCCGAAATTGTATAAATAATGTATTGCTCAGCATTTTCTACATACTAACGAGCGAAATTACCCCTAAAATTCGTAACGACTCTCCGCAAAACGGCTGTATTTAACGTTAAATATACGCTGTTAGACCCTTGTAATTCGACTTCCAGGTGAATGCCGTCGCACAAAGACCACGAATTTTTCAAATGCCGTCGCAACGGCGCGAAACCATTTCGTTGTGTTTGTTCGTCGCGAACACAATTAATCGAACTTTTCCAATTAAATGACGCCGTCAAAAGTGCCATTTTATATGGTAATAGTTTTGTCTAAATTCAGACGATATCGATTAGCTGATGTAAATATGGACGTGCTTAAAATAAAATCGGTTAATCATAAAGGAGGCTATTATATAAATTGTTGCAAACGTTCCTATTTGACGTTCTTATCCCCTTTTTTTATTTCAACTCAATGTATGCCTCACGTAAGAACTGTATAACCGTTGTAAAACCTTTGTTTATTGTTCGATTTTGATTTTTTTTCTGTTGGATAGTCTGTGAAAAATGCACTAAAACCTTGTTTTGCTTATTGCTTCAACTTAAAGTCATGAAACTGATACCATTTAACAAAAGAGAGAGAAAAGAGATGTACTCTTAGAATTTAGAACCCAACTATCCAATTTTTATAATGTTTCAATGCAGGCTTAAGGCTCTACATCGTTGTAAAATCTTCAATTACGGTTTGATTTGGATTTTTTTTGTTGAATAGGTCTCTCAAAAACGCACTAAAACCTTATGTTTCGTTTTACATCAAGTTATGGCCAACTGCGACTAATTTTTGATGTCAAATTTTGAGAAGCGCTATTAGAGATGTCTTTAAGACTAAAGCTTCGACGAATTGCTAGTCAGGACTACATAAAACCTAACTATACTAATTTGCATAAAGTTCGAATACAGGGTGCTCCAAATGTGGCGAGCGATTCGCTTAAGTATTACTCCTGTAAAATGTTTGTTTATGGCTCAATTTTGATAATTCTTTTTTGCAGGATAGAGTTCACTAAACGACACCAACGGTTTTCTACCAAAACTAACCAAACAACGCTTTACAACGCTGTATTTTTTTAATTAAAAAGGATTTTTAATTCTTATCTAATAATAAAAATGACAGAAATATCAAAGTTGAATGACGTCACCATACTGTTAGTTGAAAATGATACTTAAAAATAAATGTCCCTTAAAAAGTACTTTTATCATTATTTTTGAAATTTATATAATTAAAATTTGTCAGATCTTACAATAACATACAAAATTATTGTTATTTACAAGGTTTCCAATATATATTTATTTTTTTAATACATTTTTTTGATACATTTTTCTCTTAGGCATACTGCAATCTAGCTATCCAAACGGAAACCTTTAAATATATCGATTTGCTTTAAGAAAGTCTAAATTAATCGCTCACTTATTTTTTGGCCGTTCTATATAGAACAAACGAAGAAAGAAGATATAAATGGTCGCAATTAATACTATTGCTATTAGTCTCTGTTATCGGCTTGAGGGAACGACTATTAACATTTTTCAATTCGAACTGCGCCATTTTTTATTTAGTTAAAGTATTCCGGTCTTCAATTTAGTAGTTTCCTGAAAATTAGTTTAATGTTGAATGCTCGCTGCCGTTGTCACTGTTGTTGCTTAAATATTTAAGCAAGACATAATTGTGGGGAACTTGCCTTCGATAAGTTTGCTTATTGAATAATCTTGGATAGTTATGGAAATAGGTGCGCCATTATTCTTTTGGGTCGATAGCTTTTTCACTTGGCAAACTCAAATAGTGAAGGTCAAGGTTAATTAAGTGTTCCGTGTGTTCCGGGGGGGTCCCGCCTGGCGCTACCACTTTTTACATCCGTCGATGCTGCGAAATCGTTTTCTTACGTCTGACACAAAAAAATGTTTTAACTCATTGCTAATCTTGCTGGCTATGCAGAATTTGCAAATACATCTCGATAAGTTTGTGTCATGGAGCCTACAACAATTTCCTCGTGGTGAAATAATATCTAATTTCAACCATTGCATAGAATGAAAGACTCTAAGAGCAGCTGATAAAATAAGAGATCTTGGTGTGTTGCTGATGATAGGTTGACAACGGATGACTGGGGATGTTGGGTTTTATAAAATTCTATGTTGCGGCCTCCTTAAAAATTCTTTTTCCGTGTGGAACCGTCAATACGCTACAAGTATGATGATATGCGCGAGATGTCTCAGATCAGTAGCCTTACTGGACATCATGTAAGCACTATCTATCATTTCGTGTATTCTTCGGGATTTGATATTTCTTCGATTGTGTGCATTTGTAATGCACCTTATATTTCTATAAACCTAATGTTTTATATAGAACAGAAATAGAGAGACGTAATTTTGGAGACCTTTTGATGTTGAAAAAGATGCTATCTGTAACCTCAGTTTCAATTTTCATGCCTTCAATAAGATCGCTTATTGAACAATCTTGGAAAGCTTTATCACTATGCGATCCCACCCGGCGCCACTAATTTTTATATCCGCCGACATTGCGAATTCGTGCGTCAGTCTAAAGTCTCTGTTATTCTCGGATAATACAAAAATTGTTTAAAGTGATTACTAATGCTATTGACTATGCAGCATTTGCAAAATTATCTTGATAAGTTGATAAGTAAGTCGTCTAAATATAATGATTGCAAGTATTGCATAGAACGAAAGACTCTAAAGAAAAACTAATCAAATCATAAATCTGACTGTGTTTCGCAATCGTTGACAGTTTTATAAACACCCCAATTTGTTCTCGGAAAATTCTTTATTGCAGTATTACTAAAAGCTACCTTGCACAAACTATACTACTATCTCTTTTAGCTTTCGATCGGTAGCCATTGCCATTCCTCGGTTTCTTTAATCCACGTAGCACATTTTTAAATCAGATAGCTGAGTGAGCTCTGTTTGACCGACACATTTTAATTGACTCTCATTATAAGTGTGGTTATTTATGCAGCTCAATTATATCTAGAAGTTGTGATAAAATAAATAAATAAATGCTGTTCCATTCGATCTCCAATAGAGTATATTACTCCTTTTAATGTGCCAACTGCTAAAAGCTAATAAAGCAGAAAAAAATAAAAAGATCATGCTAATTTGTCAAAATCTCAATTCCGCACTGACAATTAAGCCGTTTTATTTTATGATTGCATTATTCTTTTCCCCAGCGTCTCAACGATTTACTCGTTCGAGGGATAATAAAGTTTTCTGAAAATAATTTAATAATGAGTGTTTCGCCACCGCTAAACCACTTGTTAAACTCAACATTCCCGAATATATTTAAATAACAATAACGTTACGCTTTGCCCGGGTCCGTCCTATTGTCTGAAACGACTACCACTCCAATTTTAAACCTTATTAATATGCAATGTGACTCCGCAGGATTCGAAATAAAACAATAGGGGACGCTCGGGAACACCCCTAAAAGAGACACTTTAGTTTATTTGTGCGATGGTCATGTAAAATCCCCAAAGCTAGAAATTATTTTGAAATTTTACTGCACAACGAAAAAACAAACCTTTTCGGCGGGTTGGTCGTCTATTTTAGCTTTTTGTGACGCTTTGTGCCTTCTGTGGGTAGCAAAAAATAGTTCGTGAGTTTCGAAAAATTTATTTTCCCAAGCAAAGGTGCCCTTGCGTGAAAATTGAAAAAAGCTAGAAGCCGTCGATTGTGGAAAGTTTGGCTTTGCCGGTGAACAGAACAGGATAATTGATACTATTGAGACTTTTTGCTACTTTTGATAGTTTTTTTCTCATTTAACATAAAATACGAAAAGACTTTTGTAATATCAATTCACAAAGTTAGACTAAAAAAATTTTTACAAAAATACGTTAAGGCTTGATTCCATAGTGATTACCGCGATTGAACCACAAAAAAATCTTAACAAAAATAAAAAAAGCGATGTGTGATGAGTCATTAGATGTTCAAACAAGGAACCAGCTACTCCGTAAAAACCACATCTCAATATCCTAACTTAAAATATGAATGAAAGAACTAAAGAAGAAACTAAAAAAAGTTGAATTTTAAGTAACATTTCCACATTACGATTTATTAATGTCATACTGTGCCTAATTTACCAAATAAAAACCTAATTTATTATTAAATAAAATCTCCTCATTTATCATTACATATTACATTCGTTTCCCTTACCTTTGAAAGGCACAAAATTGCCCCGCACTTAGCAGTATTACTTATTTTGCTATTAAAAATTAAGTTTAGTCACTAGCTCGGTCACTAATCAATTGTTCAAGACCCACGAATATTATTATTTATTGATGTATTTGATTTTGCATTAAAGAATAGGATCAGGCATTCATTAGAGAAAAATTGCTATTGGTTAATTTTATTTTTCTTCTTTTATTTCATGTTTAACATCACAATTTTGATATTTTAAATTAATTAATTATATTTGTTTATCAAATTACTAAATTCTTACAATTTATTGAAAAAAATAAAAAACTTCTTCTGAAAAAACTAACCGTTTAACGGATGCACCAATATAAATTTCAATATTTTGATGATAAATACTGGATAGCGGGGACTACTACGAGTTGAGCGTTTGAGTAAAATATTGAATACATTCGGATGATTGGGATCGAGAGACCTATATTTGCTTACGGCTCTATATAAAATTTTACTACCTTATTTGGCAATGCGAATGCATTCCAGATGAAATTTGTTTGGAGCAAATATTTTTTCAGAAGTAATCGAAAACTCCAATGTACTATCGCAATTGATAAAGTTGCAACCAACGAAAAGCATTTTTAGAATCAAATAGAGCCTAAAGTTTATAGTAACATTTGTACCTTAATAAGTACACAATAATCAAAGGCACTTTGATGTAAAAAAATTTATCATCAATCTTTTTCCTTTCATCCGTTATGTAGTCTCGCCTGCTGCGAACCTTTTAATTGAAGCTATAATTTGACCCTAATTATCCAATTCATTTCAGGTGTGATAGATCGTAATCTGTTGTAGGGGAGATCCCTTCAGATCGATTGACCTTCCATTCTCAATATACGAAACGAAGTGATCAACTAAATTTGACCAATTTATTATTTACACTGGCTTTGAAAAACAAAGTGTATGACCTAAGTAACGTCTTTTTTTTTAATACGAATGCAATGCTAATAAATACAATTAATTTTGGTTATAAGCAAACAAAATAAAGGAGGTCTGTTATACCTAAATTTAAGGACTTTATAGAAATAGTTATGTAGGCGAAATTTATAGAAAAAAAAACAACAAACAGGTTATTATGTTTGTTTTCAAATGAACCCAAAAAATAAAAATATAACTAACTTCCAAAAATTTCAGATTTAAAATATGTAAGTCTAGATCTTGGATACGCTGAATATGGTGATGAATATTATTTCCAAATTGTAATGGACAGTCACTAACAAAACATCTAAGAATCAACCGTCAATAAGCAGCTTTCTCGCAAAAATTATGATCTGAAATTCACTAAGTAAAGTATCAATTTAATTATGAATCCGAATCAAAAGGCGAATATTATCTTGAAGTTTAAATTTCTTATTGCGCTAACCAAGGAATAGAGATTTTGTGTCACCTCTCACCGCGTATATAGCATCACGTGAGTATTATCAATTATTAAGTATACGGGGCGTTGTATCTTCGAAGCTATGGTACTTGTTAAATTGAAAGATTTTGAGCGTCTACATTGTCGATAAAGGACACAGAATCAAATATTCCTAACGAACAAGCATTTTTTTTAACACCCACCTATTGGGTTAATTTTGAAAGATAGAAAAAAAAATGTAAATACCAAAGTTTGAAGATTTTTGCTCTATTATCTCAACATGACAGCAACATTTTTTTTATGGAATATATTATTAGCTTAAATGGTAGACCATTTTCCTGATTTCAAAAACATATAGTTTATTGACATTTCATTTAGCCTTTTTTCGAGATATTTCAGTTCAAAAATAATTGTCATTCGATTTCTGGACAATATCCATATTGTTTAAAAATGGTCAAGTCCGCCTTGATAGCAACCATATTATCTATGTTTGCAATTGTTTCAACAATGTTCTACTTTTGACAACTAATCAAAACTAAAGATCTGAGAAACACCTCACCAAATAATAAAATTGTGTTATTCAAACAATAAAAATATCAATAATTAATGCTAAACATTTTCCACGTAACCTCCATTATTTTCTATACATCGGACAATATTTCCTTTCAATTTCTTATTAATACACGAGGTGCTAAAATCAGGGTTTTCTTTGTTTAGATCTTGTTAAACGATATTAAGTCTTTCTCTTATCACTTGTAAAGTTTCAGGCCTATTATAATGAATTTTATTTTTTAACTATCCCAACAAAAAAATGTCACAAGGATTCAGGTCGGGGCTCTTGACAGGCAATTTGATAGTTCCTTGCCTACCTATCCAAAGTCTATATTTATTATTTTAGCAACCGGTTAGACATTATGTGGAGATGCGCCATCTTGATGACAAATTAAATTTAAATAATTCCTAATTTGCACACTTTCTAACAACTTTTCTATGTCTGTTGCAAGGAAATTTAAATATCGTTGTCCATTGAAGGATATATAATGTATATAATTGGTCCGACCACCATATTGTTCAACATACCACACCATACATTTACTGACGTCCGTCCTTGAATTTTCACTGCCTGCATTTTGTGTGGACGATTGGTGGACCAAAAATGTTTATTCCTCCTATTTAATACACCTGCTCATTCGTAAATATTATTTTGTTTAGAGAAAAATTCCATCTTCTGGAGATCTTCTATACATTTCAAACCAAAATTCGATCCTCTGCCTTTTATGTGCCTCGGTTAAATTTTGCACTGGAAGGAACAAACACGGGTGAAATTTATGATATTTTAACGTTCGTTAAATTTTACTATAGGACTTTCCGGATATTTTTTTAACGTCAGGTATAGAATATTCAGAAAATATGAAATATAAAGATTAAAAAAATAGAACTCAAAGTCATGATGTCAAGTGTCATAACAGTATAATATTTTACCTTGAAATTAAAGTAATATACTTATATATGTCCGTTTGAATATACAATTTTATTATTTGGCGTTTTTCTTCCTCAGTATGAAATATTTTAAGTTATTTAAGTTAGGCTGCAGATCTTTAATTTTGATTAGATGTTAAAAGTAGAACATTGTTGACCATTTTTAAACAATATAACTATTGTCCAGAAATCGAAAGATAATTATTTTTAAACTGAAATATCTCAAAAACGGCTAAATGAAATGTCAATAAACTATGTTTTTGAAATCAGAAAAAAATAGGTCTACGATTTAAGCTGATAATATATAGAGCATTCCATTTTACAAAAATGACATTGCTGCCATTTTGACTGCTTGCAATCGCTGTTTGTTCAAACTTTTGTATTTACACTTTTTTCTGTCTTTCAAAATTAACCCTGTAGGTGGGTGTAAAAATACAATGAATAACCCGGTACAATTATGGAAACATACACACAAATATATTTTTGCCTTGCTTAGAGTCGGAAATAACAATCTAAGCGAAAACCCAAAACGCGCTGGCTGGATTTTTCGCCGTTAAGGGCAACAAATTTCTGATAAAAAGTTTAATCGATATCCTTCATCAAAGTGAAGCCCAAGAGTGATTTTAATTAAATCTTCCACAACGAGAATTTCAAATTTATCTTCCACAATGCTGGGTGTGACAATTTGTTTTTCGCGATTTAGGGCACGATTTCTATCTCATCCGGGCATTTACTGAGATCCAAACAATCGCTTCGAATTGTTGTAACTTGCGGATTTTGTAAGCGACCCGTTACATATTTATCTCAGAAATCCTAAAAATTTAGAACGACTTTTTTATAACCAGAAATTTATCTTGCCATACAGATTATAAGTTATATTTAGGCAATGGTGAAAAAAAGCTTTCTTGCGATTATCAGGGGTGTTTTTTTTCGATGTATAGAACTTTAAGTTGCAATAAAACAACGATGGATTATTCGATTGACATGAATTTTATTTATCCGAAAGATAATCTTATGGCATTACATTTTAAATATTATTTCTGGCATATGACCGCCACGGCTGGCGCGGATGTAGTCCAATCTGGACGTCCAATTTTCGATTACTTTTTCCAACATTTGTGGCCGTATATCGGCAATAACACGGCGAATGTTGTCTTCCAAATGGTCAAGCGTTTGTGGCTTATCCGCATAGAGCAATGACTTTACATAGCCCCACAGAAAGTAGTCTAGCGGTGTTAAATCACAAGATCTTGGAGGCCAATTCACAGGTCCAAAACGTGAAATTGGCGGTCACCAAACGTGTCTTTTAATAAATCGATTGTGGCACGAGCTGTGTGACATGAAGCGACATCTCCTGGATATCATGGTTATTCAATTGAGGAATGAAAGATTTAGTAAGCATAGGTCTATACCGATCACCATTGACTGTAACGTTCTGGCCACCATCGTTTTTGAAGAAGTACGGACCAATGATTCCACCAGCCCATAAAGCGCACTAAACAGTCAGTTTCTCTGGATGTAACGCTGTTTCGGCATACACTTGAGGATTAGCTTCGCTCCAAATGCGGCAGTTTTGTTTGTTCACGTAGCCATTCAACCAGAAGTGCGCTTCATCGCTAAACAAAATTCGCTTATGAAAATCGGGAACAACGGCAACCTCGTTTTGGGCCCATTCGACGAATCTACGCCTTACTTGATGATCGTTTGGTTTCAATTCTTGCACGAGTTGGATTTTGTAAGCAAGTGAACAAGATCCTACCTCAAAATCTTCCATAAAGTGGATGGACACATATCCAATTCCTGTGCTCGATGACGGATGGACTCATTCGGGTCTTCCTCAATGCTACGCTCTACAGCAGCAATAGCTTCTTCCGTGCGCACCGTACGGCATCTCTGGGGATGCTAGTTATCAATAAGAGTAAACGTGGTGCGAAATCATTCCATGGTTAATTGAATTAACTGCTCTGATGGACGATTTTCTCGACGATAAAATGGACGTAGTGCCCGATACGTATTCCGCACAGAACCATTATTTTCGAAATAAAATTGCACTGTTTGCAAGCGTTGTTCAGGCGTGAGTCTATTCATGATGAATTTCTAAACCAAACTGTTTTACAAAAATACCGCGAAAGTTCTGAGAGTTTTTAACTCAGGTTATATCTTGCTGATATTCTCCTATTAGTATTATTGTATATAACAATATATGGTTTGTGTTGAATAAGACTTACGACTTGTTTATATGGGACTTTATATAAAAACTTCATTCAGTTAATTATATATCTTTTGCTAATGAGGTGGTGAAATCTCCATAAAGAACCAATTACAACAGCAAAGTAAACTAGCCATTTGTTTTTTACGCGATGTCGAAATTTGCCAATTTTTCTTTATTTATTATTAGGACTCGCGGTATTGGTTTCGTATAACAAAGCTTTTCGTTTTATTTGCAGGTATACGAGGACAGCCCCAATATTCTGATTCACCCGACATGGTTTGAATACGAATCTTCGCTGGGTCTAAATTCGTCGAAATCCAAATTAGAAGTAATCGCGACCAAATCCCATTTCTTGCACGGAGTTATGAGCATAAGATGCGAGGCCACGATTTTCGCACTTTGGAGGCAGTCAGCTGAAGATTTTGTCAGGGACGATACGCCACGTTTGGCTCCCGTTCTAGGGTCAACGTCATCGCAGAGCCATGTTGGTTCTCACTTGGGTAAATAGTTTTTTTATTTACATAACCGCGCTTGATAAAAAGTGGAGGAAGTAAAATTTCTTTATTTATTTATCTAGTTTTCCAATAAATAAACAACTTACGATTACTAGATCGCTGAAAGAGTGAATATTTTTTATCTTCCCTTTCCCTTTCCTTTAACCGTAACAACTGTCGTCGCAATTAACGATACATTCGTAGAGTTGATCTAATATCAGATTCGGAAGAGGTAAATAACGCTAGCACGTCGCTTAGCACGCAAATGCCGGCCGACTAGACGTGACTGGAATTTAATCGCTATTTACTTCGCAAAAACATGATTGACACAACATAATTTACTGACACTTATTTTCGTGTCGCCAACGAGATTTCATCTAAATCGAGTTTTGTGGGAATTTCCATTCCGATTTCAGATACAAACGCGCAGTTGTACTTAGAGTATATGAGTCAAAACATCCACCGATAAATAACATTATTTCACTTTTAATATATTAATATGGCAATCCAAACAGTGCAAAACAGATTTCACATCACTTTGAACGGTCAGTCCCTTTCAAAAAACAAAATTTTTAAATTCCAGGTGTAAATTTAATTTTTGCATTATTAAACGTAATGTTTATTATATGGATCAGTCGATTTACAAACACTTTTCCTCATTCGCTTTCACGAATTTGTAAAAATGTTTTTCATTATATTTTTTTTACTTTTTTACTTTTGTTTCTTTTTTATATTATTATTTATTTGATTTAATCAAACCTAACACATTCACATTATTAACCACACATATAATTAAAAATATTAGAGGCTGACTCGAAAATAGTTTTGCCAAAAGGTTACTTTTGACCACAATTGCGTATTTTGAGTCTTTTTGCTTTATACTAATCCACGTGCGCAAGTACTTTCGGATTATTTTCCTGATTAAATTTTTAAATCTCCTTCGATCTCGATAATTAAGTTAAATTGTTGAATTAAGCTGGCTTAATTAATTTTCGGCATTACGACAGAAATCTTTACTATATCTACGGCGAATATGCAAGCACGCTTGGTTAATCCAGGTCAAAATCATGTGGGTAAAATAGATTATTTATCTTCATCCCGTTTTTGTATTCAGCATATTCCGTACGCGTACGTGTTCGGTTTGGATAATGCTGGGTGTATGATACGATTCAACGCATACGGAGAATTATTCATATGAACCTATTATAGCGAATATTTTTTTTTTTAAACGTATGGATGTAAATACGAGTCCGGATGTAATTTTACTAATTTTACAACCCTAAACTAATTTCATACCCAAAAAAGAGCCACACAACTTGCTGTAACAAGACTGTCACATTCTAAACGCAATATTTAAAATTTAACACTGTAAGACGAGTAAGAATTTTAGATGTTAATTTAGTTAGGAAGGATCGGCATTGCGTTGATTGCCAACTGAATTTATTGTATATTCGCCATTTTTTCGATTTTCAATATAAAACTAAAAACAAATTCTAAAATGAGAAAAATCAGCATTGGTTGAATTAGCGACACATTTTGTTCATGTGTTCTAATTATCGCCTAATTTATTCTACATTCACTATAAGGCTATGTTTCTAGTTTGTAGATTTCATTTTCGATTGGAAACGTTTCCGGTTTACATTTTCAGTTTTATTATCTATTTGGAATATCGTTCTTTTTGGACAAGTTTCTTGATCGGTCGATTGGTCCAAAAAATTGCTGTGCTGTAAAATTTCTCGTTTTCATGGAAATTGCTTTTTTCTAATTACGTAAACCATCGCTTAAATTCGTTCGCAAGTTAAATCCGACTTCTAAACTGCCTGAATCAAAACTCATAAAATTTATATGCGTAACACGCTCTGCCCGTGCCGTAAAAACTCCGTATCAACTTCCCTAATTTGCGCGTGGTCCCAAATGGTTCGAAAAGCAGTTGACCGTAAAGTTTGAAACAAGCGCGAAAAGAAAAAAATCGCTTTCACTAGGAATTTAAGCGAAAAAAGGGGTGTACCGAATTAAAAATCCGATTTATGGAAATTTCCCCGCCGAAACGCGTGACATAAAGATATTTTCCCACGCCCGAGAAAATTATTAAAACGAAATTAAGTGCAAAACTTTAAAGAATTCGAACATTTCGTAGCATCCACGAGCAATATTACATTTTACAAAATCTTTAAATACTTGAATCATCCATCGGATGAGCGATTCTACTTCGTTAACTACGTTTCGGTTAACAATATTAATAAAACACTGACGTGCTATTGAAAATCTATCGCCATGCAGCGAAAAATAAAAATTGATTTTAATTTGAAACCGAAGACATTATTGAGTCGAAACTAAATGGTTCCGAAAATTTAAAAAAAATTGAGAAGGTCCATTCAACATGCGCGTGAGTGTGCGGCACTTTTATGTTGGTATAAATCAAAGATTTCTTTGGTTCAGCCAATTACGTTCTACGATTCTAAATGTCAAAGGTTCCAGTTTATAGTGATGTCAATATGGAAGTAACTTATCCCTGACAGCTGAGGGATAAATCATGAAGTGTCACTAGTTATTTCATACACTAAATACCACAAAATAATTTTGAATAACCGTTGTATTAATATTTAGAAACAAAGCACTTCAGAAATCGCAAAATGGCAAAATCACCAACAGCAAATCACCAAATTCGGAGACCATATTCGAAATGTCAAAGATACAAATACATCGGACGTCTCTTTTGATAAAAAAAAAATTATGCATTGTAGTAAACATTTAGAATATGATCGGTGCCTGTGGTGGAAACGGCCTTTGTTTTTCCAAGTATACTTGTTTTCCGATTTTCTTAAAAAGATACTTAATTGCTGCTATACGACTACCACTCAGTGTATCAAGTACAAAAGAAAACAAATACTGATTTATTTATTCGGTTTTTTTATTTTATTAAATTCCAGAGGTTAATAGGAAAAATACAACACATTGTTAGAGATTTCATAGGCATTCTGTATATCCTGTTTGTATTGCAATATTAAAATAACCTATAATTTCACAAATTTTATATAATGTTCAAGGATGATCAGGTTAAGCAATCAAGTGGAATGAGAGCCATTTTTCATTATGACTTAATCTGGCATAGAACGGAACAATCTAAAAAGCTATTTCATAAAGACCTAATATAGAGTATTATTGCAACAAGTTTCCTCTGCTCTCGAAGACAACAAAGGTAATGAAAGAAAAGGCGACGAGGGCTCTTCAAAGCGGGCTGACTAAACTTGTTGGAAAATTAGCCATCAAAAAATGGATAGGAAGACACAGGACATATACAGGCAAAGGAATTCCTCAGAGGTCCATATGTCAAATTTACAGCAGACGTGCTAAGCTACAAAAGAAAAACCTTAAGAATAATGGAAATTTTACTACTAGTAGCACTACTTCCTGCTTAAGCCTAATGGGAATGGAAGAAAATACTAAATGCAGATTCTGCCAAGAAACGGAGGAAACCATACCATGCACCATACCAATGCGAACTCCAATCGAACGTGGGCTTCCATCAGCTGGGCGTAACCAAAGCATAGTCAATGAGCTACACCAAAGAGTCACGATAGAAGCTATGGAGTCTAATCTGAGATATGATATAGCTATGGAGAAAATTATTTGGGGCGCAGTGACTGACAAGCAGATTGCTAACTCTCTCAAATCTTCAATCTTGAATTTTAAGGTTAAGATAAATTCTTACTCTTTATTATCTTGCCCATTTTTACAAAATTTATTTTTAGACCTCGAAACAGTTACAGACAATTTAAATAAATGTTTCCATATTTAACCGCAACATTTATTCTTTCCATGACTCCATTCCGTTATTCCAACTTTTTGATCCATAAAATATGTCCGCGTCTCATAATTTCGCTGAAAAAGCACGACCAATTTTGGGTTTTACACGCCACATGCTGAGGGCAATTGACCGTGATTCTCATAACCTCAACCGCGAACAAAATGAAAACTGCCACGTCCGGATTTGCCGCTAATTTGTAAAAACTTTCTTTTCCAGAAATGCAGAACGGAGCCAGATGGACGTGCTCTCTCCCCAGCACGACGACCTTTCTGGCTTGTTTTTTGTTCTCCATCATTTACGACATGTTGCGGTAATGTCTTAAGTTTTAAGGGTTTTTAATTACTGTTTAGATATATGGTGCCTACATTGTGTTTACCGAAGGTGTTGGTAGGCTGGCGACTGATTAAAAATGATTTTGAAACTATCCGTTATTTATTTATTTGGAGAAAAGTGGACAATTTTCCCGGCCTTTCATTTTGTGTTAACGTTAACGTCAGATTGATTTTTGCGTTAAATAACAACAAAAAATAGAAAGCAGCCAAAAAAAGTTCTTGTCGAACAATGTTTCGGGGTTACTAAACCCTTCATTTGTGGCCCACCTTGTATGGTTCGAGAAACGTGCGATCGCTCATACCTAAATTTATTTACAAATTTAATATTTAAAATCAATTTTATTATTTTTGATATTTAATCTTTTTCGATCTGTCAAATAACTTTCAAACAACACCAACTATATATGAAATCAAATATTTTATTTTTCAGATCAATTTTTGTATTAGGTTTATTTAAGAACCTGACATCGGGCACTGAATGAATGAATAAATTTGTATTTACCATTTCTCTAAACACGGTTCTCTTAACTCTGGCAGAGATCAAATATAATTTAAGAAGTATCAAAATGAGACAAAAAGCTGATTGGCTATTATGAGCGCCTATCAGACGTGGAAAACTTGATTGGCCCTAATTACTGGTTCAGAATGAATGTTCCTAATTTACGCCCAGTCACCAGCCTGCTAAAAAGTTAGTTTCCGGGTTTATAAACGAAAACATACCATTTTTCACTTCCACTTTAACTTCCAAATTCGCATATAAGTTCCCTACAAATATAAGAAAAATAGTGATTGATGTATTAAAAATGTTTACCTCATTCCCATTATGGTGAACAACTTGTAGCACTTGGTTGTCTCCAAATCTTAGTTCCGTAGTCATTTATTTAGATGCAAGAAATAAATTCTGATGTCAATATTTAAATATTCTTAAAAATTATGTAGCAAATTATGCACTAACAAATATAGCATGATATAAAAAAAAATATTGTTAGTGTTTACGTTTCGAAATAACATATTATACAAGTACCAACAGAATTCAGTTATATCAAAAGACTGTATTATTGTCTTTATTGAGTTTGGACTAAAATGTAGCGTTGGAGAACCATGTGTTGGTATATTGGTAGACAAATATTCGATTGAATAACCTATCGTTCAATTAGTTTTATAATAACACTCGTTAAGGCATAGTAAAAATATTATTGATTTTTCTTGGGTTTGTAGTCCATCCATCAAAAATAGTTTAGACGACTAAAACATGTGCTACGTACACGGATGACTCTGCTCTTTCAAAACTCAAACCAAAAAGTGATTTCTTTACAAACTCGGAAACTATCGATACCAATTCATCCCCCCCTCACCCCCGAACCCAAAAAAAAGAGATTATGTAAGCAACCAGGCATCTTCGCCCCAACGAAATAATAATTAGCGCTACGAAAACGTCAACAGAGCTATACTAACCAAATGTTTATATTCCGAATATACGTTTCGAGTAATAACATTACCCTGGGCTGTAAACGTTTTAGGTCTGTAAAATAACGCATTGTTTGGCGGCAATAAATTGTCCTAAATGTGGAAATCCTATTTAGCATTTTACCTATTCCCGTTTGTTATTGTTTAATTGCACAGGGTGATTTATGCGGGCGTATTTTGGTGCTTCTTTTCAAGAAACTTTTGATAACAGTAGAAAAACTTTTTACAAAAAAGTGGTACAGTACGAACCGTACGAATAAAACCAAATCATCGCCGCAAATGAAAAAAAAATCAACAGCTTCATTTTTTTAATGAAGCACCTTGCATACTTTTACTTAAAAGAAAAATGCTTTTTAACCGGAATTTCAAAATAAATAGATTGTTGGGATTTTCTTTTATCGTTACCATTATTGCCTTGGAAAACAAAACATTGTTTATAAATTTTGATGACATTCAGACAAACATTAATAATATCTACCCCTATTTACATGAAAACATGAAATAATGAATGAAGTTGTTCATTCAGAAAACAAAAAAAAACTACAAATTTAAACCATTATTTGGGTCGTTATAGTATCGCCCTGTGCAAAAGTTAATGTTGATATATTTCTTAGTAAGTAAATAAGTTTCCTAGTCCATTTATAATTATGTGATAATTGTATAGATTTAAGTAATGAAAACTTGCATTCATCTTAATAAGTTGTCACCACTCCTATTCAAGTTTTTAATGTGACTAGATGATTCTGGTTTATACCCATCGTACGGTATTGTTATTATTTTCTCTTGTAATATGGTAGAAGGGAAGAACACAAGAGAGGCTGCGTTTTCGGAAATATGTATTCAGGTTTGAGACAAAATCTTTATTCATCTAAATTATTACTTTCAAAGTACCTTTAAAAAATTCTTAGTCATTTTTGGTCATTTATATTAATTAGCTTCATTTATTTAAAATTTTTAGATTAAATTGCTTTAAATAAAAATATTAAATCCCGGGTAGCAAAATTAGCTACCATTGAAGTATACCTTAACCTCAACCAAAGGTTATCTCTTTGTTATTTCTTTCGTATCAGCAGCAAATTCTATGGTGGGCAAAAAGTAAATCGTCATGTTCAAACTTGTTAAATCTTTTTTGCTTTTGTTCCTTCTTTGAGAAGCAAATGAATACCTCGATTCAAAATGTTTGGTAGAAAATAACGTTTTACGAATTTTCTCGAATGTTACGACGGCGGTAATAATTAATATTAATTTACTAACTGTCGACAGTTAGATTAACGATCGCAACTTTGGTCGCTTAAATGGGGAGAATTGAGAAGACTTTGACGCGTCTGTAGTACAGTTTTTGCAAATCTCTTACGCCGTTTTTACCCTTTTGATGGATACGCGATATATATTTTGGTAAGATTTATTGAAAATGAATGTAGCTTACAAGCAGTTTTTGACTTATGGAAGATTTTTTTAAACCGATATTTGTCTTATATTTTCTCCACTAATATAATATAAATTTTTAAATAAATATCTTATGCCAAAGAATATTAAATTTGAGAAAATTTAAAATAATTAATTTGTTCAAATACGATTCGAAAAATCAATTTGTGTGTATTAGAACAAGGTTAGATAACTATCTATCGTTATTAAATATACGGAATACTCATTTTCTACCCACCCGGCCGGGTTAACTTTTAGGTTAGACTTTACAACCATATTTAAGTATTTGGCGTATACTTCTGTTTTACACTTTTGACGTATCGAATTTCTTTAAAAATAACTTCTATGTCAATTAACTTGGTGAGGTTCTTCCTGAATTTCTTCACAAATTAGGACTGAGTCTAAATTTCCGACAAACTTTACGCGAAATTCTTACAAATGGCGGCAAATATGAAAGTCATTAAAAAGATTATTTATTATCGAAGAAGAAATTAATGTAAATAAAAAGGTACAAGAGGCTTAAGACAGCCTTACCTCACGGCAGAAAACATCCTGTGTAATACTTTCAATCTAAAGCTACTTTAGTTTCTATTGAAAAAAACACACCGAAAACTTGTGACAGTAATTTTTTGAGACCTTTCGGCCTAATTTTCTTGCTCCTGTAGTGTATTCGATTTCCACTTCTATTACTGACTTGCAGCATTTCATTTGTTAGTGGATTATTTTACAGCGTCGAAAAATGAAGCGCTTACAATAATGTCATCAATAAATTACCTAAAGTAAACTCTGGGGATAATTTTGCTGACCAAAAAAGTGTGATACGAAAGTCCATATGTTACGTTACATTTTGTATAAATTTTGCACAATTGAAAATGAACCTCCAGATAATAACACTTTGTTCGTTATCAATTGCGCTTGGGAGAATGCAATTTGTTAAAATTGGCCTTCCTCTCATTTTTTTGTTGTTTTTTTTTTTTTAACAGGAACGCTTACTTCGATTTAAAGAGTTTGTGAGTATAATCTCATATTTTGGTTAAATTAAAGGCTCAACAAAAAATTTTCGCTCGGCTAAGAAAATTTTCGCTGATCGTTCCCGATCGGCTCGCAGAAAGGTGTCGCTGATTAATACCTCGCCGTTTCAAGTCTATTCAATATCTGAATCACGACGCCCGACCCCTTAATCTTTCGCGGCGATAATGCTAAGAAAACAAATTTGGGGCTTCCCTCATTTACAAGACCTCAAGGTCAGATGATTTAGGCGGTCGTCCCCGAAGGACTAAGCAATGTTCTCCGCCTCGTCGTTTCGCGCATTATCTGATAAAGACGGTGTGCCTATAATTTTAAGCCAAGACGGGTTGAGGCCCTTTCACCGACATCGTTGTACGTGCTTATCGGCTGACGACGCTTCTGAACGCCCTCACCCCTACGATCTACGATGCGATTAATTTACAGGGCGGCGCACATTAAAACCGAGTTTGCAAACCATAAATTCTTTTCCAGAAATAAATAAATCGCGTTAAATCGTCAATAATTTCGTGTAAATCACCAATGTCGCCGAATGTGTTAGATGATGTTAACTCAAAGCCACAGATTTTTTGGTCCTGGCTAAAATTTTAACTACTCAGCTCTTAGAGGTATCAAAAAATGATTTAAATCATAGTAGGTTGAATTTTCAAGCACAATAGAACTCTATACTTAGCTTTGCATGTTGGCTTCTTATCCTGGTGCCTATAGGAACGTACTTAATATCCATAATAGGGCAAGACGCGTCTGCGGTTGAAACGTATAACTGGTATAATCGCACAGAAAATGTGATTGGTGATACGAGAATGAAACACGAAACATCCTTACTCACTACTCAAATATTGGGAGCATCATTGTATTATATTATAATATTCATTTCAGATCTGTCTTCGGCCATGTTTATTTTTCGTATTAATAATATGTGGGTTCAATATCATACTTCGCAGGCCGGAGTTATTTTCGGTAATTATTGATGAACTCTCAATTTTTTACGTTGTAAAAGAATCCATTTTCAAAGGAAGTCGTAACGGAGACGAAAATTTAAAATTTTTAAAGCAAATATTTTTTAAAACAATAAATAGATAAGTATTTAAAAATTTCTACATAGGATTTTTTAACGTATTACAATCAAAAGTGAGAAACTACCATATAAAAAAATTCCTAGATATTCAGCATTATTTCTCAGCATCATTTCTATAAATAGCATATTATAAGAGAATATAAAAACAATAACTCCGTTTTGTAATTTTACCCAATTTAGATGATAGAAAGAGAATGTTTATGGAAGAAATACTAATAAATGTACATTCGGCTGACTGTAAATGCCAAATCAGTATTGTAAATTGCTCAAGTATGGTTATTTTTGTTAAATTTGGCGATGATAGGTATATTTATATTCTTTTAGTAAATTCATTGTTTTTAAAGCAATTTTGTTGCGGCTACATAACACAAGACTTCGTTGTTATTCGATTTCCTCTGGATTCATATTAATAATGCAGACGTAGTTTGTAAAATATATTTTGCAGAGTTTGCAACCTATACATTAGCATAAATGTCTGTAGGATGTTAAAATTTTATGTATTAGTATCTAAAGACCATATTTGTAATAAAATTTGTTAACATTACATTTTCGCATTTCATTTAATCTTCTTGCAAATATTTTTAATTTTTTTAATTTAGTTATGTTTATATGTTTTCAAAATAATATATCTAAATTTAAAAAACGAAGACGTTGTGGACTCTAATTTATAAGATGGTTTATCTCTGTTTTGGGGTATAAAATACGTAATTAAAATATTGATGTCTTGTTTTGTGACGCTCTGTATAAATCAAGTCCGGTATTTAAGGCAAGTCAATTATGAACTTTAAAAAATACAAATATTTCGACCTCTTCTTCCCATTTACTAATTCAAATTGCTTCTTTAAGTATATTGTTTCTTACAATTCATTATCTACGATAAGGTATTTGGTACAAATTTATTATTTCTGAAAAAGGTTTGGGAATTAATGAAAAAACAATGAAATCGACAGGCAGTTACCGTTCCGTCAATCAGTCACTACAATCCAACGAGTTCCAGATTTTGCCGTTTCGCTTTGTCATGTTTTATTGACTCTTAGTTTACCGTAAATCGGTTATGGCGGTTATGGCAGGAAAACGACGGAAAATAAAAGGTGGGTAATAACAGCAATAATAGAAAAGAAGAACGACGCTGTCGTTTATCATGCTTTAATCCAATAGCGCTTCCGCCGAGACACGTAATTATTGCTATGTATTTCCTTTTTTTTTCCTCATATTCTTCGCACCAGGGAATTAATGTAGCTTTGTCCTGACAAAAGGGTGATCAAATAAATTATTTTCATCTTAAGTAGGAATCAATTTTGTCGACTCTAATGGTCGATTCACGGAAGCAAACATTAATTTTATAAATTAAAGGAAATGTGTCTTTCGAGTGCCAAATATTGCTTTTAAAAAATGGATATTAGGATAACAAAATTAATATTATAGCATAGTAATACAGTTAGTGAAAAAAAATGTTCTTAAAAGTTTAGATTTACGCTTTTAAGAAATCATAAATTAATTAAAAGGCGGTTACATAGAGTAGCATATATAGCTGTTAGTTCATAGAACACAAGCTCTTCCATATATAATTTGAAAAAGTTCTATTGGAAGATGAATTGCTGACCAATTTTTGTTAGCATTTTGTTATGTAATACACAATTCAACTCTAAGCCTTTTCTATAACGTAAACTATTCGACTTTCTAATGAAAAAAGAGCATCCGCCTTTTTCAATAAACCACCATGTATGCAAATGTAGAAGACAGGCGATAAAATTTTCGTCAGTTTGTCTTTAGCAACACACGTTAAAGTCCGGATTAGTTTACAGCCTGCCGGACATAGATAATATTAAAATGTGCTGCGTATAACTTCGGCACTAATTTCTGGTTTTAAACTTACCTAGAATGTAATCCAGGGATATTTTAGGACGGTGTCCAATTTATCAAAGTTACGCCCCTAACGGGAAAAACTTTTGACACTCCGGGCTCATCTAGATAGCTCTCGATTAGTTCGGAAAAACGGTTGCCGACCTTAACCATATTTTAGAGCTAGCGATGGATATTGAAACAGTTTGGAGACAGTGGTACGAGTCTCCACAATCGATTAACGATTATGGGATTTTGCAGGAGTAAAAAATTATTTCCTTCATAATTAAAACTCGTGTGAGTAATAGAACACTATTAATATATATATATATATATATATATATATATATATATATATATATATATATATATATATATATATATATATATATATATATATATATATATATATATATATATATATATATATATATATATATATATATATATATATATATATATATATATATATATATATATATATATATATATATATATATATATATATATATATATATATATATATATATATATATATATATATATATATATATATATATATGTTACTTGCAAACTTTAAAATCCGACATTGTATATAATTCCTAGGTATTATAAAGATATATTTTATACATTTCCTAGGCATTTTATAGAATGCCGATTTGAAAATCCTCAATGTACAGAATATTATGCGTAAATCTGGCAAACATGCTTCTGGCGCTGCGTTGATTTCTTTGTTCCTGTTTAGTTTAGTATTGCATCATACTTTTCGTCGTGCACACGTTCCCTTTGTGCCATTATAATATGTCCGATTCACGAGTTTCGTTAATGAAAAATAGATTTTACGCAGAATTAAGAACTAAAAGGCTTTCAAATGCAAAGAACTGTGTTTATATTGAAGATGATCACTACAAAGTGTTAATGAATGATGTTAATAGTGCGAAATCAACAACCAAAAAGGTCCCCGGGATTATTGGTTGCTGAATCCTTATGATATTTTGACAATTGATCAAAATGTCAAACTAATATTTCCTGTTAAAGAATCTGGGAGCAACATAATTTACTACGTCTCTGATAGTGAACTATTCGACGTTTTACATGAAGCTCATATCACTATTGGTCATGGGGGAAGAGATCGTATGATCGTCATGCCGATATCAACACTTAACCCGTTCTGAAATAGAACTGTATATTCAACTTTGCGAACCATGTCAACAAAAACAAAAAGTGAACTGAGGTGGCTTGTACTTGATGAAAATCCATTTATCAAAATAAATAAGAACTAAAAGTTCAGATTTTCACGAAATTATATATTATGACATGACAATTGTTTCGGCAACACCGTGTCTTTTGCCGAAACAATTGTCATGTCATAATATATAATTTCGTGAAAATCTGAACTTTTAGTTCTTATTTATTTTGAAAAACAAAAAGGTGTTAGAAAAGGTATTGTTGTGACTTTCAGTCACATCCAGATGGTGACTATAAATTCATATTGGTTTACCAGGACCATTTAACTAAATTCGTTGTGTTAAGAGGTCTTAAATCGAAACGGGCGGAAGAGGTTTCTTATATTTTGTTAAAATTTTTTACCTTAATTGACGCGCCCGCTATACTACAATCTGATAATAGGCTGGAGTTCTCCAAACAAATTATTTATAATTTGAAGCAGTATTGGCCTTCACTGACCATTGTGCACGGAAAAGCAAGACTTCTCAGAGCCAAGGGAGTGTTGAGAGAGCGAACCAAGATATCGAAAATATGTTGACTACATGGATGCAAGATAACAGCGGCCGACATTGGAATGAAGGATTAAGATTCGTACAGCTGATGAAAAATGGAGCCTATCATTCTGGAATTAAACGAACACCTTACGAGGCTGTCTTTGGATGCATAGTAAAAGTAAGTATAGCATTACCAAAGGAAGTTGCGCAAAATCTTGAAGGCGACGAAGATTTGGAGCGAGTGATCAACAAAAATATGCATGAAGATAGTAATGAAACCGAATCTCCTCAGAACTCAACCTCTAAAACGTCGCTGGACCAGCCTTTAGCCAGAGATTATATAACTAACGAACCATCAAGTACAGAGCATGTAACTAGAGAACCACTTGATATTGGAGATATGTCACGAGCCATCTGATACTACTCGTGTATGTTGTGCATTTTTTGAGGAAACTACTGGAACTCAGAGTTGCAAAGCATGTAAACAAACTATTCATTCAATCTGTGCTGTACCAAAAGATTCAAAAAGTGATGAGGAACGTGCGTCTGAGATGTTATGTCCTTTATGTACAAAAACGCTACTGGCAACGGAAAATCGTTACTCTGCGAAAGAAAACATAAAACAACAAGCAGAAAAAATGTTAAAGCATAGCGATAAAAAATTTACTTCAGTATCTGTCGGTACAACGGTCAGAGTCCCAGTGCCCGAAGTTGATAGGGGACGAGGTGATGCTCGCAATGTTCTACCAATAGTAATAAGTAAAACAGACGATGAACTGTACCAGCTCGGTACTAAAAAAGGAGTGGTTAAATCGTTCTATGCCAGATTGCAGTTTAGAGTGTGTCAGAACAGATTCTTAGAAATTAAAGATTTTCAGGATAAAGAACCGGTCAAGGATTTGTTAGATGCAGTTGCAAAAAGAACTGTAAAGTGACTGAAAAGTAAATGCCATTCAACTTTACCTTGCAAAAATAAATAGAAAAAGCGACCTCGATAGGTTTTGAAACATATTTGAACGTTGTCTGTTATGTTCCTGTTTTCTTTATTTAGTGTAACGTTTCTAAAATAGTCCAGTGAAGATATCATTAAAAAAATGTGAGCAAGCTGATTTTTTCACGGTTAGGGGCGGAGATCATACTCACCACCCTTTGTGCAATAGGGGTGGTTTATTATTATTATTTTTTAGAATTTATTTTCCAGCTTGTAAAAAACAATATTCTCAACAATTTTGCCTTACAAAAGTTTTTGCAACTTTAATATTTCACGGCCCAGAGCCCTTATTGTTTAAAAAAAAAAACCTCAAACGTGCATTTTTATAGTTTTCTGCTAATAAATCCAAAACTTTCAGGAAAAATACCTTGAAGCTGGTAAAATTTCCTATCCAACAATTTACCCTCCAAACTGTTAGTGATGTACACTCCATACGCGTCCCACAAATAGTTTTTTTTTCAAAAACTGCACCCCCTATCAGACCGTCTAAGTCTATTGGACTGTAATTAGGGTTAAGAATAATAAATATTTTTATATTATAATATTCCAAAAATTTTTGTTATGCTCCTGTTTCGTTCGTTAAATTAAAGATTAACAACCATTTCAATAGGTTTTAAAACATATTTTAACTATGTTTCTTATGTTCCTGTTTCCTTTGTCAGCTTAAATTTTTCATTTAACACTTTTCCTAATGGGCATTCTAAAAAATTCCTAGTTATTCCATGAAATGTCTAGGAAAAATGTAAAAAAATATTTAAATCAAAAAAGATTGCATACATTGCCTGAAATCATTACTTATTTTATAAAGTACCTAGGTTTTATACAAAATGCCTTGATTTCATACTTTGCCGGTAACATAGTAACATAGTACCCTCTCTTTCAAACAGGAATTTACTATTTAGGAAAACATCCTGGCAAGACTGGCTCTCAAATATGCAGGTAACTAAATAAGGGGTTCTCAATTGTGAAGGAAGGTGTCAGTTTTGTAAAAAAAAAGAATAATATTTTCGCAAACAATATTCCCCAGTCGAGTGCACCAATATATTTCCAAAATTGCTAACACACGGCAAATAATGTTGCACAAAGTCGAATAACGTAACTAAATTTGGCACAATTTCTATAGATTGTTAAAAAAATTAGAATAAATCACAAATATCCAGGAGGAGTATTAACTCTAATCTGGCAAACGTAACCTAGTTTAGGCAATTATATGCAGCATTTACTGCATTCTGAGTTTGGTTGAGTCAATCTCCAGTCCGCAAAAGCAGCTGTCTAGCATTTGCTTCCACAATTGTCTACAAAACTGTCTAAAACTAATCAACTTCGACATGACTCATACGAAAAGTCACACTGTTATTCGTTTATTAGACACTCACTTTGCTGCGTTCCACACGTGCCAAACAAACTCGAAACTCTTTCATTTTTTCTTTTTTTTTTTGTTAGAAATATCCACCAGTAGTCTTCAATCAATCAACGTTAACCTTGGTGAGACTATTTTTAGCAATATTTACAGCATTTTGAGCCTGCTAGCAGCATTATTAAGACGAAAACATTTAAATAATTTTCATTATCTTGACTAACATAATTCGTATGTAAATGTATGAGAACGTGAACAAGATTGTTAAAATGTGTTCTTTATTTAAATGCTGGGTATAAATGCGAGTCATATAGATATATAATGTAAATGTATAAATCGCCAAAACCATTTCACCTCATCCCTATCAAACCTGCTATGTAATAAGGTTTAAATTGAAGAAGCCGCGGTTGAATACAAAGTATTAATTCGCAGAAATCGAATTCACTTAAATCGAAAGTTCATTAAAATCCGGCGCGAAACGGAAAAACCCGGCGGAAAAGATTTAACTTGCATTACAGAAGCCGAATCTCGGATTGCGCAAGAAGGGTTTGACAAAATAATCACAGCTCTCTCCAGAAAGTTTTAAATTAAAATGTTAGAATTCACCTTTTACCACCTTTTTGTCTCGTTTATCTGCCTTTTTAACGCGTTTCATTGTTCGTTTTAAATTCCTTCGCCCGTTCCTTTCATCGACTGAGATAATAAACGGATTATAAAATTTTAATGTTGCCGCTAGTGGTTTTTGTCGGCATTGCGTAAACCAAGCCAGGCAATCAGTGATATCTTTTTATTTTGTTCGGCATATCAAATATATTTAATTTATTTTAATTTCGAATTTTTAATAAATGCGTCAGGAAAACGTCCACATTCCTTCGAGTTCCTTAAATTGATCAACCTCGTTCTTTTTTAACTCTTCCTCTTGGAATTCTTTCACATATTATACAAATAAACAACTTTTAACTTAGAAATTCCGTTTCTTTGAACAATTACCAATGGTGTAATATCACATAAGCAATAGAACATGCAATAACGGCCCGAGCACAATTTGTACAAGCTTAGATCGTTTGGAAGTGTGACCCTCAAAAATTTGTTGTATAGTCTGTCTCAATCACCATCGTGATGGCTTTTGTCCGCTTTATGGAAGTTACTTGCCGACGCCAATAAAATTCAGGTGCGGTAGGTAATAAAGGACAGAATATTAGGTTTTGGTAATGATATATATTTTTTTGTTTATTTAGGAGAGTATAATCTTATTATATTGCACTAACAAAAAACAATAAAATACAATACATTCATGGCAAGCAATATCTATACATAACTTCTTTTTTATTCTAAATATCTAAATCCAATTCTGTTTCACTATCAGAGTCGTCATTGATATTAATTATAATAGGATTTATGTTCTCTTGTAAAAAAATGTAAGAGTCCTCATTTTTTATAATGTGCTGTACTGAATTTTTCCAGCTTTCAATTAGTATGTTATTAATTACATTTTTTATCAAATTTATAACTTTGGGGCTCAAAGAAGGAGTAACATTTTCTGCTCTGACCTTTGCAATGATATGGAGGAAGACGTAAACCAGTATTACCCAGCCTGTTCTTTAATTACATATAAATTTAGGACTTCCAAAAGTTGTGCTGAATTCAAAATAAATATCTTTGCTAACAAATATTCCTGGATTTCAGTTTTTTAACTTGGTCCTTTGCGTAGTTGTCGGCTGTGATAGTTGTTATTGGGAATATTTTTTAAAAGATTAAAAAAGTTCGGCACTTGTATCTTCATGATAGTCCAAGCTAAACAGCAAGCTGGGGCAAATCCGTCTTCAGATCCAGCGTATATAATGATGATGCGTTTTCTTTTATTGGGATGTGCTTCCCGTCTGACAGTTTTGAGTGGAATCAACCCATCACTTTTTATAGAGTGTCGTGTGTATCGAACCATATTTCATCAATGTAAATTATGGACCGCTTATCTAATTTATATCTTTAATTTCTTGAAGGTAATTAAATCTTCAAATGGGTAATCTGTCTGAGTACATTACTACTTGCCTCTTGTCGATTTTGCAGTAGTTAAATCCAATTTCACAAACAACTCTATGGATGGTGGCACGGCTTATATTGGTTTCTTCTTCTAGCTTCTCTTTTAGTCTATTCAAGGCAGGAACAACTTCCCGTTGATAAAGGCAACATATTTTCCTTCTTATTAGGTCCCGATGACTATTATCTATACGGTCAGCTTGAAAATTACTGCGTTTATTCATTTGCTTCAATTCTCCACAAGGTTTCGTTTCAAACTTCTTGTTTAATAAATCCTCCACTCTTTAAAGTTTCATACACATTTTTCACAACCTGTTTTGTATCAAGCGACAAATGATTTCGACGGGACATTGTTATATTCTGGAAAAATACTGGATTCACCCTGCGTCGGTTTTTCCTTAGTCGAACTTGCTGACGTTTCGCCAATCATCCTGTTGGCTTCTTCAGAACTTAACTGAAACTGGGTCGCATTTTACTCTGTATAAACACTGCATAAACACCGTCTCCGATGACTGATTCCCATATTCGTGACAGGTAGAGACCTGAGTCGCGCTTAAGATTGTTAGGTTATTTATAGATTTCTATAGACTCTCGGATTTTTCGTGGGTAGAAGAATTGATTACAAGCAAGAATGTTATTTTTATCGAATAAAATTTTATGTCCGGTTTCGAAATTGTGTTCGGAAACAGCTGATGAGTTTATTTGTCTTAGTCGTAAGGCTGTTTCGTGTTTTTTGAGTCTAGTTGATATTTTTTTGAACGGTCTTTCCAATATATTCCTTGCCGCATATGCAGAACTTTCGATATGTGGTCAGTGATATTATGAATGTAAGGCAGTGGCAAGTATAGGATTGCTTTCGGGCTCATTGCTATTGGAAGGTTGTTGTGAAGTATGTTATTTGATGAAACGCTTAATATCTTTAATGTGGAAATTAGAAAGAAGAGCAGAGGTACGGTGTTCTGATTCTGGGTTCAGTGACTCGGGCTGAGAAAATTTTACGGCTCTGTAAAAAGAGATAACCGATGATTTTTGGGCCGGATGGTGATGTGACCATGCATTAAGGTATCGGTCTGTATGCGTAGGTTTTCTGTAAACACAATGACCCAATGTTAGGTCTGATTTTCTATTAATAAGAATATCTAAGAATGGAAGGTTATTATTAGTTTCCAACTCAATGGTAAAACGTATGTTCCGGTGTATAGAGTTTAAATGTCTAAGAAAATCTACTAGGGTTTCTTGACCATGAGGCGAAATCACAAAAGTATCATCGACTTATCGTTTCCATAATTTTGGTTTTAGATGAAAGGTGTCGAGGGCTTTCTTCTCAAAGGCTGGTGCTAGTGGAGAACCAAGAGCTGTTCCAGACGTTTGTTCAAAAATTTGACCGTTATAAGAAAAATAAGTTCCAGCTAAGCATTTTTCAATTAAGGTGAGAAGGTTTGGTTTCAGATTCGCGGACTTTAATATATTTGAAATGATGTTGAGAGGTTCAGGAATAGAAACTTTCGTAAAGAGGGATTCTACGTCGAAATTAACTAAAATATCTTGTATATCTAAAGTAATACTTTTTAATTATTCGATGAAGTGAAAGGAATTAATTACGACACTGTCAGTTTTTGTTGTGAGGGGTTTTAATAAGGAAGCTGAATATTTTGCTGCAGAATATGTTGGAGAACCAATGGTGCTGACAATACGTCGAAGGACTAATCCTGGTTTGTAGATATTTGGGAGTCCGCAGAGATGAGGAATTTTAGAGTCATAGGGGGCGACCGATTTTTTTGACAGAGTCTGATGGAGAAGAAGCATTAATAACAGATTCAAGGTTGCGATCCATAGATGACGTACGATCTTTTTTAAGTAGACGTTATGATCCGCCTGTAAGAATACCTTGAATCTTTTCCTGATATTCATTTGTGTCCATGACCACCATAGCGTTACCTTTATCTGCTTTTAGGATTACGATGTCTGAATTAGAGTTTAGATATTTTAGGGCAATGGGTTCAGGCTTTGCAATATTGGATTTAGGAGGTTTTGATTCTTTAAAGATTTTTGCGGTTTCAAATCTAATTTGTTAGCTGTTTGAGATGGCAGTTTGTTTAGGATGGACTCGACATTTGAAATGATTTCTTCTTTTGGGATAATACGTAGGGCAAGGACGAAGTTGGAAGATTTTGAAAGAACTAATTTTTCCGTTTTCGAAAGTTGGTGCTTTTTTTACAGTGTTTGCTAGAGAGTTTCATGGTTTTCCTAGTGTTGATGTTAGTCTTTCACCAATATAGGAATCAGTCCTCCACCCCCCTCAAACAATATATAAACAGGTACAGAGTAAAATGCGAGCCAGTTTCAGTCAAACTCTGAAGAAGCCAACAGGATGATTGGCGAAACGTCAGCAGTTCGATTCAGCAAAAACCGACGCAGGAAGAATCCAGAAGTTTTGTAAAAAGTAAGAAAATCATAATACTTATTGCAATTATTTGTCCAACAGAAAATTGAAAATATTATTTCATTTAAATGTATGGTAAACATTGATATTAATATATGCTTCCCTGTGCACGGTACTTATACTATTTGGTTTGAGCTCGAATGTGGTGATGATGATAAATGATTTCACTATGATTTAACTCCAGAATATTTAAAAATTTTAAATGAAATTTAGTTCAAATCTTATACCATAAGTAATCAAATGCCATTTCTCGAGTATCATTTTCTTTTGCAGACTAGAAATCGAGTATATGCCCAGAAAGCACACTTTAATCATTAAAAGAAAACTTTGTACCCCCTGGGTAAAGGTTAGGTGATTCGAAAAATTACGCTCAAACGTAATATTACAGCACAAACCCTATAACCAGAGAGTAACTGAATACATAAAAGGGAAATATGGCAGAAAATATTCATAACGGTAACCTGTTCCCATGCAAATGCCGTCAATATATTTCATCAGCGGGTGGAAAAAAGAGAACATCCTTCATTATCCGACCATTCGCCGTATCCAGGGCCCAATAACGAAGAAGAAAGAAGGAACATTTATACGAGGCAGGGTTTATTTTGAATAGAAATGGTGTTTAGCGGGTCGATTTCAATTGCAAATTGCGTCTCCAGTTTAAATAGTTCCATTTCGTGAACAGGAACCGTTTTCTCGGCAAAAATTTTCGGGACGTTTTGTTCCGGAGTCGAAGGTGAAGGAAGACACGCCCACAAAAGGGGATCCACGATAGTTATTTGTGTTGAAATGGGGTAAAAACGTTCCCGCAATTCAAATTGGGTAACTGGTTAATCCCGACGAATAATAATACGCTTTAATGATTCAGAATTATTTCATTTAACCCAGATTGAGCGGGTGACATAAAATTTGTCTTCGTGCGTTCAATGTGAATATGTGAGGATCTTTTCCTAGATGTTACGATGTTAAAAAACTCCATTTAACCCACGTTTATTCTAAAAACACTAATTTTTCGGAGAAAAGAACACCTTACCAAAAAAATGAAGGCCCTTAAAAAATGAAAAATTTGAAAAATAAAATAGCACTCACCCCAACACGAATTATCCTGTTTGTGTTTATTTTTTCCCTCTATATGCTTAAATAAATTCATGAATTTTGAGATTAAGAAAACGAGATTCAGAAATTATAAATCAAAATCAAATCAATAGACTATCTTTAAAAATAAAAATTTCACAGATAAAAATAAACACCCGCTATACGTCAGCTTCCAATGTTAAATTTTTGACACACGAATAAGCTCGAATGCAGAATATTAGTCGAACGTACACTTTAGCTTGTAATCCACGAACGTACATATCGTGTAGGACCGGCTTCATTTAATTTAAAACCCAAATCCTCAATTTTCCAAAGTAGACCCTTTTCGATTACTGCGGACTTTAGTCCCTAAATTTTAAATATATTAACTTTTCTCGTTTCAAAGCTTTTACGCATAACTACAGGGTGAAGCACGGAGTGTAATAGTAGAGGTTCTGGAGGAATAATTGTCTGAAGAATCAGAATATAGGTGATGTAGGTGGAACAGAAACAGGACACAATAAGGTCTTAAATAATATTTGTCTTGAAATTCTTGGGCATATAAGTGTACAAAATGGGAAACAATATATGACAGACGAAGTTACGGAACTAATGAAAATATGTACAATGCTTAAAAATAAAAGTTCATACAAACATCTTAAAACTTAATAAGGCAAAAAAATTGCCACACAAGAATTGGTAGGTAGGAAAAACAAGACTATTTCTATATGTATAAAAAAGTCAAATAATCGACACGGGTAAGTAAGCTAAAAAAAACAAACTAGATAGATAAAAAATATTACCGACGTATTTCATCATACATACATACATATTACCGCCAGAACTAACAACGTTGGAAGATCTTAAAATAATAGATTGCGGTTGGTCCTGATGAGAATCCATGTGAGATATATAAAATTATTGAGCATAACAAAGCTACATGAATGCTATTAATTATTTTCTTCAATAAAATATATATGAGCGATAGAATTATCAAGGCATGGCTCAGTTATTACTTTACCCAAGAAAGCAACTACTAAAACATGTAGCGAACATAAAGCTCCTAGCTTAATGTGTGAAAATACTTCGAAAAATAATTCCTAGACGATTTACTCAAAATGTGAAAAATACTTGAGAAGTACTTTTAGAATTACCATCATTGTTAGTGAGGAGGTAATTAACAACTTGCAGTATGCAGATGACGCGGTACTCCTAGCATCTCATGCAGGTTTTCAAGATATGCTGAATATCAAGAAGATGTTAAAGCCAAATTGTAAACCACAGACTAACATCCTGAACAATGCGTCCAGCACCAAGCAGCGGGCGGACGGGACGAAAGGGCAATACGCTTAAAAATACAACTTAAAATTTTTAAAAGTATTAGTCAGGCACAGTCGTGTAGTGTTGCTATGAACTATGTAATAAAGTTATTGCTGTTTATACCTAAATCAGCATTTCATTCGCAGAAACCCAAATGCTATTTTGAGAAGTGGACTTCTCAAAGGAAAGAACATAAGTGGTATAATTGTGGAGAGAGAGAGAGCATTCTTATTTCAAATGTTCCAAACCCAAGGTCGAATGCTCTAACTGCAAAAGAATGTGCCACCTAAGCAAAGATTTCTTCAGAAACAAGAAATTTAATAAAATAGTTGGACACGACCACATAAACCAAAACAACTTCAAAAATTTTTTCGATTGCTGGGTAAATGGCCAACCTTGTCACTCATATGTCGATACCGGGTGTGCTACAGTCCTAATACGTGAAAGCGAGTCAAAGACGCTTACCATAATTTCTAAGCCTAGCGATGTAACAGTTGTTGGTTATGAAGGGACCAACATCAGCGTAGTTGGAAAGGCATTCATTCGTTAGGGAATCGATAAGGTGGAGGCAGAAGTTGAAGCGTTTATTGTCCCAGATGATGTCCAGGGCGTAGCTGTTATCGTTTCTAGATAATTCAGACGCCATGTTAGTGTTGTGCGAAACAACGAAGAGGATTCTACCAAATGATAAAAATATAGTAAATTCTGTAAATAGAGAACCCAGAAAAATATACTTGTGGGCCAAGGACCACACTGTCATACCGCCAAAAACTACTGTTCTAGTTTCCGTGACGTCACGAAGAAACTTTTCTGGGAAAATCTATGTTACAGGTGGTCTGCTTTCAAGATTTTTTCTTAGCTCAGTATATCACTAAAGCAGAGAATCAGTAACCTATCTCATAACAGAATTGAGGTGAGTGATACAAAACTTTCAGCCCTATCTGTAATGTGTTTTTAAAATATAAGTTCAAAAATAAACCGTTACTGAACCAAATACACCACCATTTACAGAAAAAGATATATTTATCAATAAAAATTTATCTCATCAACAAACTGCTGATGTTGCGACTTTAATCAATGAATTCCGTCATTATTTTGCACAAAACACTTGCCAACTATGTAAAACTGAAATACAATAAAATACATTTAAATGATGACACGCCGGTAGTTTATAGACCCTATAGACGAACGGAAAGTTATAAGAGAAATCGGTAAGGATTTACATAATAATAACATAGTTCGCTAGTCTGAATCACCCTATTCAAGTGCAATTCTATTGGTTAAAAAGAACTGCACTGTGACCTGTAAAACAAGTTTCCTTTTCGTAGGGTTGACGACTTTCTGGAAAACTTGCCGGCGGATATCATCACATATTTTTTGTAACTCCTGACACCTTCGGATTCGAATTCAGATTGTGTAATGCTCCCGCAGTCTTCCAAAGATTGCTCAATAAAGTTTTGGGAAATCTCCGATATGGCAAGGCGTGACAAATTCATATAAGATAATTTTAGGTAGGTATTAGAGTCCTTTACTAAGACAAATCTTACCCTGCGGTTGTCTAAATGTCAGTTCTTTATAGAGAAAGTTGAATATTTTGGTCATGAGATAAGCAAGAACGGCATTCAACCAGGAAGCAACAAAATCGAAGAGGTAAGCAAGTTCCCGGTACCCACCGATATACGAGGAATGCGGCCCAAAAGCTATTGATGTTTGACGAAGAAGGATGTCAAGTTTGTTTGAGGTGATGAACGAGCTAAGGCATACAAAACACTGAAGGAAAAGCTAGTGACTCGACCATTACTAGCATTTTATGATCCAAAACTGAAAACCGAGGTCCACACCGATGCCTCCAAGTTCGGTATAGGAGGTATTCTTTTGCAAATACAAAAGAATTTAAACTTCAGGCCAGTCTTGTATTACACCAAGCATACCACAAAGGAAGAACAGAGGTTCCATTCCTATAAGTTAGAAACCATGACCGTGGCATTCTCAGTCAAAACATTGCGGATATATTTATTGGGATCTAGTTCAAGGTTGTCACTGACTGTGATACGATACGACCCACGTAGAGTAAAATGATTGGGAAATGGTGGTTAAGCATGACGTGGAATACCGACCTGGTCAGCGATTGCTCCATGCCAATGCATTGAGCCGAAATCCCATTTGCGGAGACAACGGCGTTCAAGTTGTGGCTAACATGGTAAATATTGCACATGAAGATTGGGTACTGACTGTTCAACTGTCTGATGAGCGATGCCGATATCTTATCGATGCACTAAAACGAGATCCAACGGAAGACAAAAATATTTCTGATAAAAAGAAAACTTCAAGGAAAGAGGTAGTTGCAAATTTTCATGATAGAAGCGGACGTTTATCAAATGAGAAAACATTATCATCCTTATCTAGGGCATATTGATTTCCAGGACCGAGGAGATACGTTAAACGTACATATCCTTTAGGGAAAAAGGCGGGATACCTACATCCAATTGGAAAAGTTTTGATGAATTCCTCTACTGGAAAATCAGTGTAAAATCTACTCTTTGGCTGGGAGCCTATTTGACTAACGAAGTCGGTGTTGATTCGATGGGAGATAGAGATTTCATGACAACGCGGCTAGAAGCGTCAAAAACCATTCTTGAAAAACAGTTAAAGCAAAAAGCGAACTCCGATGCTAAACGATACCTTGGGAACTTTAAGAAATCAAGAACTCAGCAGAAAGCTGTTGCCCAAATACAGCGGACCCTAAGTAATTACCAAAGTCTTCAATCACGATCGCTGTATGATTGAGGATATTAAAGGTAGTACACATCTCAGCGCAAGTATGAAGGAATTGTTTCTATTGACAAGTTGGACAATTCAAGACAGATATCAGCTCAGAATCCGACGGAGACCCTGATGATGCTGATGGGGCCACCCAAAAAAAAAGTATATAAACTGAATTGGATGGAAATTCGGCGACTGGTTGAAAGCCGCCTATGTTTCTGGTACAAATAAGTGTATTTCGACTGGAAGTATCTTGTTTTCAAAAGTAATAAAGAGAAGAACTTCAATTTTGATTGGAAGTGCAATGGGGGTTTAAAGGTCGATAAGGTTTTTAACAGAAAAAAATGATTTCAACTGGAAATAAGGTAATCGAATGGGTTTAAAACGATAATTTTCAATTGGAAAATATAAAATTAGGGTTCGAACGAACATCCGATAATGTGGAATATATCGATTGGATTTCTTGTATAGTAACCATTGTTTGCAGTAATGCATTAAAAGACAATAGGGATACTAATTATTCCTGTGCACGTGAAACGAATGGTTTTGAGTGTTTTTTGTTTATTACAGCACAAACGAAAATTCTCCTACGAGAAGTCTGGCCGACTGTTAACGCCAAGTTGAAAGCACACGGTAACATCCTGTACAATACGTCCACCACCAAGCAGCGGTCGAACGGGGCGAAGAGAGCAATACCCCGATACCCACTTACAATTAGTTAGTGTTAGTCAGAGTCGTGTCGTGTTGCTATAAACTACGTAATAAAGTTCTTT
Source organism: Cylas formicarius (assembly GCF_029955315.1). Lineage (NCBI taxonomy): Eukaryota > Metazoa > Arthropoda > Insecta > Coleoptera > Brentidae > Cylas > Cylas formicarius. Next base: position 15,696,460 of record NW_026844264.1, on the reverse strand, counting down.
CCGTTTATATCTAAATTTTATTTTCATCTCGGATGTATATTTTGTACAAAGATAAAAATTGTAACAATCTGTAAAGCAGCTAGCTTAACAACTAGCATCTCCGTTAAAGGGAAGGTTCTGCAGCAAGTCTATCTTGCCTGTGTTCGAACAAAAAATGCAGAAAGTCAACATGAAATAAGATCAAGTGTTGAGCAGGTTCGTGCCGTTTCCACAAAAATGAGTAAAATCCTACGCCGCCAGCATTTAGGGCTGTCTCTAAGAATCAGACTTTTGAGATGTTATGTTTTTAATATTCTTCTGAATTGACTACTAATAAAGAGGTTTTAAGGCTTTTGAAATGTGCTGTTACAGATTCTATTGAGAGTACATAACAGGCAGAAAATATCGTCTATTACAAAACAGAATGTAAGGCAACACGGTTGCGGGTCGCAGAAACAAACTCCGAGACAGTTATAGCCTAAACTCCTGCTCACTATTTAGGAGAAGAAGAAAAAGTCCCAAAGATAATTTGAGGTACTTCCGATTTAATGTCGAAGCTATTTGAACACGTTCCATTAATAACGTCTTACTGACATCAATCAGACAATCGTAAGAAAACTTGGCGAAGTCCAAATTTGAAAACACCAATACTTTAGTTGAACGAAACTTTTAATATGACACTCAATGTGAGCCACTCTATATGTTAAAATATTTCAAACGCGCTGTATCGCAGGTCCAATATCGGGTCCTAAAATTTACTGACCCTTTGAAATACGTAATCATTTATTCACGGCGCGCGTAACCACTTTACCGTTTCCGGAAAAAAAGTTTAAACGCGATAATAGTGATAAAACTTTATGTAAATCTTCAAACGAACGTACGAAATCGGCCCTTTTCGAGCGTAGATTCGCATTAACTTCGCTCTGACGACGATCGCCCTTACCATATTGAGGGCAGAACGGGGAGAGGTAGATATGCACCACTTAAATTTACAAAAGCATTGCGCATTACAACTTTCCTACGGTTATTAAAAACTTTTTCGGCAACGAACTACATAAATTGGGTTAGCTTTAAGCCTCGGGCAACTCAAATATAGAGGGAATATGCGGTTCCTCATACGATATTGTAAAGTTGCGTGTGTAATAATACTCTTTATTCACCATAGGTATCTCACGTTACATACTATTTCAATTCGTTTTAAGTCACTCGGTTATTTATAAATGCCTTTTACCACAGTAAATTATTACAATTTTTTTAGATTTTTGTTTTGTCTCGAATCTTTGTAGTGCTTAACGTGGATGAGTGAAAATATGTAATTTCCTATTAAGCAGAAGTAAAAAAGAAAATAATAAAATCACATTATATTCTAAATTAAAAATTCTTAGATCTGATTTTTTTGTTATTCTTTTTAAAAATCAACTTATGGCTTATAATACCAATAAAATGAACGTTCAATGGGTTTAGGTTTAAAGCGTAAAGCTTAGAATAGAGGCGAAACTCTCTAAACGATTTTTCGACGGGAATCTCCGACCATAAACGTTAAAGTCATAACTTCGAATTAACATACCGTCCATTTAAGTCCTTCGAATGCGCGAAAACCGTTGAAGGGAAAACCGAGGAAAAAATCCAAACGACCATATTCCGCTGCCTTACTTTTTCTGATTTATTCGGAATAAACAAAAAACCTTTTAAGAGACCCATTTCATAGTAATCCATTTAAACTGGCTTTTTCTCCAACTTTTTTAAGGCATTTAAGAGTAAATTGAAGGTTTGTTTGCTCTCCTTTTTGCTCACATATCCTCCCGGTTTGTTTGTGTTTCGATGGTTGTTTTCGTTGTTCGTCACTCGTCATACAATCGACTAATGGTACGTTTAGCTGTTCATATTTGCTCGCTTCCCCAATTTTGTATTAGTTGGTTTATGGCATGGTGCAGATATCTTACTGCGAGCACAAAAAAATTCCTTCTTCGCTGGTCAAGTGTTAAAACTTTCCTAGTAAATAGCATATTAAAAAAGAGTTAATAAAAGAGTATTCGAAAATTCCTCTTTTAGAAGCGGCCCTCCGAACTGGTTTATGATATTTTTTATGTTTAGTTTTTAGTTTATGATATCTACTGAAATTTAGACTACAAATACTTTTGATTGGGTTATAAAAGTCACTCCTGGCAAAATTTCAATAATATTTTTTTAGTTGTTTCTAAAACAATCATCATTCAATGAGATAATTTTACAGCACGAAAAATTACTTCAATTAATTCATTAATTCGATCTGTATTACTTGCTAAAACCTAAAATAACTAAAATACCAATAATTTTTTCGACTTTGAACGGTATTGTTTTTTTAAGCCCAAAAACGTAAAAGTATTCCTATTTTAAAAAGTGGTAAGAGCAAAATAAACGACATAATTTCGATTAGATAAGAGACTAATCAACAAAGTTATAATAGAAATAAGAATAAGGAAACAAAGTTTTTAATAATTTTTATGTTGATTTTAAATACACTAAGATGGGCTTCGCCAATGGTAGGACCTCTGCGGTTTCGCATTGCTCAGGTTCGAAATTCAAAGAATCTATCTACAATTATCTTTATTCATAATGTCGAATTTAGTAGTAGATGATACATTGAAACTAAATATAACTAATATAAAGTAAATAGTTTTCCTAAAAATTTAAGAAAATTTTTAAATTGCATGTTATATATACTAAATTTATTTTTAACTTATCCTATATTATGTTGTTATTGTTTTTCGGTTATTCAGTTTTTCAGTGTTTATACTTCCACTTAATATGCTACTGCTTTAATAAGGTGTTATGGAAAATACAATGTTATGGACTTTTTAGACCCGTCATTTTGGCAATGTTTTATTTTATCCCAGACTTGAAGTGTGCTCACATGATAAGAAATAACGTTTTCCCTTACGAACGGATAAACTTCAACGTTCGCTACAACGAAATAAGGTTTCCGTTAAAAAGTTTATAGCACAAGCAATGTTTCCAGTTTCAAAAATAGTTCATATTTTTTGTCAAAAATGTAAAAATATAATGATTTAGGATTTATTTCAGTATACCAGAACTGTGTACTAGAATCTATTCAATCAATTTATTTTGCTAGTTTCTTTTTAATTTGGTAGCAACCAAAGAACTGTGGTCGTTATTTTATTTGATTTCGATGTATATTTTTGTATATATTTCCTTTCGTTTAGGGAATGCGGGGATGTAATTTAGATATTTAGAATATAGAAAACATTTCCAAGAAGATCACATTTACAAGAGATAATTAAATTATAGCTTAAAGAAAATTGAGACTTAACGGTAAGAAAATTCCGCTTTGACACTCGTTCAATCATATACTTTGGTGAGACATGGTTTGACACTCCTGACAATCCAGTTACATGCTGGGTTAGAAAACGGTTGCGTCCCAAACGTGACTTAGCTGTAAAAACATTACTGGTATAAAGATACAACTTTTTGAACAATTTGAAAAATTGCCCAGAAAGTTATAGCTTTTAGTGTAAAATCGTTCCGCATTAAAAAATAATGTATATTTACTAGTCGAGAGGAAATGGGATAAACAGAGCGTTACGGCTACTATATATTATGGTAATCCTATAGCGGCACAGGTGGCATCAAATAAAATTAAGCATTATGTCGCAAAATTCTTCTCCCACTTTAAGAGGCGCCACCAGATGTTTGCACATACTCGGTTATTACTATCATATTTTTTATTATAATTAATTTAGATAAAGATATGGGCAGCGCACAGAACTGGATATAGGATTTGTTTGTCATTGTTTTCTTAAGTTTCTTAATGATAACCTTATATTTGGAGATCCAAATCGCCAAAATCAATCAATCAATCAAATCAAATCAAATCAATCAATTCTTGGGCGTAAAATTTTAATTGTCATTTAAATCTAAGTTTAAGACTTATCTCCCAAATAAATAACACTAAGCTAATTTAAATTATAGTGGGCGTATTAGTGATAAATAAACATATTTGTTTATTGGAACTATACGAGATGTGTTCTAGAAGTAAGTTTTATCAAAAAGTATTTATTTATTCATCAAAATTAATGTTGTCCTTTTCAAAGTAATTCTCCCCCATTTGTGGTAAGCACTTTCTGGTATAACATGAGTTTTTCCAGCGATTTTTTCTTTATCTCCTCAATGGTTCCAAAGCTCTTTAAATAGCAGGAGGCATATCCGGTGAATATGGTGGCTAAGACATGATTGAATTTTTGTTTTTGGCCAAAAAATTAGGCACAAGCAACGATGAGTGAGCAGGTGCATTATCGTGATGCAAAAACCATTAATTATTTTCCCACAATTCCAGACGTTTTCTTCGTTTTGCTTCTCGCCAACGGCGCATAACTTCAGGGTAATAATAATATTATAATAATAATCAGCGTTTAACATAATGACTCTAAAATATTTTCCTAAGACAGCAATCCAAAATCTTATGTAGATTTATATTGGACGTTTTCCCAGTTTGCTATTGGTTGATTTCTCGGGGTTGGTGAAATCGGAGTATGCAGTCAGTTTTATGAAATACTATTTTATTACCCGTCGAAGTTTTGGAATTATTTCTATTCCGTCTTATGTTTGCAAATAGTAATTACCAACTTACTGTGATTCAATTGTTTTTCAGGATTCAGTGTGAAATTTTTATTGAGGTACCATATATATTTTATGACAATTTATTTCTTACCAAATACTACCATTATTCAATTTTGTTAGTCACTTGCGATGCCCAGCGACGAAGAAGTTGAGATTGTGGTTGATGACGTAATATTCGTTGATGACGAACATCCGTCAAATTTAAATGGATCAAAGTCTCGGACACAGTTGCCGGTTGCCGCCAAAATTATAATTTTAAATGTGTTTCTGGGGAAAGTCGAGCCATAAAATTAACGTCCGAGATGACTAAAACACAGTATGCCACAGTAAGTGACATAGTTGTGAATGGTGTTCAGGAAAGAAAAACGTTGAAAGAGCGTGGGGTCCCAAAAAATCTACTTGACATGCACTATACCGCAATAGTGAGGTGTTGATATATGACACGTATCAGAAGAACAATTAAAGTATACATGAAGAGTTGCGAAGTGTTTTGAACATTGGCTGTTGCCAAGAGACTTTGCGTTCGTACGAATAATTGATTTTTATTACAAAACCAACAATAAGAGTAAGTTTTTGTATGCACGAAGTATATCTGGAACGTCATTGTGGAATTGTGAATCTATTTATTGAGGGTTACAAAAAGGTAGGCTGTTAAACCTTCCTAAAAATTTACCAATCTTAAGTACTGGATTATGTCGTAAAAACGGTATATAGTTTGGAGAACTCTAACAGAAATTTGATGTTGTTTACCTGCTGCGTTTGAATGGTGGCCGGTATATTTTACCATTATTTAACCTACATCCGTGTTAATTGTTGGTGGAATATGTGACAGGAGCAATATGTGAGCTAAAAATGTGAGATAAAAATACCAAGCACAAGTAGGGTTATAGTTGTTTCGTCCTTACAAATATTTTTTACCAAAACTAGAGAGTACAATCACCGACCCAACGTCTGGGCGACGATAACTTATTTAAAGTCGAAAATTGGTTGGCTTATGACGTTTCTTTGAATTCGTCGTTCTACCAAATTCACGTTAACACTTAACTTACCTAAAAGTAAGGTCAGAAAAATACTACCAAGGCTGTAAAAGCACTATAAACGATCGCATTAGTTTATTTTTTACTTAACCTTATTACGAACCGGTATTACGCAGCTAAGTATTCTCCATTATGATGCTGTCAAGACTTGCACATCACGCATCGTATTGTTCAGAAAAGCGCGCAGTGCACGTCGTTTAATTTTCCCATTCGTAGACGGATCGTATACGTACGGCACAATCGCCGTCACAAAAATCACAATGCGACAAAGAAAAATGTATGTAGATTTTAAGTACTCGAGATGGCGGGGCGCGAAGATCATTACGGACCAAAGTTTCGAAAACTTTCTTTCTAAAGAGATATGAAATCTTCCGCGCTCATAAATATTAAGGGTTGAAAATTTTGTGTCAACATCAAGTAGAAATGAGCCCGAGTCTAGTATTAATGTATGTTAAAAAGCAATATAAAGTTAGGAATTCTTATTTTAAAATTATCACCGGCTAGATTAATACATTTAGATGAGCATCTCTATTTCCAACTTAAATTAGTTTTTGCAATCTTTGTTTCTCGTCTCTCGTGCAACGCTTTACGGTCTTTTGAAATTTTTACCGTACCCAAAAGCACCGCGGATGGGTTCCCCAGCTTTCGGTGATAAAAATTTTAACGGCGGATTAGATGAGCGAGCTTGAATATCTGAGTCGCGGGAATTGAAAATGAAATTTTTAAAAAGGCATTTGGCTGATGTAACTTCGTCCAGTTTTTAATTCGCTCGCTTTTAATAAATAATGCCGCGATGAATTTCATTTCGCCATACGAAATTCGCTAGCCAACTGGTTTTTTTCTATCAGTGACTTATTAAGCACCAAAAATATTATATCCAAAAGAGGTACCACAATTCGTTTATAAAAGTCCACATAAACATAAACATTTGTGAATGGTTTCGTGAATAAATGCTTACCTATGGAAACTAAAATTGAAAATGATCGCAAATTGTTATTTCACACACCAAACACCGCAAAACCATTTTAAATAACCGTTTAACTTATATTTAGAAATGAAACACTTCTCAAATCATAAAAATGGCAACAACAAACTAAGCTGGTTTCGCGTCCAAACTGGAAATGTCAAAAATCGCAAGGCATTTGCCGCCTACTCTGATTAGGTCCACATTTTTTCGAATCATGGCAAAACGGCGTAACGAACGAATCCTTGCCTATGAAAACCATAGGATGACCATTAATGGTGATTCCAGACACTAAACACCGCAAAGTCAATTTTGATAACTGTTTAATTAATATTTAGAAATCAAACATTTCTCAAATCAGAAAAATCGTAAAGTCACCAACGGCAAACAACTAAATTCCGCTTACAAATTCGAAATGTCAAAAATCGTAAAGCATCAGTCGCCTTCTCTACGCCTTTCTACGCAACATTGTAAAATGCATAAATGGTTGGTTTTAACTAACACTCGCCTGCAGAATCCGCATTCAAAAAGAGTAGGAATGATGTGCCTCTACGTCATGTAAATTATATGTAAATTGTATTCGATATTGTTACATATTATAACACTAGTGGAAACTTGTTAACAATTCTATCCAAGTGAGGGATATAGGATTTGATCAACCTAAATTTAATTTTATTTACAAAGAAAATCCCAACCCTCTCATGATACAGACTTTAAGAACTTCTATTGTCCTCATAAGAGATTTCATTTTTTATTTGAATTTCATTATTTTCAAATAGGTAGCACCAATTTATTAATTACAACCGTAGTTGTTAGTGATTCCGTAGAGTATCCGTTATTTGTTTATTATAGTTATATTATTATCATTATTAATAATACTATTGTTATTATTATTATTATTATTATTGTAAAAAGAGATTAGATTATTATGAAGCTAAAATAAATTTATTTTTCTTAAAAATAGCTATTACATACATTATTCAGCGCATTAATTAATTAATTATTACAGATTATAATCATTATTTGTTATTGTTATTGTATCACCCAAATTTGTACAAATCTCACTTTTTGCTTTCTAGGATATCATCTTGATTTTCAAAAATTGAGTTTTTACCAGTTGTGTTGCGATCCTAAGAAGATGAGCTTAAATACGTAAACACCACATTAGGATCAAACATCTGCAAAAGCTAACGGTGTCAGACTGTTATTGCTTCGTGTGTATGCCCAATTATTTGGATTAATTAAGTAACAAAATCCACAATATCAACGAGACCTGACGATAACAAGCAAAACCGAGAAAAAATAGTCGATGCATCTCAAGGTATCGGGATAGTAATATTTCGCTGATATTTTCTGAAGTCGGATAAAGTAATCTTTTAAGGGCATTATTGTTATTTTAGTGAAATCAGATTTGCTTCACTTAAAATCCAACAAAGAGAATGTGAAACCCCTTAATTTTGAGCCACTTTTCCTATTTTATTTTTTCATTAGTAACGGCTATGTTTTTGCTCTAATTTATAAAACAAAACACAAGTCTAAATATGGAAGTATCTCTTAAGCAGCACATAATAGGAAGTATCATCATCATCATTATTTTTAGAGTAATATTGTTAGCTTTTCAAGAAAACTGTTGTTATCATTTTACCGGTAGTAAACGCAAATTAGGTTTGGGTTTTAATTCGCCGAAAAAAAATTCGGCGTTTAAAATTCTAACTCATCAGCTGTGCGTTTTTTAAATGTTGAGCTTCCAAAGAAAATATAGTTTATCCGGTAAATTTGCGTTAGGAAAACATTACCGCCATTTGTTCTCGAAACAACGTTTTGATGAACATAATACAACGTAGCCTTTATCTCAAAGCGCTTAGACGACAATAAAGACTGAGCGTTTGGTAATGCGTTTTAAATTTACCTGAACCTGAATCTACTTGGATTCACCAAAATTTAAAATTTGTTTTTCATTTCATCATAGAATACCATAAGAATTGTCTATTAAAACCGATGTAAAACGGGTAGCTTAACATTTTTCTAAAGTTAATTATCTGTAAAAATGAGCTATTATTATTATTACTTCATTTTGTTAGTACATAACATTCGTTGCCAATTCCTCAAGTACGACATTAAATTTTAATATGATTTAATACAAAATTAAATGTTAAAAAATTTAATTTAAAAATTAGTAGTTTCCTTAGTGCATATTTCTTTAATTGAAACAACATATGTAATACTAAATTTTTATTTAATATAAATTACATTATCTCAGTCTATGATTATACATTAATTACAACAATAAAAATATAAAATTTTCTAGAAGAGTTAGTAAAAGTTCCCCAAAATTAAAACTTGCTCAAAGAACATTTAAAACAGTATTAATAAATTCATCAAGATTAAATATAATACCTGAACAACGATAACATGTTTCTGAATTGAGACATAAAAATACCAGTTCAACTGTTTTTTTTTTGGTGGTAATAAATATCATATTTTAGTCTTCTAGTAATTCAGATTTTTATAAATTATCGTGTTTAATTGAAACCACATACTAATTACTAAGATTTTTTATTAAATATAAATAACATTTTCTCAATCGATGCTTAACATTAATACAACAACAATAAAAATATAAAATTTTCTAGAAAAGTTAGTAAAAGTTTTCCAAAATCAAAACCTCCTAGAATAACCATCAAAACAAATCACATCAAAGAACATTTAAAACAGTATTAGTAAATTCTTTAAGATTAAAAACAATATTTGAACGATTAAATGTCTTTGAATGGGCACATACAAATACTAGTTTGAACTGTTGTCATCACTGGAGGCTTTCTGATACTCGTTTACAAAATGCGAAGCATTACTGCTGATCTCGGACATAAAAACATCTTCTTCGCAGGTCAAAAAGTTAAACGATCTTCTTTTGTTCCCCTAAAATCAGGAGATCTAAACAGCTTCTGGGTGGCCATGAAATAACTATACCTTTGCTGGAGTTGATGGCGCTCCTTCGTTGCTACTACACGAACTGCATTCCAGAGTCAAAGCTTTCGAAAGACCCTGTAATTCCATCTCTACATAGAGCTGGTTGAGTTGGTTCCTCACCATTTCAGGCTAAAATTATCCCAAAAAAACTTGACTTTAATTTTTTTTTCAGTACCAACAAAGTATTTCCGCAATTATGAACAATAGTAGTATATACTTCGAGCGTTATTGAAAATTTTCGTTCGTTGCCAAGCAAACAAATTCTGAATTAAAATTTGGTAATAGTTTCGATTAATTTTGATTAGAAATAACGTATTATTAAAACAATAATTATGAAAATACCGAAATATCATTTAACAACGCCTATATTAAAATTTAAGGCAAAGTTACTCGCTGCTCAACTTTGCTATATCAAACAAAATTTAATTATTTATATAACAGGTTTGGTGTTTTATAATTACAATTTATCAGTGTATCGTGTGTAATGAGTTCATTATTCATTCGGAGGTGTGAATAAAATACTTTATTTGCGTGTCAGTGCCGTAAAATATTAATCACTTTCATTTTGATGATTCTGATGAAAACTTGAACTTTTAAATTCAAAAATACATTTTTCAAAGAAACTTCCAGAGGCTACTATAATATAATATTTTTAGAAAACTTTTGGATTCCTCCTGCTTCGGTTTTTGCTGAGTCGAACTTGCTGGCGTTTCGCCAATCATTCTGTTGGCTTCTTTAGTTTCAATCAAGCTCTGACGAAGCCAACAGGATGATTAGCGAAACGTCAGCAAGTTCGACTCAGCAAAAACCGACGCAGGAGGAATCCAGAAGTTTTGTAAAAAGTATCAAAAATACATTATTATTTAATCTCTGATGTTCATCTGCTACTGAAATAAAAAATCATTTTTCCCAAAACATTTTATTTTTTTATTTGAACTATATAGAATTTTAGAATATGAAATTTGACAGTTTCCAAAAGTTTATCAGACGTAAAAGCATTTTTTTTATTTTGACATTTTGCTTTTAGAATTTAAGAAGGCAAGCGTATTATAAAAGAGAAATGTCCATAAAATGCCTAGAAATGCGTTTTGGCGACTGAATCTGCTTTACATAAAGTGGTTTTAGCCTACGTTTGGATGTATGACTTCTACCAGATTGAGCCACAATGTTTGATATGTGAACACAACAAACATACAACATACAACACAAACATAATAATATGGGAACTCGTGTTGAAAATCACAGATCGGGGTTGTTCTTTTTTTTCCCATAGATGATAAACAACGCATAGTAATAATTAATTTCTTCTAGAAATATATGTCAAAATAAAATAAGAAAATGAAACGTATCCGTGTAACTGAAAGCGCGATCTACCGCGTTTTGCGCAAACAATGGCAGAAGTAATGGTATCGACCCAACTAGACGACTTAAAGAGATCTCTTTAAATTCTAATGGCTGACGAAGTGGCCCGTTTTGCAAACCTCAGAGCACAATGCTGCTATGTTACATTTTTGAAATCTAATTTTGCTGAATATTTCTGTATACTTGTACACTTGTAAACAGTACATTCCTAAAAAAAATTCTTCAAATAAAAAGAAAATTTTGGTCACTTCAGAAACTTCAGAAAGTTATGTTTGTATATTGAAAAATATATAAAAAATCAAAAATCATTAAAGTTATTTTCAAAATAAGTTTTTTTTTCAACAGCAGAATGAGCGTTTTGATATAAAAAATCATCATACCTGTTCCATGAGTTTCAACTTTGTGAGGTCGGATTCTAAGACTTCGCTTAAATCTTTAACGGCAACTTGGTATCTGTAAATGATGTCCGCCGATTTTCCAACAGTCTGCATCCATTCGGGCTCGGCGTTACCCTGATGTACTTTCATTTTCTTTGGCACCTACGAAAAGTTGAAGTTACCACGCATCTGGATACATCCAGTAGGACGCTTACATTTACGCCCTTTGACAATTTGTCTTCGGTGATTTGACTGGAGCCGTCTATCGATCCCGAACCGGTATCGGTCTTTAGAAATGACGAGAAAGAAGACGAATAGCAACTACTGGATTCGTCTACGGTTTTGCTCCGGTACGTGACTGATCCGGGCTTGGGCGATTGATTTTTGTTTTCGTTTATCTGCGAGAAAAGAATTCAAAGAATGCGGCACCGATCATCACGACAGGTAGGTCGAAATCATACGGAAAACGACAGATAATAACGTTACCAATAGCATTTACCAGCCAAATCTCTGTTGGTTCTGGTTGATCTTCCTTTGAGTTTATACTCTTCTATTTTATTTAGACACTGCTGTCATCGATCGAGATCTTCACCATATAGCAGTAAACAGAACACAAAAATGGTATTTTTCGAACCAATTTAAAAAAAAATCTTAAACATACTGTTTTCTAATTTAAAAAGCTACGTTTTCCACATTAAACCGTAATGGTTTTGCAGCGGTGCTTATTGTGTTCCCTAAAGGAAAATTTTTTGTTCGCTATTTACTGTTTCCGCAAGATGTCTTCCCAAGTACATAAATTAAAAAAAAAACGGAATTAAAGGCAAACAAAACAACAAAGAAAGGGCGATTTTCCCTGTTATATAGAAGAACTTACCATCTGTAATTTTTTGATTATTTTCCGTCATGAAACATGCAAATTTATTCTCAGGGTTCGAAGCTCTCGCGATCACTTTTAAATATAGATGTCGAAACGCAGTTTATAAACAACGAACAACTTTTTTTTTTCGTTTCCTATCAATTACGTCCAGCAAAATAAATTATAACGAAAGGATAAAAATAGGTACACAAAAATGACCTTCGAACAAGAATTTAATTCCTTCGGTCGGGCTCCTTCATCCGGACGGTTTACCATGGGCGATTCGAACGAAAACTCGGACTGTATGGCCGTTTCCTTTCGTGAACTTTCGGAAAATGCCTAAAAATATTGCGTTTTTCCCATTTAGTATTAGATAAAACTAGAAAAGTGCTTGAATTGTCTTCCAAAATGAAGCTGATAAGGGGTAAATTTATGACATATATATTAACCAAATGAACACGAAACTGTACCATATAATGAAACAGAACAAGCTTGTTGTACGCGTAACTCCATTTTACCTTGTTCGCCAGACTAATGGAAGCTATGGAACACATTCCACTACCAGGTTCCGCCTTAACCGACATCGCTTCTGATCCAGGTCTTTGAAACTGGTAACCGGTCATCGGTTTTGAGGTAGCACCGAATTGTGGTACGTTTTCATTGGTGCCATTGTTGGGGCTAACATCGGCGTTCTGTTTCATCGCGTTCATATGACGCTGGTCGGACATAGAAGTCGAAAATGGAACAGGAAAAACTGGCAGTGCCGAATAAATAACCGGTGAGGAAGATTGGAACGCGTTGTAGAACATTCCGGGAACATACTGAACTGAAACCAAAGATCATCATGTGAGCCCTAATTACTGGTTGATTTTGAAATAATTTTGTTGGTTAGTGCATTAAGTGACCCAAAATGGGATAATAATGCCCTGCATAAAATTATATAGCTACTTCCGTAAAAGAAATAAAACCATCTACGAACACAAAAGTTTTGTCGATCTGCAAGTAAATCATGGTAAATTACTGATAAAAAATGGTAACGTATGGGACAAGAGAATGCGCAATAAAGTGGATTAGATACTTTTTACAGGTATCATCTCATAGGTATTATTGTGGAAAACTTAAAGGTCCTAGTTCTGGAACAGACTACAAAGAAATAACGAATATTTTCAATTTTAATAAATAATTCAAATATTTTAAGTTTTTATATTATTGACCGTGTTGTGATTAAATACGACAAAAACGAGAGCTATCTGTCAGTAATAGAAAATATTTGGGCATTACTTTAGAACCGCAATTGACACATTTGATATTTTCGTAAATGGCATCTAGTTGTTATTTTTTCACTAAAGAAGAAATACGTTAAATGTAGGTAAACAATGCCCATACTATCAGGGAGTGGTTGATGAGAGAGCGGAGGTTAGTTTTCTCAAATAGCTTCTTTGTCTTCCAAAAAGAATACTGTTAAACTCTCGCTACTTATTTTTAAATCTATTTTATCCTGGCTGACAATAAAAAAATCTACTCTGAGAAAATTGAGTGTGTTGACATGTTTGAAAACTGTGTGACTAGATCTCCATTTCAAGATCAACATTTCTATTATTTTCCACCTATTGATTTACCATATTCTTGCAAAATATCAATTGCAAAAAGTTCCGCTCTCAATAACACTACCCTACAAAAAATATGTTCGATTTGTAACTTACTGAAAAACGAAGATGTGCAACACATTTTCTTTGAATGTCCGTTTTATACATCTTCACAAAACCTTTCTGTTAGAATTAGATTCCCCTGCATTTAAAAATATATTTGCCATCAATGAAGGTAATAATTAAATTGTTAAAACTAGAATAAAATTTGTTGGTTTCGAATTTATCACACAATCTTGAATGAATTCAACTTGTACTTAAATTTAATATATTAGGGCGTGTATCTGATTTAATGGAATGTATACTTACACACTTCATGTCAACTTTTGTAATATATATGAAATAATTAGGTGAAATAAATTACCTGGTACATAATTCCATGGTAAGATATGTTGACAGCGGTCTTTTGGCCAAACCATATCATTGTCAAGATTTTTTAAGATATACTAATATTTGTGATTTCTTAGAAATCGGCCATATAGTCGTACTGATTTAAAAAATAAAGAAAATACAATTTTTTCCGCAATATGTAAACCTTCCTAAGTAGACTCTGTATCAAAAATTCAATACAATACAAAAGAAAAAAAATCGAAAAAATTGTATATTTGTATATTGTATATAAACTAATACACATTTAAACTTATACCTTGTACTTAAATTTGGATTTAGGAAAACATTGATCGAATATTTATTCAATTTGTTAAATTATTAAGGATTATTAAGTTATTCTTATTTGTCAGCTCAGTGCGAAATATAGAATCCTATTAATAATAAAACCTGTATAAAGTGTTTTTCAAATGAAAAACTGATTGGAAGTTAGCGCGGGATAAAGAAAAATTGAAATCAATTTAAAGTTATCGAATTTGTTAATTTAGGAACTTGATTAGGTGGATTGCAAGATCTTCTGTAGTGTAACTCAAAGAAGCCAGTAATAATGTCATTAAATAGGGGACTAAAATTGCGAACCCCGTGTTCTAATATATAAAATTGTAAAAAAATTAAAACACATTTCAACTTATACCTTGTACTCAAATTTGTATTTAAGAAAACATTGATCGAATATCTATTAAGTTTGTTAAGTTATTACTAACTATTGTTAACTATTATTAAGTTTTTTTTTGTCAGCTCAGTGCGAAATATAGAATCCTACTAATGATAAAACCTGTATAAAGCGTTTTTCAAATGAAAAACTGGTTGGAAGTTCGCGCGGGATAAAAAAAATTGAAATCAATTTAAAGTTATCGAATTTGTTAATTGAGTAACTTGATTAGGTGGATTCCAAGTTCTTCTGTAGTGTAATTCAAAGAACACAGTAATAATGTCATTAAATAGAGGACTAAAATTGTGAACTCCGTATTCTAATATATAGAATTATAAAAAAATTAATACACATTTAATCTTATACCTTGTACTTAAATTTGTATTTAAGAAAACATTGATCGAATATTTATTCCATTTGTTAAGTTATTAAGGATTATTAAGTTATTCTTATTTGCCAGCTCAGTGCCAAATTTAGAATCCTAATAATAATAAAACCTGTATAAAGCGCTTTTCAAATGAAAAACTGATTGGAAGGTCGCGTGGGATTAAAAAAAAAAAGAAATTAATTTAAAGTTACAGAATTTGTTAATTTAGTAGTTTGATTGAAGTGGATTTCAAACAACGCGGTCCTAATATCATTCCACATTTTTTTAAATACAACTTAGGATGTCGCTTACCTTGACATCTGGATGCGGAATGGTCGGAACGAGCAGAGGGACCTGCCGAAAATGCAGGAATGTAGTAAAACGGTACCATGTGACCGTTAAATGTTCCATTTGGTCCTGGCTCGCTGGAATCCTTGAGCGATGTTACATTCAATGTAAACGGTTGATGGGAATCCTGATATTTACATACGGTGGGATGTTTTTTGTCCCGTTTGGGTTTCTTTGTGGAATGGTTAGTTTTGCCGGGGATCTTTTGTGTTACTTTTTTATTAGTACCGTTTCGACCCGTATTTTTTGAAATTTTGTCCCTAGATCCCTCCCACGAAAGTGGTCCACTTCGCTTGACGCCGCGCGTGCGCGTAGTAGCCACGCCCGCTTTGGAGGGGCAGTTCCTCTCCGCTTTGTCCGCATTCTTTTTATTCTCTCGATCTTTGTTGTAAGACTTTTGCACTTTACGCTGCTTTATCATTTTTTTTACCATATCTTCGTTATGCCTGAAAACAATTTTCGGAACATTAAAATTATTGACTATTGTCGAACAATAAAAAATGGTTCATTTAGCTGTGAGGTGCGCAAATTGATTACTGCAAACATCGAAAGTGTGAGAGTTCTGTTTTGAGTCTACAAATCTTACCTGAAAACTCTAAAATCAACAGGACAACGGGTAATTTTTAGAGGAATCTTCGATCGTCAGGAAAATCGCTTCAAACGCTTTCAGTAAAATTTAATTTCGACTCAAAAATTCGCATTAACTGATTTAAAATTTGGCCGTAAATGGTGTAACTTACCCGTCCTTATCCATCGGTCCATGCTACCTCAAAGAAAATACAAATCTGTTGAGCGGAGCCGGAAGGTACGAAAACCAAAGTCAGACTCATACGGATTTGAATCCCTAATTAAAATGAGTCCTGAAGATTTTAACGGTTTTTGTAGATGGGCAAGCAGTCGGTTACCATTTTTTATTAAGTACAACAAGTGTAGTAGTTTGGAGTTACCTCGGCATCGGCGAAGGGTACTTACTTAACTAAAACCGATACGGTCAGGTGAGGTTTATAAGAATCGTTTGACGTGTTCGTGGTGCTTGGTGCGGTATTCAAATTGGTGTTACTTTCGAAACTTGATAACGCACCGCTACCTGATCGGGTGTGTGCGTTTTTGGCTACGGGCGAAAGGCACTTTCTGCAAAAAAGAAAAAAAGAAATTGTGACGGAACAGCAAAAATTTTTCGCGCCAAACGACAAATGGTTATGGGAAAATCTGTTTCAGGAATTTGCATTGACTTATATACAGTTTGTCCCACTTAAGAACTGTACACCTTTGTAAAATCTTTGTTTATGGTTGGATTTTGATAATTTTTTTGTTTTATAGGTTTTTGAACATTGATCAACCTTGTTTTACTTATTGCATCAACTGGAAGTCATGGGAAACTGAAACTATTTAGGGATTAGAGATTTGTTTTTTAAATATATTGGCAATGAATTCTTATTTAGGAGCGTTTCAATATAGGGTGTTGAAAATATCGTTTGCGAGCCGCTTAAGATTGTTTGATTTTGATAATTTTTTTTTGTTGGATAGATCTCTCAAAAATGCACTAAAACCTTATGTTGCTTATGACATTTCATGGCTAACTGGGACTAATTTTTGATGTCAAATATCGAGTGTAAGTGTAAACGAATTCTTTTTCAGGACTACATAAAACCTAACTATAGCAATTTCGATTCAGTTCGAATACAGGGTGCGGGCGCGTCGCTTGAGTAGTACTACTGTAGAATGATTTTTATGACTCAATTTTGTTAATACTTTTTTGTTGGATAGATCTTACCAAAGAGAAATGAAACTAGAGAGAAGTACAAATTGAAAGTGATAAGAGATTCGTGTTCAGGACTACCTAAACTAA
The DNA here is from genome assembly GCF_029955315.1 of Cylas formicarius. Taxonomy (NCBI): domain Eukaryota; kingdom Metazoa; phylum Arthropoda; class Insecta; order Coleoptera; family Brentidae; genus Cylas; species Cylas formicarius. The sequence goes on along the minus strand of NW_026844264.1, from coordinate 15,679,049 downwards.
CTAACTATTCTAACTAAAATTACGCAATATTCAAACTCAAGAAGAATTGTCAACAAGTTTAGGAATTTTGTGGCAGGAACTGGTGACATTCAGTAAGGTTGGTAAGGTTGAAAAAATGACGCTAGGAAATGCAAAATTTACAGAGTATGTCTAAATTGCTCAACACGGATGGATAAAGCTACTAAATACATAGAGGCCTGGTCTATATTAACACAGAAATATTGAGAAACGCCATTTGAAACCAGCCAATAGCACCGGCGATTTCAAATCAAACAATAATAATTACCGAAGTTTAATAAACAATATGGCTGGTGCCAATTAGACGGGTTACAGTTAGATGAAGCAATTTACGGTTCCGATCTCGTTTAATTTTCTGGGAAAACAAGTTAAGTGACGCAAAGAGCAGGTTAGTGTTTCAAATTCGGAGGCATGCGCGGAAAACCATTACATTCTCTACGAAAATATCATTGCGGCCTGACGTGCATCAATTTCTACCCTCATTAGGCAACTATATTATCTAATAGCTATGTGGTTAATTCAAGCGGATACTGGATACGTGCATCGATTTAATAAACTTAAATTGCTAAGTTGCTCACTTTAAAACAACACTTAGTAAACATGCTCGGAAGTCTTATACGTATCTGGTTACTTTTTAAAAAGTATTTATTCTAGATTGCTTGCCAAACATTATTAATATCAGTAGTATTATCTTTATTAACCTTAGATAATAGTAGATAATAATTAGATATGACAGAAGCGAAAGTCGCCTAAAATCGTATACCCAATCTACATCGGGTGGGTTAGTGAATCGACTTAAGAACATAACAAAATAGAGGACAGGGAATATATTTAATAGTATATTTAGTTAGCATATGGCAAAAATGTTGTCCAATTACTATGTGTGTTGTGAAATAAATAAAATAAATAAATAAATTATATACAAGATTTAAGAATATGTAGAGCAAATAAACTAACTTAAAACTTATCTATATTACAACAGTTATAAGATATAAAGTTACATTTTATATATAAAATGTTAATATCTTTTATAAATGCCATTAGATATAGATATATTGTTTCAAGGGAATTATTAATACATTTTGGCAAACTTCTTTAGTTATTCGTTTATTAAAAAAAAAATTAGTGATTAAGGGGCCGTTTATCAAACTGGTGGCATAACATCCACTATATCGAGAAAAAAAAGAACATCTATTCTGTAAACGTTATGAAATATATGCTTACTGATTTGCGTTGGGCTGCTGCATGGTTTTGGTGACGCTTTCATTTTTCGCGTCGCTGGGTTGTCCGTTACTTTCGTCCGAAGCAGCGGTTTTCGGATTGCTCTCGAAAAATCTCTTTATGTTCTCGTTATAGTTCAACTGGTTATAGCTAGGGGGCGTTTCCGACGAGGACTCCCAGTCGTGGTGAGGTGATATTTCGCCCAACATTACGAAATCTCTTTCCTAAAAGACTCAAATAAGCACGATGCTCGTCTTCCTCCCAAGTTTTATTAAAACCTACCGAAATACTGCTGTCCAGATCTTTGGGTGAGGCCAAACGTAGGGAATTGGCAGTCACCTCGTCCATCAGTGACCCCATGGCGTTCGAGACCGCTTTGCACCTCATGAAGACGCTACCTTCCAAAGGTCTTATGACCTCCTTAAAAAAAAGGCAATTATAATACTGAGTTTTAGACACTTTTATACAATCATACACTCCAGTATGGCAAAAATGTTTTTTTAAAACTAATTGGATAAATTATAGCTCATTAAAATATAATTTATAACTGAAATTTGGACAATTATTTGTTTAATTATTTATTTATGTATATATCGTATGGGGATCCAGAGCTCAGAGTGATTGCTTCTCTCTAATGTAGTTTATACTCAATTCTATTTTCAGTAAATGGACAGAGAAAAAGGGTGTTTCTGATTGAATGATGCGAAAAAGCGATGAAGAAATAATTTTTGGTTCAAAATTAGATTAACACTGATAGACAATAATTTTCCCTAAATCTAAACAAAGAAGTTATATGAAAGATCAAACTTGAATTTGATTATCAACAAACCGCGGCAGTAAGCCTTCAAGAAGTGTATATTTTTGCTTTTAGACTTAAAAATGCGGGAAAGAAGTGTATCGAAGGATAATTTCCTGAAGGAAATTAAATTATGAAAAATGGACTAAGATTTGTTTTAGGAAATCCTAAATCTCTGTATTCCAGTATAATTACTGTTATTGGAACAATTGTGTGTTGTAGGGTTCCAAAATGGGTTTCGTCGAAATTCACTTGTTTGGTATACAAGGTGGCCTAATTTTTGAACTACTACTATCAATAATGAAATTGAAAATTAAAACACGATGCATTTTTGAGCATTTGTGGATTATTTTAAAAAAATAAGTAAATGTTGTAAGTCTTACCAGAAAAAATCAGTTGAAAATTGGAATATTCTTAATTTTAATTTAACTACTTCCTGCTCAAGACACTTTAAAATGTTGTGGCACTTCTCGGGATATGCAAATATACAATACAATAATATAAATCTCCAGAGTATTTTATAGAGATATAAACTATTTTTTTAAAAATGTACTGGTGCTTACGTCTTTCAGCATTTGCAGAATTTCCTCCCGCAACAATTTCCCTTCTCTAATCGTTCGTTCCGGGATGTGCCGCAATTCATTCACCTCAATCGCGTCAAACACATCGGGATTTAACGGGCCTTTGACGACCCTATTTAGACTTAAAACAATTTCCAATCGCCGGGACCACGGATTTACAATGGTGGACCACTCAGTCTCGATGGTAGCGAAACAGCCGTTTTGTACAAGAAACCTGTAAGGCTTGCTCCGAAATATTGAGCCGTTGATTTGGCACGTTTTTATCACTGCAAACGTTATAAAAAAACAACGTCAAGAATAAACAGCTATTTGGCGTAATTCTTACCAGACTTGTAAACACCTCTGAGAAAAGGCATATCTTCGGGATGGCAAAAGTCAAAGATGGACTTGCCCAACATGTCTTGGGGAAGGAATCCAAAACTGGTCACTACGTCAGGATCTACGTGGGTGAATTTACACGCAGCAGTGTGACGCATTCTGAATTTGGATGATTTTTTTCTCTCTCCCGGAACTAGTAGATGTATAGTGCCGATATAAGCAACAGAAACCGTACATAACCTCAATTTCCTAACCCCCCCGCAGCGGGGGCCCCCCGCGCGTGGCGTCCTAGTGTCCCCCCTGTCTACCAGAGTGCGCTCCGCCCCCCACCCAGCTTGTGTAGTGTCCTGTTTTGCCCCGGTTCCGCCCGTCGCTGCTAGATGTCGCGCGCTTGTGTAGCGTCCTGTTTTGCCCCGGTTCCGCCCGTCGCTGCTAGATGTCGCGCGCTCCGACCGTCGTAGGCCCCCCCGGTAGAGGGCGGTGACGGTGCGGCGCGGTGACGCGGTGGATCGGGAGGATAATTAAATAAACTTGAATTTTAATACATTTTATTTTATTTTATTTATAAAATTGGTCTGGCGAGGAGTTTCTTCTTCTTTTTATGTCGATTCAGTCGACCATCCCATTGTTCCTGTTCCTTGCGTTGTTCTTCTTCCCGTTCCCGGAGGAAATCTAAATACGAAGTGCACTCCTCGCCGTCCCACTCCGTCGACCACCCACCCGGGTACTCCTGCTGCTCTTCTTTTGATCCACCGGGTTGCTCCTGCTGCTGGTGATGTTCCCTTGTCGTTTCATGTCGTACCGGGAATTCTAACCCCCGGTACTCTTTGTGTGATTTGAATATGTGACGCCCTAAGCGATGCGCCAACATAATATGCGACTTGTCATACGGACAAACCGCGATTTTTTCTAGAACAAAACAAAGTATGATATGTAGCGTTTCCTATAAAACACACATTTTTTTTTTTAAACAAAACTTCCAAAAAGGGGGGTTATCAAATAATTTTAAAAATTGTTTTTTAAGTTATACGCGCATACCAAAATTCACGTTTCAATTCACTGTCATTTAAATGTACGTGTATTATTGTCAAAAGGGCAAACTGTAATTTTTTAGTACAAAAAATAAACAAAAATATGTATATATTTCGCGTTTTCCCCATAAAACGCACATTTTTGAAACAAAACTTTCAGTAAGTGGGGGTCATCAAATAATTTTTAAAAAATTGTTTATTTTTTAAAAGCCAAAATTCCCTATTCACTGTCATTTAAAAGATATTAAAAACGCTCAATTTAATTCGATTATTATTGTCAAAAAGGCAAACTGCAATTTTTTAGTACAAAAAATAAAACATATTTCGCGTTTTCCCCATAAAACGCACATTTTTGAAACAAATTTAAAAATTGTTTATTTTTTAAAAGCCAAAATTCCCTTTTCCATTCACTGTCATTTAAAAGCTATTAAAAACACTCAATTTAAATCGGTTATTATGCAACGTAAAAAAGATGAGTATCATATTTTAAAAACAGGTAGAAACTAACCAAAAAAGTGATAACCCAAACTGAAACCCACAAGAAAAGACGCGCACTGTATAAAGGTAATTAAAATATAAAACTTACCAGTTGTAGGGTCGTAGGGAAATGGACATCGCACTTCTGTATTCATTGCACTGAATATAGTCTATAATACACATGCAACGTATTTATACACATGCACTCCCTTCCATGGTTGAATTAAAAGTCGAAAAGGTCTTCTACCCACAAGCACCAACGCCGATTTGAATAGACGCGATGTTGTCGCCAGACAACCGTGCAGGTAGGAGTCTCAAGGTCAACACGCTTTCACACGGGAACGCAACCGCTTCGGACGTTGGACGAACGTATGTTGCCGCAAAAGATCAAGGCCAACTTGCTTTCATTTTTTACAATCTCCGTATGGGATGTGGAATTTCATAACGCGCCGAGTCTAAATGTCGAGTTGTTTTGCTTGTTGAGAATAATAATTAATTGCCCCCTTTATATTTGCTCCGTGGGATTAACGTAATGGGAAAAATTTGTTGCAACGCATGTGGAGGTGTCTTCGTTTGTTAACTTTTAGAAAGTATTCTCGCACCGTATAAATACATCTCATTTTTCTCTGTTTTGTCAGTAGTTGTTTTTGGTATTATTCGTGCAACGTGGAAGCTAACTTAGTGGTTTGGTGTTCGTACAAAAAAGCAGTAAGTACCTTTTTTATTGTTTTATTTTAATTCTTTAACATTTGTTATTATTTTATAAAGGTCCTAAAGATCATCTTAGTACTCTCAACCCGTAACCGCAAATAGAATAGCAGCAATCTTAAGCGTAAGTTTTTTTTATTTTTTTTATTTTGAGATAAAATAATTAATAATAATTTATAGATGGACTTAAGTCAACTGAATCAAACCTGTCTTGCAGAAGGTGATTTTGAGCAGCCGATTGTCAAACTGCATGAATTGCCGATAGGCGTTCCGTTTAAAATTACTAGAGCCAAAATTGTTAATACAAAATTTGGCAATTCCGTGTTGCTGCAATTAGAAAATTCCGTAGTATTTCTTCCTACTCGCGTGACAGAAGCTTTCCGTCCGAGACTAGAACACTTTGCGTCGGGGCAGTACAAACTGGTCTACGAGGGATCCAAAGATATTGGAAAGCCCAACTCTTTAAAGAAATTCAAAATAATTCAAAATTAATCAACATATTATACAGGGTAAGTCTTATTTACTGTTATATATTTAATAAACCACGATGCGCGTAAAGCAGATCATTCATAGAGCGCAAATCTTAATTTTAACCTTACAAAAATTAAAAAAGCATATTTCCGACAAGTTCACTCTTAGAGATAGTGATGTGTGGCTTAGGAGACTAAATAAAAATATTGAATCTTGCAACCAAATCGTTTCTAACGAAAAGGATTTATCTATTGGGTTAAAAAGAAAATTACAAACTACAATTCAACATCTGAAAGCTATTAGAAAAATTATTCTTAATTATCAACATAAGCATTTTGGATTGGGATTACAAAGTAGTAGCCGCGAGACAAACACAAATGAAATGGTTGTATGGGAATCGGTAGCGTCGTGTTTCCAGGGAAGAGTTCAGACTGGTGTCATAATTAATTTACTTCATAAAGATTTAATTCAATTTTTAAACGATTGTCGTCCAATATTTCAACAAAAAATTAGTCAAATTTTAAAGAAATTTTTATTGCTGAAAGTAAATACCACATTTTGCGGTGAATTTATTAAGGCAAAAAATGATGTCCAAGGCGAAGTTGATGTTAAATATCTGAGTACCGGAAATGCTGTAGTTGATTTAGGAACAGAATTGAATGATTGGTTTGTTGAAAATGTCCAAGATAAAATTTTAAATCAAATGTCAGAGTTTCAGGAACGTGATTCCGGGTGGGCTTTAAATAATATTATTTATTTAGAGATTAACATTAATAAATTTGAAATGGGTAACGGGTCATCCTTCGTTGAGTTGCCTAAAGAAATTGCGAATAAAAGGGCTTGTATTAACATTAGAAATGACGATCAAGCGTGTTTTTATTGGTCAGTTGTATGCGGACTCTTTCCAGCACGTTTTCGTCAGTATTTACCCTCTTCATATCCATACTACAAAAGTGTTTTGAAAACTGAAAATTTACAAACACCTATGGAAATGAATAAAATAAGCAAATTTGAAAAAGACAATGATATTTCCATCAATGTTTATATCTTAGAGCTTAATAAAAATGAAAAAACTAGTTTTTATTCCGTGTTACCTGCACGATTAACAAAAGAAAAACGCGAAAAACATTCAAATTTGTTGTTAATACAAAATAAATATTATCCAAAAGTTAATGATTTTGATCCTGATCCGCAAGATAATGATTATGAAGAAATAAAATATCACTATTGTTACATTAAAAATTTGTCTCGATTAGTTTCCTCACAGCTCAGTAAATATAATCACAAGAAATACATTTGCGATAGGTGTTTGAATTATTTCAATAACGAAACTCGTCTACATGACCACGAAACAATATGTTCCAGTTTCAATGAGTATAAAGTGTCTTTTCCCAAATATGATTACGTTGAATTTCGAAACCATATATATAAACAAAGGACTCCGTTTGTAATTTACGCCGATTTTGAGAGTCAATTGAGAAAAGTAAATTTGAAAATTTCAGATAAAACCTCGAAATACCAAAAGCACGAAGCTTACAGTGCTGCATATTACTTTAAATGTTCTTATGATGATTCAATATCATTTTTCAAAAGTTATCGTGGTCTAGATTGTATTGATTGGTTCGTGGAGGAAATATCTAATTTATCAAAATTTGTTCGTTCAAAATTTAAGGATATTATACCAATGGATAGTGAAATTAGTCTAGATCAAAGGTCGAGTCATTGTCATATTTGTGAAAAACCTTTTTTAAAAGAAGATGTTATTGTTCGTGACCATGATCATTTTACTGGTAAATTTAGAGGTTTTGCCCATCAGGCTTGTAATTTAAATTTTAAAAAAATATTTGTAGTGCCCGTAGTATTCCAGAACCTTTCTGGATACGATAGCCACTTCCTGCTTCCGGTTTTAGCAAAAAAAAGCTATGTATCCATAGTTCCGGTTAATAAGGAAAAATACATCTCTTTTACATATTTCGAACCTGATTATAACATAAAATTTAGATTTATAGATTCGTTTAGATTTTTGGGAGCATCTCTGGATAATTTAGTTTCCAGTATGGATAAAAATGAACTATATATTTTAAGAAAAGAATTTTCCGATCTCGACGAATCAAAATTAAATTTACTGTCGCAAAAAGGTATTTTTTGTTACGATTACATCGACCATATAGACAAATTAAATGAAACAACTTTACCCCCGATTGAAGAATTCTATAATAAATTAAGTGAAAGCAATATTAGTGAAGAAAAATATTCCCACGCACAAAGTGTTTGGCAGTCGTTTGAAATAAAAAATTTAGGCGAGTATTCAGATTTGTATTTAAAAACCGACGTTATTCTTCTGGCAGATATATTCGAAAATTTTCGAAAAACTTGTATGGCAACACACGTTTTGGATCCGGCGTGGTATTTCAGTATGCCCGGGTATACATGGGATTGCATGCTTAGATTCACAAAATGTCGTTTAGAACTTTTGCGCGACATTGACCAAATTATGTTTATCGAGCGGGCTATACGAGGTGGAATTTCGGTGTGTGTTGGTAGATATGCGGAGGCCAACAATAAATATATGCCCAACTACGATTCATCCAGGGATGATTCCTATATCATGTACTTTGACGTCAATAACCTCTATGGCAAGGCCATGTGCGAGCCTCTTCCTTACGGAGGATTCGACTGGATGTCTCATCAAGAGATTGATTCATTTAATGTCATGAACATTCCAGATGAATCTTCCCAAGGATATATCCTAGAGGTAGACCTGGAATACCCGCAGAAATTACATGACACACATAGAGATTTTCCATTTTGTGCCGAACATCGAGTGCCCCCCAATTCAAAGTTACCAAAACTAATGACTACTTTGTATAATAAAGAAAAATACGTCATACACTATCGCAATTTAAAACAGGCTCTCAAAAACGGTCTCGTACTAAAGAAAATTCACAAAATATTAAAATTTAACCAATCTCGTTGGTTGAAATGTTATATCGATCATAATAATAAATTAAGAACCCAAGCAAAGACAAAATTTGGTATAAATTTATACAAATTGTTTAATAATGCCGCTTACGGTAAAACAATGGAAAACATTCGCAAGCATCGTATTGTTAAATTTGTTAAAGCGTGGGATGGTCGCTACGGTGCGAAAAATTTAATTTCTAGTCCTAGATTTCACAGTAGAACCATACTTGATAACAATTTGTTGCTTATAGAATTAAAAAAATCGGAACTTTGCTTTAATAAGCCACTTTATATTGGAATGTCCATATTGGATTTGTCGAAAACGACCATGTACGAGTTTCATTATAATTACATGCTTCCAAATTTGGGTCCCGAAAAATGTAAAATTCAATACATGGATACGGACAGTTTCATTTATAATATCAAATGTTATGACGCATATGAAAGCGTTATTAAGGCCGATTTAACAAAATTTGACACGTCTGATTATCCTAATGACAATCCCTATAATATACCGCAAATCAACAAAAAGGTTTTGGGGTTGATGAAGGATGAGACTAATGGCACCATCATTAGTCATTATGCGGGGTTAAGGTCGAAAATGTATACTTTCAAAATTTTAACGGGTTCGGTAGTTAAAAAGTCAAAGGGTATTCAGTACAATATTGTAAAAAATAAAATTTCATTTGATGACTACGTAGAATGCTTAACAAATTTTAGGGAAAAGTACGCCACTCAACGAACCATTCGTTCATACACTCACAATGTATTTAGCATCGAACAAACAAAAGTTGCCTTGAGTCCTTTAGACGATAAACGTTATCTTTTGCCGAATTCATATGAAACGCTTCCGTGGGGACATTATAAAGTGCCGTAATTATTTTTTAATATATTTTTGTTACAGATTATGGTCAAACAACTTACATTAGAAAGCCTTTGTATTATAACAATTTGCGAAAATATTAGGTGTAGTGCTGATTTTTTGCTTGAGTCACCTTTGCCTTGGAAACTAACGATACTAATATTTAAATATTATTCGAAATATAGATGGAAGTACCTTAAACAATTAGCGCTCCAGTCTGATGGTAATTCTTTATTAAATTTAGAATTCATTCTGTTGAATAAGACATTTGGATCGTCTTACAGAAATAGCATTTTGGCAACTCCAACCATTGATTTTGACGGAGAATCCGCTTACTGTTTATGGGTCAGTTATTACAGGATAAAATATTCGGAAATTTTAGTTTGTAAATCTTGTCACTTTATATTTCAAGTAGTTAAAAAATTTAAAAAGAAAAATTTTAGACTTTTATTGGATCACTATCATTTACAGCTGGATATAAATAATTTGAATGATGTATATCACGATAAACAATTTTGGTGTCAAAGCTGCTTTGAAGAAGTTTTGTTCACTGTAGAAACTGAAGATGAATGTAATTTAATGCTTCACGATGAGAGGAAATATGGAAAAAAGTTACGCTTTTCTGATAGTCCATTGAACTATTAATACTGTGGTTTTATTATAACATATGTAACTGTAGATAAGACTTTTATGTATTGATTGTATTCCATTGTATTGCAACAAGAATAAACATGTATATATTTAGACGCTATTTTCTTTTTTACCACCACCACAACACCGCATAATAATTACACAGAAGTTTGTAATTGTATAATTTATTTATTATATACATTATTACTATTTTACAATTTCGTTAAATGCTAAATTATTAAATTGTTCTAGTTTTCTTTTGCACTCTTGAGCTTGCATCCGCGCCACTTGCAAGTCTGTATTAAAAAGCGCAATTTGTGTTTCAATTTCGTTGATATTGCACTCTAATCCCGACAACTGAGACGCCAAGTTTCTTTTTAAATTGAATGCCTCACAAATGACACTTTTTTCTCTACCGTCCGTGAACACTTCGAGCCAATCAGCGGATGACGTTGGAGCTGCAAACGCTTCACTTGTGGTAGTTTTCTTCTTCTTCTTGCGGGATACGACCGACGCACTTTGTTTTCGTTTGGTCGCAGATTTTTTGGTTTGTTGCTCTACAGGAACGAAGCTGGACGGGAGCACTTCTGATGAAGGAAATTGCAACTCGAAATTTTCCAATAAATTATACAATTCGTTGGATGTCACAATTTTCTCTTGAGCCATCATATACACGTATTTATGTCAGAACTTCTAAATCGAGACTAAATTTATTTCAAAACGTCTACGTTGTCTACCCACGAATCGTGCGACTTATCCAATCCCAACCAGCGCACGAGAACCATATTGCCTCGTCTGCGCAACACCTTTTCGACGAGATATAAGTCCGGGTTAACTGTCTTCTGCAATTCTTCTTCATAAAATCCGCCCATTATGGGTTTACCCTGCATATCTTGAAGCAAATACGTTACGGGGTTAGTAACCCGTACTTTAACAATTTTAAACAATTCCGTGGTCCAATTCGGTGTATAACCTTTGTTGAAAACGTGCTTGACTTTGCTGATTCTAACGATGTCGCCGACTTTAAGTTTACGAGGACCGAATATTTTTATGCTACTATACGCGGTTTTCAAAATTCTCTTTTCGTTGCTCTTACTCACATCGATGGGTTTCGTACCCGTCGTTCTATGTTTTGTGTTCAACTCCAACCATTGATTTTGACGGAGAATCCGCTTACTGTTTATGGGTCAGTTATTACAGGATAAAATATTCGGAAATTTTAGTTTGTAAATCTTGTCACTTTATATTTCAACTAGTTAAAAAATTTAAAAAGAAAAATTTTAGACTTTTATTGGATCACTATCATTTACAGCTGGATATAAATAATTTGAATGATGTATATCACGATAAACAATTTTGGTGTCAAAGCTGCTTTGAAGAAGTTTTGTTCACTGTAGAAACTGAAGATGAATGTAATTTAATGCTTCACGATGAGAGGAAATATGGAAAAAAGTTACGCTTTTCTGATAGTCCATTGAACTATTAATACTGTGGTTTTATTATAACATATGTAACTGTAGATAAGACTTTTATGTATTGATTGTATTCCATTGTATTGCAACAAGAATAAACATGTATATATTTAGACGCTATTTTCTTTTTTACCACCACCACAACACCGCATAATAATTACACAGAAGTTTGTAATTGTATAATTTATTTATTATATACATTATTACTATTTTACAATTTCGTTAAATGCTAAATTATTAAATTGTTCTAGTTTTCTTTTGCACTCTTGAGCTTGCATCCGCGCCACTTGCAAGTCTGTATTAAAAAGCGCAATTATGCGGGGTTAAGGTCGAAAATGTATACTTTCAAAATTTTAACGGGTTCGGTAGTTAAAAAGTCAAAGGGTATTCAGTACAATATTGTAAAAAATAAAATTTCATTTGATGACTACGTAGAATGCTTAACAAATTTTAGGGAAAAGTACGCCACTCAACGAACCATTCGTTCATACACTCACAATGTATTTAGCATCGAACAAACAAAAGTTGCCTTGAGTCCTTTAGACGATAAACGTTATCTTTTGCCGAATTCATATGAAACGCTTCCGTGGGGACATTATAAAGTGCCGTAATTATTTTTTAATATATTTTTGTTACAGATTATGGTCAAACAACTTACATTAGAAAGCCTTTGTATTATAACAATTTGCGAAAATATTAGGTGTAGTGCTGATTTTTTGCTTGAGTCACCTTTGCCTTGGAAACTAACGATACTAATATTTAAATATTATTCGAAATATAGATGGAAGTACCTTAAACAATTAGCGCTCCAGTCTGATGGCAATTCTTTATTAAATTTAGAATTCATTCTGTTGAATAAGAGATTTGGATCGTCTTACAGAAATAGCATTTTGGCAACTCCAACCATTGATTTTGACGGAGAATCCGCTTACTGTTTATGGGTCAGTTATTACAGGATAAAATATTCGGAAATTTTAGTTTGTAAATCTTGTCACTTTATATTTCAAGTAGTTAAAAAATTTAAAAAGAAAAATAATCAGCACTACACCTAATATTTTCGCAAATTGTTATAATACAAAGGCTTTCTAATGTAAGTTGTTTGACCATAATCTGTAACAAAAATATATTAAAAAATAATTACGGCACTTTATAATGTCCCCACGGAAGCGTTTCATATGAATTCGGCAAAAGATAACGTTTATCGTCTAAAGGACTCAAGGCAACTTTTGTTTGTTCGATGCTAAATACATTGTGAGTGTATGAACGAATGGTTCGTTGAGTGGCGTACTTTTCCCTAAAATTTGTTAAGCATTCTACGTAGTCATCAAATGAAATTTTATTTTTTACAATATTGTACTGAATACCCTTTGACTTTTTAACTACCGAACCCGTTAAAATTTTGAAAGTATACATTTTCGACCTTAACCCCGCATAATGACTAATGATGGTGCCATTAGTCTCATCCTTCATCAACCCCAAAACCTTTTTGTTGATTTGCGGTATATTATAGGGATTGTCATTAGGATAATCAGACGTGTCAAATTTTGTTAAATCGGCCTTAATAACGCTTTCATATGCGTCATAACATTTGATATTATAAATGAAACTGTCCGTATCCATGTATTGAATTTTACATTTTTCGGGACCCAAATTTGGAAGCATGTAATTATAATGAAACTCGTACATGGTCGTTTTCGACAAATCCAATATGGACATTCCAATATAAAGTGGCTTATTAAAGCAAAGTTCCGATTTTTTTAATTCTATAAGCAACAAATTGTTATCAAGTATGGTTCTACTGTGAAATCTAGGACTAGAAATTAAATTTTTCGCACCGTAGCGACCATCCCACGCTTTAACAAATTTAACAATACGATGCTTGCGAATGTTTTCCATTGTTTTACCGTAAGCGGCATTATTAAACAATTTGTATAAATTTATACCAAATTTTGTCTTTGCTTGGGTTCTTAATTTATTATTATGATCGATATAACATTTCAACCAACGAGATTGGTTAAATTTTAATATTTTGTGAATTTTCTTTAGTACGAGACCGTTTTTGAGAGCCTGTTTTAAATTGCGATAGTGTATGACGTATTTTTCTTTATTATACAAAGTAGTCATTAGTTTTGGTAACTTTGAATTGGGGGGCACTCGATGTTCGGCACAAAATGGAAAATCTCTATGTGTGTCATGTAATTTCTGCGGGTATTCCAGGTCTACCTCTAGGATATATCCTTGGGAAGATTCATCTGGAATGTTCATGACATTAAATGAATCAATCTCTTGATGAGACATCCAGTCGAATCCTCCGTAAGGAAGAGGCTCGCACATGGCCTTGCCATAGAGGTTATTGACGTCAAAGTACATGATATAGGAATCATCCCTGGATGAATCGTAGTTGGGCATATATTTATTGTTGGCCTCCGCATATCTACCAACACACACCGAAATTCCACCTCGTATAGCCCGCTCGATAAACATAATTTGGTCAATGTCGCGCAAAAGTTCTAAACGACATTTTGTGAATCTAAGCATGCAATCCCATGTATACCCGGGCATACTGAAATACCACGCCGGATCCAAAACGTGTGTTGCCATACAAGTTTTTCGAAAATTTTCGAATATATCTGCCAGAAGAATAACGTCGGTTTTTAAATACAAATCTGAATACTCGCCTAAATTTTTTATTTCAAACGACTGCCAAACACTTTGTGCGTGGGAATATTTTTCTTCACTAATATTGCTTTCACTTAATTTATTATAGAATTCTTCAATCGGGGGTAAAGTTGTTTCATTTAATTTGTCTATATGGTCGATGTAATCGTAACAAAAAATACCTTTTTGCGACAGTAAATTTAATTTTGATTCGTCGAGATCGGAAAATTCTTTTCTTAAAATATATAGTTCATTTTTATCCATACTGGAAACTAAATTATCCAGAGATGCTCCCAAAAATCTAAACGAATCTATAAATCTAAATTTTATGTTATAATCAGGTTCGAAATATGTAAAAGAGATGTATTTTTCCTTATTAACCGGAACTATGGATACATAGCTTTTTTTTGCTAAAACCGGAAGCAGGAAGTGGCTATCGTATCCAGAAAGGTTCTGGAATACTACGGGCACTACAAATATTTTTTTAAAATTTAAATTACAAGCCTGATGGGCAAAACCTCTAAATTTACCAGTAAAATGATCATGGTCACGAACAATAACATCTTCTTTTAAAAAAGGTTTTTCACAAATATGACAATGACTCGACCTTTGATCTAGACTAATTTCACTATCCATTGGTATAATATCCTTAAATTTTGAACGAACAAATTTTGATAAATTAGATATTTCCTCCACGAACCAATCAATACAATCTAGACCACGATAACTTTTGAAAAATGATATTGAATCATCATAAGAACATTTAAAGTAATATGCAGCACTGTAAGCTTCGTGCTTTTGGTATTTCGAGGTTTTATCTGAAATTTTCAAATTTACTTTTCTCAATTGACTCTCAAAATCGGCGTAAATTACAAACGGAGTCCTTTGTTTATATATATGGTTTCGAAATTCAACGTAATCATATTTGGGAAAAGACACTTTATACTCATTGAAACTGGAACATATTGTTTCGTGGTCATGTAGACGAGTTTCGTTATTGAAATAATTCAAACACCTATCGCAAATGTATTTCTTGTGATTATATTTACTGAGCTGTGAGGAAACTAATCGAGACAAATTTTTAATGTAACAATAGTGATATTTTATTTCTTCATAATCATTATCTTGCGGATCAGGATCAAAATCATTAACTTTTGGATAATATTTATTTTGTATTAACAACAAATTTGAATGTTTTTCGCGTTTTTCTTTTGTTAATCGTGCAGGTAACACGGAATAAAAACTAGTTTTTTCATTTTTATTAAGCTCTAAGATATAAACATTGATGGAAATATCATTGTCTTTTTCAAATTTGCTTATTTTATTCATTTCCATAGGTGTTTGTAAATTTTCAGTTTTCAAAACACTTTTGTAGTATGGATATGAAGAGGGTAAATACTGACGAAAACGTGCTGGAAAGAGTCCGCATACAACTGACCAATAAAAACACGCTTGATCGTCATTTCTAATGTTAATACAAGCCCTTTTATTCGCAATTTCTTTAGGCAACTCAACGAAGGATGACCCGTTACCCATTTCAAATTTATTAATGTTAATCTCTAAATAAATAATATTATTTAAAGCCCACCCGGAATCACGTTCCTGAAACTCTGACATTTGATTTAAAATTTTATCTTGGACATTTTCAACAAACCAATCATTCAATTCTGTTCCTAAATCAACTACAGCATTTCCGGTACTCAGATATTTAACATCAACTTCGCCTTGGACATCATTTTTTGCCTTAATAAATTCACCGCAAAATGTGGTATTTACTTTCAGCAATAAAAATTTCTTTAAAATTTGACTAATTTTTTGTTGAAATATTGGACGACAATCGTTTAAAAATTGAATTAAATCTTTATGAAGTAAATTAATTATGACACCAGTCTGAACTCTTCCCTGGAAACACGACGCTACCGATTCCCATACAACCATTTCATTTGTGTTTGTCTCGCGGCTACTACTTTGTAATCCCAATCCAAAATGCTTATGTTGATAATTAAGAATAATTTTTCTAATAGCTTTCAGATGTTGAATTGTAGTTTGTAATTTTCTTTTTAACCCAATAGATAAATCCTTTTCGTTAGAAACGATTTGGTTGCAAGATTCAATATTTTTATTTAGTCTCCTAAGCCACACATCACTATCTCTAAGAGTGAACTTGTCGGAAATATGCTTTTTTAATTTTTGTAAGGTTAAAATTAAGATTTGCGCTCTATGAATGATCTGCTTTACGCGCATCGTGGTTTATTAAATATATAACAGTAAATAAGACTTACCCTGTATAATATGTTGATTAATTTTGAATTATTTTGAATTTCTTTAAAGAGTTGGGCTTTCCAATATCTTTGGATCCCTCGTAGACCAGTTTGTACTGCCCCGATGCAAAGTGTTCTAGTCTCGGACGGAAAGCTTCTGTCACGCGAGTAGGAAGAAATACTACGGAATTTTCTAATTGCAGCAACACGGAATTGCCAAATTTTGTATTAACAATTTTGGCTCTAGTAATTTTAAACGGAACGCCTATCGGCAATTCATGCAGTTTGACAATCGGCTGCTCAAAATCACCTTCTGCAAGACAGGTTTGATTCAGTTGACTTAAGTCCATCTATAAATTATTATTAATTATTTTATCTCAAAATAAAAAAAATAAAAAAAACTTACGCTTAAGATTGCTGCTATTCTATTTGCGGTTACGGGTTGAGAGTACTAAGATGATCTTTAGGACCTTTATAAAATAATAACAAATGTTAAAGAATTAAAATAAAACAATAAAAAAGGTACTTACTGCTTTTTTGTACGAACACCAAACCACTAAGTTAGCTTCCACGTTGCACGAATAATACCAAAAACAACTACTGACAAAACAGAGAAAAATGAGATGTATTTATACGGTGCGAGAATACTTTCTAAAAGTTAACAAACGAAGACACCTCCACATGCGTTGCAACAAATTTTTCCCATTACGTTAATCCCACGGAGCAAATATAAAGGGGGCAATTAATTATTATTCTCAACAAGCAAAACAACTCGACATTTAGACTCGGCGCGTTATGAAATTCCACATCCCATACGGAGATTGTAAAAAATGAAAGCAAGTTGGCCTTGATCTTTTGCGGCAACATACGTTCGTCCAACGTCCGAAGCGGTTGCGTTCCCGTGTGAAAGCGTGTTGACCTTGAGACTCCTACCTGCACGGTTGTCTGGCGACAACATCGCGTCTATTCAAATCGGCGTTGGTGCTTGTGGGTAGAAGACCTTTTCGACTTTTAATTCAACCATGGAAGGGAGTGCATGTGTATAAATACGTTGCATGTGTATTATAGACTATATTCAGTGCAATGAATACAGAAGTGCGATGTCCATTTCCCTACGACCCTACAACTGGTAAGTTTTATATTTTAATTACCTTTATACAGTGCGCGTCTTTTCTTGTGGGTTTCAGTTTGGGTTATCACTTTTTTGGTTAGTTTCTACCTGTTTTTAAAATATGATACTCATCTTTTTTACGTTGCATAATAACCGATTTAAATTGAGTGTTTTTAATAGCTTTTAAATGACAGTGAATGGAAAAGGGAATTTTGGCTTTTAAAAAATAAACAATTTTTAAATTTGTTTCAAAAATGTGCGTTTTATGGGGAAAACGCGAAATATGTTTTATTTTTTGTACTAAAAAATTGCAGTTTGCCTTTTTGACAATAATAATCGAATTAAATTGAGCGTTTTTAATATCTTTTAAATGACAGTGAATAGGGAATTTTGGCTTTTAAAAAATAAACAATTTTTTAAAAATTATTTGATGACCCCCCACTTACTGAAAGTTTTGTTTCAAAAATGTGCGTTTTATGGGGAAAACGCGAAATATATACATATTTTTGTTTATTTTTTGTACTAAAAAATTACAGTTTGCCCTTTTGACAATAATACACGTACATTTAAATGACAGTGAATTGAAACGTGAATTTTGGTATGCGCGTATAACTTAAAAAACAATTTTTAAAATTATTTGATAACCCCCCTTTTTGGAAGTTTTGTTTAAAAAAAAAAAAATGTGTGTTTTATAGGAAACGCTACATATCATACTTTGTTTTGTTCTAGAAAAAATCGCGGTTTGTCCGTATGACAAGTCGCATATTATGTTGGCGCATCGCTTAGGGCGTCACATATTCAAATCACACAAAGAGTACCGGGGGTTAGAATTCCCGGTACGACATGAAACGACAAGGGAACATCACCAGCAGCAGGAGCAACCCGGTGGATCAAAAGAAACAAAGGAGCAGCAGGAGTACCCGGGTGGGTGGTCGACGGAGTGGGACGGCGAGGAGTGCACTTCGTATTTAGATTTCCTCCGGGAACGGGAAGAAGAACAACGCAAGGAACAGGAACAATGGGATGGTCGACTGAATCGACATAAAAAGAAGAAGAAACTCCTCGCCAGACCAATTTTATAAATAAAATAAAATAAAATGTATTAAAATTCAAGTTTATTTAATTATCCTCCCGATCCACCGCGTCACCGCGCCGCACCGTCACCGCCCTCTACCGGGGGGGCCTACGACGGTCGGAGCGCGCGACATCTAGCAGCGACGGGCGGAACCGGGGCAAAACAGGACGCTACACAAGCGCGCGACATCTAGCAGCGACGGGCGGAACCGGGGCAAAACAGGACACTACACAAGCTGGGTGGGGGGCGGAGCGCACTCTGGTAGACAGGGGGGACACTAGGACGCCACGCGCGGGGGGCCCCCGCTGCGGGGGGGTTAGGAAATTGAGGTTATGTACGGTTTCTGTTGCTTATATCGGCACTATACATCTACTGGAACTGAAACAGAACTCAAATAAATTATACCGCAATTAAATTTACCAACACCGAATGTTTACCTTGGTAAGAACTGTATATGGGCATAGCGACTACGACCAGAAACATACCGCCATTGTTCTCGCATTTCAATTCGGGAATATCGGCAACGTATCTAATAGTAATGGTCAGATGAAAGGCTTGATAAGACACTGAGTTTTCGGATGCAGCTGCCGAGGTCGGATCGTTGTATCGTCTCAGGCACACGTAGAGGTAGTTTTTTACCTCTGAAAATGTATTACTTTAATCATTTTATTTTTATTTTGTTCTTAGTTTATTAAGAATATTTTTCTTCGAATCTGACGGTGCTGGGTTCATGATCATTACAAATTAAAACAACGAAAATTGGGTAATAAAAATTTAGTGTCTACTTTGGAATATTATAAAAAAATGAAGTACTACAGTACTATATAACAAAAATTCAAAATCAACAACTCATTTTAATCATTTCTTTTAATCTACTACGCCACTAGATATAAAAATCTGGAAAACTTAATTTTTTACTTTATTTTTTGTTATTATTAGTTGATCAACCGTGCTGACGTGTTGTCAAATTAAATTAATTTTAATGTAATCGCCCATCTACTTGAAAAGGTGATTAATAAATAACTTTAAAAAAAATACTCTTCTAACTTGGTTTCTAACTATCTTTGTATCTATCTATAGTTTGGTTTTACATATGTCGTCATTATTTTCAAAATGCAAAATAAATTACTTAAACATGAAACATAGATTTCGGACGTTTCTAGTATTTTAGTAATGGGTTTGGGAGAGGTGGATTTTAGCCGTGGCATTTGGCCGTTTGACAATTCAAACAATCACTAGCCATATCACTCAGTGAACGTATTCATTGCGTTTTGCAAAAATGTGCAAAAAACTAATGGAAATAGAAAGAGTATAGCACTCAACGGGTTGATAAACTTCTTTAGCTGCTCGTTTATTAGGAATTTGTTGCATAATCTACTAAGTTGAATAGTTGGTCCAATAACAATAGGTCATAAAGTAGTTTATTAGAGAGTAGAGCCTATTAAAATCAACATTATATAAAATACCCCTCAAATGAAGGTTACCGTAGGTCCATCAACTTTAAATTTGCATGTTACCTTGAACTTTTCCCTGGGTATCGATATAGGGCAACGCCATGCTGGTCACCACGTGAGTCGAAAACGTTTCCCTATCTTTAGGGTGGACGAAATCGATAAAAGATTTTCCTAACCACGTGTCCTTGGGAAACCCGAGGACAGAGGTTAAACCTGTTGTAGCGTACAACACCAGTCCATCTTGTACAGATATGATACAACTAAATCCTTCCTGCATTAAAAAATTTCATGTTCCGATCAGTGGGTAATAATACTGGGAAACTTTACCTCTTGCCTCGGCTCCTGAATCGAACCGGGATCAGAAAAATACTCTTCTTGAGGTGCATTTTGGTGCGATTCGTCGCCGGTTAACTGCATCTCTTCGTTCCATTGAGCCGTTGTCTCTTCTTCGGCTCGAAATTTTTCTGATGGTTAAAAACACAATGTTCAAAATGTTAAGCAAATTTTCACTAGCCAAGACTTCCAAATCTTTAACAGAATTATAGTTCAAAAAATAACTTTCATTATGATACGTAATGAATGAATCAAAAAGCAAAATTATGATATTATATACACCAAAATTGACGTTAACCCCAATTTTTTAATGCTTGTTGATATCTAAACATTTTTCTTGCAATCAAATTCTGAAAAGAGATGTTCTTGCTCTTATTTTTTATATTTTGTCTAAATGTCACATTCAAAAAAATCGAAATGTTACGGCATTTTCTGATTTTTTTTCGTATCTTCATTTTATTTTAATAACGTAATTTTTCTTCGTTTTTCTTTCGCCATAGACACTTACTTCCAACACTAGATGGATCATTTTTGGTCGTCAGCCTGTTTCAAATACATAATATGAAGGTAGGAATGCGAATATACAATACAATGATGTGGTGCATAACTTCGGGTCATGATCCGTGTTTAAAAAAAAATCATTTTAAATAGTATGCGTTGATAGTGGAAAACCTTTAACACAGTAACGTTTATTTAAATGGCGTTTTATCCAAATGGAGATCAAGTAAGTCATGCCATGTGTTGGAGATAGAGGGAGGTTGTTTTAAACACATTGTCGTGTTTTAGGTAGAAAAAAACCACAACCACACCGACAAAAATGTGGATTTAGCATCAGCTGCGTGACTATTATTACTTGTTTTCTCAACCTCGGATATAAACCCATTATTTTATACAATTATGATAATTGTATTACCTGGCAAAATTTGTACTGATTGTGATGCCGACACCGGTTCTTCGTTACTCGTTACATTTTCTAGAATAGAAGATGACGCTTCAGGTACGACGGATGGCAAGGCTTTAAAAATTTTTTAAAATGCGCGTTAGGTACAACACAAACAAATACAACCCCTAAAAATCATCAAATTTTCGTAACACCACATATTGTTAACAAGAGGATAGGTACGCACAAAAATAGGGTCTTATGAATAATTAAATACCTAAGTTAAGTTGCGCAGAACTATCTAAACAATCCAACAACGTGTCGCCGGGCAACACTTCGGAGGCTCGCAATTTTTTCTTGATGTGATCCTCATCTTTGTTACGTTTAGAGGGGTGCTGGTGAAGATTATCACTGCAACGGACAAAAATCGGGTACTGTGAAAGCATTAGTTATGTTTTGGCCAATTTTTATATATTTATGAAGCATAATTTAAGAAATATATCCAATCTGTTTCATTTACAAAAAAGAATACTTTACGCCTGGAATTTTCCAACTCAAGAAAAGAAAAAACTGATTTGATTCTCGATCTAGGAAAACCCAAAAGTTCAACAAATCAATAAAGAAAATGGAACTGAACCGTCGAAAGGGGACAGAATATACCATTTGCGAAGTATTTCTTACCTTCCGTTTGCATTTGGTGCTCCGCCATATCCGCTACTGCCACTCGAATTGCTCCCGCTGTGTCTGGATTTAGACCCAGCGCTTTAAAAGGAAAAATTACGTATATTACTGAGATACCAGAAAGTAGTAGCTAACCTTCTTTGCGAGTTACTATTACTACAGCTGTTGGGATATCCTGAATCGGAATTGATTGTGTTTTTCGTAGTGGTTGTGCTGGATTCAAATTCCATGATTATATTTAACAGACTTTCACGATCATTAGATTAAACTCTGAAACAAAAACACAGGATTGGATAATTATAACGAAGCATATCTGGAAAACATTTTTGGCATTTGAAAAGTAAGTAATATCCATTTAGTAAACAGTAGAATAAATTTTTTGTCTCATAAATGCTCCAAACTAAAACTACTGAAGATTTCAAAAGTTGTTACCCATGTAGTTCCACACGCCAAACTAATAAAATCCTAATTATTTACGTTCTTCAAAAACATTTACTCAAATGGGATCAATCATAGACAGACCAGCCGATATCTTGTTGACTGGTGCAAATTGAAAAATGCGTTCTTCTCACAAAACTAATTTTCCTAGGTTGCGTAACCGGTAGAATCCAATAAAGGTTGCACAAATGTTTGAAAACGTGACCCGCCTTGGAGGTGGTCGCTGTGTTTAAGACCCCATCGAGTTAATTTAATGGAATCCAATTGATTTTGAAAACTGATATACAAGTCTGAATGTGTGGGTTGTGTTCGTTATTTGCTAGTGCACCAGTATAAGGTTGTGGAGTAAATTCCAAACTGTTGCTCTTCCAACATTGTCGACATATTACGGGAAAACATATGTCACTTTTGAGGAGGACATTTCCATTTTGGTACGATTATCGCATCCCATTCGCAAATATAGCTCTTGATTATATAAGAAATTGAAATTAAACGGACTTGACGTCCAATTAATTGAGTAATCGATAGGAAATTGCTTTTGTTCGGATATTCCAAAAATAGAACTACCAATATTACATCACTCGTAACAGCTACGGTTTACAATGAAAGTGTGCTAATTTTATTCCCATTGTGAAGATTCATTTAACGAGCAATTTCAGATTAATTAATTGACTATTCTCGTGGCGTCGAAAAACGGTAACAGACACGACATTCGAGTGACTTAAAAAAAAAAGAGGTTTTTTAAGACATTCTCTAACTTTGCTAGCTTTCTGGAAAAATGTTTCTCTTCAGAACTTCCCACATTTTTAAAATTTTTGATCAAAGGTTTAGCATTTTACAGCTTTTATTGGACACGTTATGTCACTAGAAATGGAAAAGATTACTGTACCCCAATCGTTTAAAAAACTAAATTAACCAAATGGGACTAACTAATTTTTCATACTTTTGCAAATTTATTATGGTTTCTGAAGAAAATTCTCAATTAGCGACTAGAAACATTGTTATTGCTATTATTGATTATTTTGGGCTAATATTGTTTGGTTAAGGCACCAATTAATTTGCCTAAAGTATGCACTATAATCATTAACAGACAGAACTGCTCAAAACATGGATGTTTTCAAAGTGTCTCCCATTTCGAAAATGTTGATACTGACAAATGACGACAAAATGGCGAGAGCAATGCAATCACTGAACTCAAAGATTTGAATAAAGCACTTGCGGCGCATAAAACATTACATATCATTATAATCACTATAAGACAGTCATGAATCATCATTAATACGGTTAGGATGTTGAATCATTCTAGTGCCATTAACTAGCTCATATGAGGAGATCATTTAAAGTTCAGCGCAAAATTATCAAGACTATATTTAGTAAAAAATATTCTGAGGATGTTATACTAATTTTTAAACAAAATAGGCAATTAAGAATGCATAGTCTATACATATATACAAGGCAGCCAGATATACATGTAGATTTTTCAAAACTTAAAAGTAACAGATTTTGTTATTGTTATACACTGCCTTAAGGACCAGAGTGAAGCACTTTAGCAAAGCCAGTACATAAAACAAATTTTATTGGATAATTCTATTTGTGACAGCCATCATGCATCGCACTTATTGAATGATCTATTTGTGAACCTTTGTGCTATATGTTGGTAAATTCCATAAGTTTGGATAGCTATAACCTAAATGATAACAATCAATCTTCAAAAGCCCCAAAAATTTCAGTTCAGTTGATCTGTGTACCGTTTGCCCGGGTGATGATGCAATGGCTACCGGGGAAGCTAATCTCACCAAGAAATCGGACAGAAATCCCGAAATTGAGTAATAGTGTAAAAGATAGTCCACTTGAAAGCGACGATATGCTGTATATGTTCAATGTATTGAATATAGATATTGTAATAGAGTGGTCATATATATGAGCCATACACGCGATGTAGACAAAACCACGCCCAATACAGTGGTATAATGAAAGAAATACCTACAAAATTCTTCACAGTAGCACTAATATAAGAAGTAAAAACTAATCTGCCGGTCCACCCACCTAGTTTAAAGTAAAGTACTTGAATTATAGAACATGGAATAAGATATTCCAATATTTAAATTCACACGTCTGCTCAGATCAAGTTGAAATCCATTACGGTCATCGACATTCAAAACCAAAAATTGTGTAACGTTGACTTCTCGTTGCGAAAAAGTCAAACTCGCCCCTCGCATTTTATATAACTGGGATGGGGAACTGATTACGAAACGAAATAGGGATTTGTAGGAAAGGCACGTACTGATGCTCACGCCCCGTGCAACGTGACTTTTAAATGTGACCCTATTGTTTGCAATGAACGCAGCTTTAAATTTTCCACAGCGTCTCAGCATTATGACGTTAATAGGGTATCAAACAAACAAACATCAGCAAAGATAGACTAATTGTATTCAGGGCGAAACATCCGTTAATATATGAAACGCAGGTTATAGTTTGTGCAAAACTTTAGTTAAATTTGGAATTGGAAACTTTTATTTTCAGTAAAAGCTTGATAGGACAAAAAATATGTTTTGATTGATACAGATAATACGGTGTAACGGAGCTACTTTGTAGTACCGCCAATTAGCACTAAGCTGGTAGTCTAGTCACGCAAAAAATCTAAATCTACCAATCGAAATTTTCAGAAAGCAGAGGTGCTCAATTTCGGTAATATTGGGATATTTTAGACACAAAATCAAGAAATACTTGAGGTAGTTGTGGCTATTCTACTATTCTGGCTATTCTACAAGATGACATTTTCAGAAGTTCAATCTACGGTTCGTCGATCGAGAATCAACAACCTTTAGGTAGATATTGAGACGTGTGCGGTAGGCTATTACTGAAAAAACTATATATATTATATCCATTTGTGTAGAAGTGAGTACACAAATTAGATAAATACCTCTACGTATCTACGACCCTTATTTTATAAAAAAAAAGTTTTTTCTGGAGCTGAAATACATTGCCGAATTGGATTCCGTATTAATGAAACAACACAACCAAAATGCTTAATCTACAATGCAAAATTTGTTTGTTAAAATCGATCGGATCGACTATTTCCGTGAAGCCTGCAAAAAACGTTTTCCCTTTCCAAAGTAAAATAAGTATTAAGAAGATCTGGGCCATAACTCTATTTTTTTTTTAAATAAGGAAATTGCCACTTATTGAATGTTTCAAATAACGAAAATATTTCAATTAACGAATAATTATAATTATTAATGTCTAAATTTAGCAGGATAGGAAGGTAAATTAGGTCGAAAGCTTTGAAAAGTTGAACTGAAAGTTCAGATTTTCACGAAATTATATATTTTCACATGACACTTGTTTCGACAACACCATGTCTTTATCAAAAATATTTGATAAAGACACGGAGTGGTCGAAACAATTGATAAAGACACGGTGTTGTCGAAACAATTGTCATGTGAAAATATATAATTTCGTGAAAATCTGAACTTTTATTTTTGAGATCCATTTTTTACATTTATTTGCATTTACACATTTTTACTAAATTTGTTTGTGAAATTCATAAACTTTGATGGAATTTTGTTAAAAAAAAGCACAAATTTCGTATAACTTTTTTGAATATTCACTAACAAAATTTGTTTCGTAAAAATTTTGCGAATTCACTCTCTTTATACAGAAAACAAAAATTTACAACTTTTTTCTCAAATTTCGAAAAAAAAACTTACAAACTTTCTACGAAATTTTGTAAAAAAAGTGTGAAAGTACAAAAATGTTATTCGTAACCACATTCTGGTAAGTATGCAATTGCAAATGCAGCAAAACTCGTTAATTATATATATATATTATAATCTGCAGTATATTTTTTAAAAAGGTATTTGAGATTTGATTCAACCAAAAAATTAAATTATTCTAGGGTATGCGTGTTAACACTACGAACGTTTGAAATTAACAAAATTTCGGTCTTTATGTTAGATTTTCGTGTGCAAATAAAATATATACTGTCGTATATGCTCCACCAACGCCTTTAGAAAATACAAAACAAATGTTTGGGTAGAAAAAATATTGGCAATATAGTAATCTTGTCACCCGACTTCGTCATATAGTGTATTTGTTGAAATTTGTTGAATAATATATTATTACAAAAGGCCCACTTTTCCGGGTCTTTTCGATCGATTACAATGGAATGGTTGGTTTTTTAAAAATTCAAATTACTTTTGCGAGATACGACTCCAAAGAAAATCTTCCGACAGCTACGATGCAATGCCACCGCGCTTGTCCAGATCTGATTCTTAACAATTTCATCAATTTTATATTCTTAGTAAATCGATCTCGCTGCGTAGCTTCAATTACTCTATGAGCAGCACCGTTTGTCATAGTCAAGTTTCCTTATTTATCTTTTATTGCTAAATTTACATACTTCCTAAGAAATTAAAAAAAATATATTTAAATTAATCAAAATATTTTTAAAATCACAAAAAAATTATAGTGCAAAGGAATTTATATATACATATACAATTAAACTGGAGAAGTCTAAATTTGTTTCTTACCAAGTTAAGGTTGTATTCGTTGTCGCTGCTAACACTAAACTGATTGCAAATATGAGGCTAAAATACAAGCATGCGTTAGAGCGACAAGGATAGAGAAAACGCGGGATTTAACGCTCACGCTGACTGCAACGTGACTTTAAAATAAGCAAGTTATTTTAAGCTTTCTGTCTCAATAATTACCCTTTGGGGGGTAAGAAAGAAATATTACGAAACCCAATATTTTTAGTGAAACCTATTATTCTAGACAGGACAGTTTAAATATTCTTGAATGGTTATTGCGTATTATAGCTGGAAATAAATCTCTACGAACACTTAATAGCAACGACAGCAGTATTATGCTGGCCCGATCCATCCTGCTACCAGCCAACAATTTGGCTTGATGATTTTTAGGGCTTAGTACTACCTACTTTTGTTTTTCTTTGTAATTAATGCTCAAACTTGAAATACCCCCTTTTCTAAAATAATCAATTATACACCGATCAAGCGTGAGGAAATTGTCATTTTACGACTTTAGTTTTGCCACATACGACTGCAAGGCACTTCGGATATTTCCGAGATATTCTCCACAGGTTTGGGAGCGAGCACGGTTTGAATTTTGACGTTTGTCAATTCTGACGGTCATGTCACACGTCAGTCAGTGAATGTATTAGTGTTGTTTAGCAATCACTTACCTAAAAACTAATGGTCATAAAAAAAGACGGAAGACGTTTGATAGAGTTTTTAATCACTGGTAAATTAAGTGCCGTTTACCAAACTTGTTGCATAATATACTATCAACAGTTACTAGAACAAAATGAAAATTTCTAACAAATATTAAATTAACTGCATGTAGTTACAACGCTTCAGAGTTCTCCGACTTAATATATACTAAAGTGTCCAATTTTACGAAAAACGTTAATGATTTCTACCTTGAGTCGACAAAAGCCGCTATGTCTGTTTTAAACTTAATAATATGCGACACGTTCCAAATTTTGGCGCTATCTATCGGTAAATAGCAGCGTCTCTGGGCGTTATTTTTGCGTTGGTATAACGTCAAATAATGCGTACAGCAATTTAAATCTATTACGAAGGTTTGAATTGTACGCAGTAACGCAACGACGATGACAAAAGATATTCCTTCATTCTATTCTACACGAACCAAGATGGGGGAAATAAATCGTCAATGTAACCAACGAGCCAACCATACTAGCCAAGAACGGTGTTAGTCACCAAATTGATAGACCGACTTTTTATAGTTTGGTCTATGGTCATCAACTGACCATGTAGGCAAAATTAGACAGTGGTGGCTTCTGCGTCTTTTCTTTTCACTTTCTTCTTCGACTTCATCGTGTTGTTTGATTACCCGTGGTTTCATTCGTTCTCAATGAAAACCCGAAAAGAGGAGGATTCACCAGAAAACGAAGAAGATGGTGAAGAAGTGGAGCCTTTCGAATGTAAATACTGCGACTTTGAAACAGACGACATCGATATTTTGGACGCCCATATTTTTGGTCACGAAAATGAGGAGGACGACGAATCAAAGGTGGCAAAGTATACCATCAGTCCCGGAAGGAAAAGAAAAGCTAACCAAGACTATTCAATTGTATCCCCATCACAAGTTCAAACCGGCAGTGGGGCCAAGAAAACGAAAATAATGAACCAATTGGATGATGAAGACAGCACGCTCCAGAACGATGATGAAGGTCCAGAATCGTTCATATATGTGTGTCCATATTGCACTTATCAATCAGAAAGAAAAAAAGGTATTACAAAACATATATCACTCCATGAAACTCCAATTGAAGTCATGATTTACAAATGTTCGGAGTGCCCATACCAGACTAAGCGAAAGTGTGATATGCCAAAACATCTGCTAACACATTGCACAAATGGTAAGAATATTGTTTGATTAAAAGAATATTTTTCTTAATATAAATTTATTTTCCAGCACCAATGTTCGAGTGTCCAATTTGTGACTACAAAACTAAAAGAAAGAATGATTTACCAAAGCATGTTCTTTGCCACAAAAAACCCGGAGAAGCTACAACATATAAATGTGACCACTGCCCTTATACTAGCAAAAGGAAGGGTGATCTGAATAAGCACATTGCAGTGCACAAAAATTATGCCACCGGAAGATTTGAAGATCGCATTTTTAATTGCACTGAGTGTGGATACACTTCAAAACGTCTCAATGATTTACATAAACACACTGTGCTACATTGCGACAGAGAATATAGTGGAATTTTCAAATGTAAGAAGTGTGACTATGCTTCGGATAAACCGAATAAGTTTGCAAGACATGTGTTGAGCAGTTGCCAGATTATGGAGGCTTGTATTAGCCTGGATGATTGTATCTTGGTCGAGGAAAAAGAAATGCCCTATTATGAGCAGCAGGTTGAAGGGGTAACAGAACAACATGTGCTAGAAGAAAATGAAGAAGAAGTAAGTGAAATTGATAGCCAAAGGAAAGTTGTTGTTGTCACAGAATATGGAGAAGATTCAGTCGAAACTGAACAAGAAAATTGATTTAAAAGGATTACTACATAAATTTTGCCTCTCCAAAGAATTCCAAATATTTATATGTCAAAAGAAGGCATTTGCTTTTTATTTTAATTTTGTGAAATTATAATTGCTTGTATTTTACCTTGCTTATTTTTGGTGTTTGTTGGATTATTATATTTCGTTTAAAAGTCAATAATTAGTTGTTTTTACTTCATTTTATGAGGATAATCGACCAAATCTTATTACTAACTCAGAGTTACCGAGTAATACTGTACTTTAATATATAATAATAGCATATGAGTTGTATTTCTTCTAAACAGCCTATCAGTCAAAACTATTTTTTTAAATATATGTTTTACTTATATAGCTCACCAGTGGAGATTTTAAAAAATATAGGTTTATTTTGTAAAGTATAACATACAATTAGCAACAAAGATGATGGCAGCTTTATGTATCATTTTGTCACTTTGAGAACATCAAAAAACAGTTCTCGAGAGTTCGAACTCTAACTAAAGGAAGGAGGGGACTGTGTTGCATCGTAAGATGATAGTAAAAAGAATATTATATAATGAAGAGGAACAGAAACTTTTTTTGTATGTACATATGCAGAGACGATGAGGGTGAAGTTTGTTGACGAAGAATTAACATTGTTTAGAAAAATTATTACGATAAATTATTCGAAAAGCTCGGTTTGTTTCCTTTTTTACCCGCTATTTTTTAGCGCTTCAACAGCTTGTTTTAAAATATCCGGAATGTTCGTGTTTCTTTGTTGCCGGAGCCAAAATCCTCATTCTCGGCTTTAAATGATTGGGTTAGGTGTGACGTCAACAAATATATATAAAAGCATAAGTATCCTTCTCAAAATTTCGCATCCATGGAAAAAATAAGAACAATCACACTTCGTAGTATTCCTCGTCTACTATTATTGTGAAACAATTCCACTGTGCGAGAAGTATAATGTCATTGTTATCAACTTTGAATTTTTAATCTTAAGAGCAACGCTTGGTTTGTCGCGACAGTTTCACGTGAATAATAAAAATTCTCTTCTTAAGGCATGCGCACATTTATCAAATTGTCTTAAGCTCTAAGTGTCCAAAAATATGGTAATGGCAAGCTAAGTAAATATCTCGCACCTTCAGCTTGTTATTCAAACAGCAAAGCAAGTAATTAAATTATTTACAAACTAGACAAAGACAAATAACTGCGGGACGATGTATTTGTCACGCTACATAAATAAAAAAGATACTTCTATAAATAACAATATAATTAAAAGCAATTTCATTTTACAAAAAAATTATTTATTTTCTTTTGATGTCCTTTCCGTTCTTCCGGTTCCGTTTCTCCAAGTTTTCTTTTCTCGCCTACTTTATCGCGGCCCTGTAAATCGTTTTTCGCGTAATTTACGCCGGCGAGTGTATCCGTTAAACTCAATGGGTTCATTTTATTTGAGTGACCTCTCTTTAAGAAAGGATTGTCGGGGGTGCGGTGTTGGGTTGGCTCAGAACCTTGCGAAGAAAAAGTCTTGTCAACAACACTAACACCTTCTTCATTGAATAAAGACTCCTGAGTATTCACAACGGACCCACCGTCGTTCTCGTCTTTCGTTTTAGCATTTTTTTTTACAGTCCTTTTAGTAGAACTAAGCGTAAGTCTTCTTATAGCTGGAGGTTTGATAACCGATTGATTATTAGGCGTGTGAACTTCCGAGATTGGTACATCGGTTTCATCTTCTTCGTTAATTAACTTAGCTGCAAGTTCCGTTAGTTTTTCAGCCAGGCGTCTTTTGTCTAACCTTGTGGCGTATTTTAAACCCAAGTTTAAAATTTGCGGATTGCCGATAATTTCCATGAACTCAAATGCCCTCTGGTCTAGATCGTTTTTGCATGCTAAGGCGAACGTTTTCAAAGCTGTTTCTTTGTATTTTCTGTCGATATCAGCCACGTTTAGAATGGACCATGCGAATAGATTGGATTCCATCTGAGTTTTCTCAGTGTTAGGCTCAACAAATGGTGGTTCCAAAGGAAGCTCGCAGACTGTCGGTCTAGGAATAAATACCGGATACATGCTGCCTTTGCACTTAATACCGGTGACCGCTTGGTAGGACTCGAAAATGGATGTCACAAAGAAACCATCTCCAGGACTTTTCCGGTGTTTAATAAAGTCGCAGCATGGAATCCACACATTGCAGTTTTGAGGATATAAGTTTAGCATTCCAAGAGAGTCCACCATTGCTGGAGTGCCGGCATCAGAAAAACCCAACCATGAAAGAGTTGATTCTGGACCCAATGAGGCGCCTAGATCTTTAGAGATTACAGATGATTTATCAACGGTAATTAATTTTATATTGATACACTGATCATTATTTCTAATGCCGCCGAAATGATAAGCAACCAACAATGTAGTTTTAAAGGCAGCCATAGATACTATGGGCCCCGGAATTGAAACTACCGCCCGTTGTGTACCATATAGGGAACATATGCGCACTATATAATTAGACATAGCGCAGCACACCAAATTTTCCGACGCTGCTACTAAAACGACTTCTTCATTTTCCTCAAATTTGAGAATCCAATCCTTTGTGCTAGCCAGTAGGGGTACGACGATTAGCTGGCTTGAATTTGCCACTACCAAAGCACCTTTGCTTAGGCAACCCATAGTATAATCTTGATAGTTTGGCATCATCATACTATTATGAAATGTAACATCGTGAAACTCTACCTCTATGGACTTTGAAGCTAGCTCATCGTCAGCACTGTTACCGTAGCTTTTGACGATACCCACTTCATTCCAACAGAAGTACCGTGGATCAAGATGTTCGGGAGTGGATCCCGGCATGAATGGCGGTTGCAAGGGCACTTCGGGAGATCGAGGCCTCGGGGATGCAACTCGAGATGATCGCTCATCAAATTCCTTTAACTCCGACTCTGGGCTACGGAAATTTTTTTTTACAAATAGATGCTTGTCCGCAAAATTTTATTCTTTCAACATTAGCTACAATCAAGTAGAAATTGGCTTTAAAAATAGATTTTGTATCCGTTAACACTCACATTTTAAATTGATATTAAGATTAAAACCGTAATCATAGAAAATAAATACCGAAGCGTAAGCACTCTACACGGAATTTGAAAGGTTCCCTAGCCTATTTTTCGATTTTTGAACCTTTTTCTGGTAACAGAACGCAACTTTGCGATTTTATAAGAACACACAAAAAAGTTATTGCAGTTTTTGTTTATTACTTGTACCCCTCAAAAGTTACGCGCTTGGCTGAAATTTGATATTGATAATTTTAGAATCAGAGTCAGCATGCTAAAATTACTAAAACGGTAAGCTTTAGAACTTCCTAAAAAACAATTTTTAGATGCATTTATTTCATGTTCATATAAAAAACTAGGGCTTATTTTGAACGTAAAATATGCTGTTATACTTTGGCGCACTAATTTCGGGAGGCCCTCAATATCCATACGAATTTTGCTTTTATATGCCGATTCATTTTAGGATTTCAGGGTGTTTAAATTCACAAAAAAATTTTTGACCGAAACTAAAAATTCAAATGGACAATCCCGCATGATCAACCAAATTATTTCAATTTTGAAACTAAGTTAAGAGTACTAGACGGTCTCGAAATCCTGTTCCAGAGTCTTGAGAATCATTAAGGATACACACAAGAAAACTGTCAAACATTGATTTCTAAACTTATAGAATGTCAAAAAAGTAACGTTTCTGTAGGGCTCGATTGTTTTTTAATTTTCATATGTTTCGTTTTCATCATCTTAGCCAACTATACAAAAACATAAAAACGGTATAGGATTTTTACATTATGTTTGCGTTTTTTTACTAATATTTCCAACTTTTTGAAATGGGCAACATTACGCTAAGTGTTACTCTTTTTTTTATTATTTATTTATTTATTTTTATTATTTATTTTTTCAATATCATAGACCCCTAAAGTAGCAACTCTATAAGTAAATCAACTTAAAATATAAAACAAGTCAATTTTGACATAAAATTTAAAATTTCACAGACACGGTATGATTTACTTATGATATATTACGTATGTCAAAACAGTACCGAGGAATTCAAAAATTTCTTGTATACAAAGTGTTCCATTTGTAATAAAAAAATTGCTATTTGTCCACAAAATCACAAATGCCCTGTATATATAAAAATACAAAAGTATAATAGTTTAAAAGTATAAGTGAATTTAAACAACTTTATCTTCTAGTTTAAATAAAAAAATAGCACGACCTGGTACATAATCACAAAACTTAGTCACATTTATATATAAGTTCTCCAATTTGCATACTTTATTTTATACAGGTGGTAAAGCAAATTCTGTACCTTCTTTTACATATTTAATCCAGCATGCGATTTAAAAAAATTGAAAACAAATTAGTCATTTTTAACATATTTACCAGATGATGAGTGTTAATTTAATTTTTTAAATTTTCAATAAATGTAAATCTTTTGAAATTGTCGGTTAAAATTAATATAGTCATACCAAAACCAAAAATGTATGGATGTGATTGATAGATACTCTTAAATAGCAGGAAAATTTTTGTAAAAACAAATGCAAGTTTTGCCAACAAGATTGAATTCTGTGTATTACGAGGACAACTAATTTTTACAGACCCTATTGAAGCCCTTCTGATGCAGTTAAAGATCAAAAGCAGGTAAAATTATGTAGTAAAGTTTTCTTTATTTCTGTCTCTTTTTGGTTCAAATTTTAGAAAAAAATACCGTTTGCCAAACTAAATGTCAAAAATTACGCAATTTAAATACAATTTTTTACGAACTAACATTGACATGGGATAAAATGAACCTATACATACAGAAATTCCACCAAAACTAGCTAAAAATGCAACATTTTCAAAATCCCGAACTTAAAATATTACTTATTTAACACAAAAATAAAGTTAAAAAATATTTTCCATTATATTGGTCGATCTATTAACATATAACATAATACCTATTTTTGGTAAACTAGCCAAATAAATCTTTCAATTATGACAATTATTATTAACGGTAATTATAATTCCTTCACTCCTACTCCCACCATAGAAATTTTTGAGTCTTAGTAGCTGTGAATTTAGGATAGCGAGTTAATAATAATACAATATTCTATGTGGAAATCATTGAAATTACTATGAAATACTGTCACAATTTTTGATATAGTATGGTTAATCTCCTCAATTAAAACTAAATCCCATAAATGCATTTAAAGTATTCAATTAATATGTATTATTCTCTCTCTATAATTGATTCCCATTAAAAACTTAAATCCCATTGGTACAAATCTAGTTTTAAATATTGCAGTAGATAATACCTTACCTGCCCAAATATTGTTGTTTAAGTTTCTCAACCGATACAACATTGTCATTGTCTTCATCATCTTCAAACTGCACATCTTCAAAGTTAACTTCATTTTCCATGAAGCCATCCTCATCCACAACTTTGCTTATTGTACTTTCTTCACTTAACAAACATTTTGACATGATTCCCAACTGACCTTCCACATCAGTATAGACAATTTCTCCATTGTTTTTAGGATTCCACATAAGCCCACAAATAGACAAGCCTTTTTCATGTTTGCTAATTTTAATTATCTGTTTAGTTAATACCTCCCATATCACAAAATCCCCCTCAATAGAAGAGGCAACCATATATTTATTACAAGAAGAGAACTGTACAATTGAGTACGGAGAAGTAATATCCTCACAGTTTAAATAATGCTCTGACCAATCAGTGGTATTAAGCAACACAACCTTGGTTTCATGTGGATATGCTAAATATTTACCATTGACTTTATCAAAATCAATCCGACATAATAATTTTGCATTTGCAAAGCTATTTGTTTTTGGAAAACAAGATACTTCTTTCACTAACTGAGAACTTTCAACATCCCAAACTCTCAGATTACCATCTCCAGACGCGGCCGCCAATTTCTTGCCATTTGGGCATATAGCGACGCTCAAGCAAGGTCCTCTCAAATCCGTAAATATCCCAATTTTGGTTTTTGTTTCTAGGTTTAGTAATTTCACCTCCATATCCTCACAAGCGACTGCCACAATATTCCTACTTTTACAAACTACAATTTGATTAACGGGTGCAGTGTACCGATCTAAAACACCTTCCCGACTTCCTTCAGGATGCGAAAGAATTTGAATATCATTGTTGCTGGTTGCAACATACCACTTATCTTCTTTCTGACAAACACTAAGCGCCCATTCACCAATACAAACATGATGTGGATCATCGCTATTATGGATAGACCAGATTCTAATGTCGCCATCAGCCCCACATGTTACAAAAGATCTAAAAGAACAAGTGTGGAATATATAGGTATATTTGAATTAAGTAATTTATTCATATTTACTCTCCGTCATGGGCATAACATACATCCGTGTGTCCTTCTTCATGAGCGTATCGTAAAGGTTCATGAATAATAGTCATGTTTAAAATAAACGAATAAACCAACTAAACAGTCGTTGATAATTATACAAATTAAGGTTAGGCTATGTAAGATTTTATTGTTTAGAAATTCGCGCCGTTTCTTCGTTTTTTAATCTTTGTTCGTCAGTTTACTCTGCAGTTTGTTCTGAAAATTCTAATCATTCATTTTTGTGTGTTGAACATTAAAGATTTTATGCTTTGCTCTATTTCTTTAAAAAAATATCCTTTCTTATAAAATAATGCGAATACCTCATCTCGAATGGATAAAAGTAAAATACTCAGTTTTTTTTGTTAAGCAACTTAGACTATTACCGACATTAAGTAATGAACCAAGCTCAAAGTTCCCTTGTCTTGTCTCTAACCGACCATTATTTTATTTCAGGTTTGCCAATAATAAATTTTCTCAAAAAGAAGAAGATAATTTTGGGAAACGATTGATTGTCAAAAGTTTTTCTAAAAACAAACTTTTTCTTTTTGTTTAGAAATGGAAGAATGGAGTAAAAGCCACAATTCTTCAATTTGTAGAGTTTGTTTGACTGAAGAAGGAGAATTTCAGACGATCTTCATGTCGGTTCAGTTAGACAAAATAGGGATATCCATTCATCTATCAGAAATGTTATCCTCTTTTACCCTTGTTCAGGTAATAATATTAAATCTTGATTACAGAGGAATATAGTTATTACTTTTAGATGACTCTTGGTGATGGTTTACCTGAAGAAATATGTTATACATGTGTCGAAGATACAATTGCAATGTATCTGTTTAAACTGAAATGTGAAGAGAGTGATAGATTGTTAAAAAAAAAATTATTTGATATGAATGAAACCCAAACCAAGTCAAATATTGGGGATAAAGTTCCTAGTTCAGTTAGCAACCCAGTAGGAAACAAAACCAGGGACACAACAAAAGTTTTCGAAGAAGATTTTGTGGACTTTGACTATCCAAATGATGACAGTGATGTGGAAGCGGCATTTCCTGAGGAATCGGCTGAAACATCTTTACCAAAAACCACTGAAAAGTCTAAGCAATTTGAATGTGATGTTTGTTTTAAAAGGTTTTCACGAGATGACTTACTAATGAGGCACAAAATTGCCCATGCCAATAAGATGCCACAAGAAAAAGTAGAAATTGATGGGACATTTAGTATGGCTGAAGATGACACTGTAGTACTAAAGGCTGATGATTGTGTCCAATTATTTTCCTGTCAAAAATGCAATATGATTTATTTAAAAGAGGCCAATCTCAAACGTCACATGGAAACTCACTCAGAAAAACCAAATAAACACCATTTGTGCATGGAGTGTGGAAAAAATTTTAGTAAACGAAATCAATTAAGTGCACACTTAAAAGTTCATTCAGGAGTTAAGCCTCATTTGTGCAAGATATGCTTTAAAGGTGAGGATGATAGTACATTTTTTGCATATATCCCTGTCTTAATATTAATTTCATTAAAAAATAAATCTCATTCATTTTTTGCAGCAGAACTGAAACAAATGGGAGATGTAGATAATATATTTTTTAGGTTTCAATCAAATTTCCAATTTGAAAGACCACCTCAGAACACATAACGGTGAGAAGCCATTTTTATGTTCAGTATGTGGAAAAGGTTTCAATCAGTTGGGCAATCTTAGACAACACACAGTCCGGCACAGTGGGATAAAGGCACATTTATGCAGCACATGTGGAAGTGGGTTTGCTAGCAAAGGAGAATTAAACACCCATCTCAGAAAACATACTGGTACAGAAAAAAATCTTGGTAATAATCCTATTTTGATTAGTGTATATTTCAAGGGGCTCGACCATTTGTTTGTAATGTTTGCAACCATGGGTTCACAACATCCAGCTCCCTCACAAAACACAAGCGGATCCATTCAGGTGAAAAGCCTTATGAGTGTGATGTTTGTCACATGAATTTTTCAAGATCTGGCATATTGGCTCGTCACAAACGAACCCACACTGGAGAAAAACCCTATCTGTGTTCATTTTGTTCCAAAGCATTTACTCAGTCCAATGATTTAACATCCCATATGCGGATACATACTGGCGAAAAGCCATATATCTGTGATGAGTGCGGACAGCCATTCAGGCAAAGCTCAGCTCTAAAAACTCACAAAAAGGTACACTTGAATTCCGAGAGGAAGTTAGTTGCATTGATGAAATTCAAGCGGGAAATAATCAATGAGTGATGTAGTATTGGTGTGTATTTATTATTTTAGAAAGTTTTGTTGAATCTCATCAATTGTAGATTTACCCACCTTAAGTTATTTTTTTATCTAATTAGGTACAGGTCATCCAATTCATTTTTTTTATCATTTATTGTAAAATCATTCCAATCCATAAAAAATAGCAAATGAAATGAACACTTGAGTTATAAATCCTAGGTTGATCCATATCTAGTTGAAATAAATAACATATATTGGTGTTAGTTATTTTAAAATTTTTGTGGTATATGGGATATTTCAAAATTCAGTAACAAGATCTTGAAACCAATACAACGGATTTACAGAATGCAAAATTTATTTTTGGTTGTTACTTTGTAGCTTTTGCAGTTTTTGAACAGCCATTAGATAATAAGGCAAAATTGATATACATAGTGCAGGCTGTGACATCCTCCCATACATGCTGCTAAATTTCACAAATTAACCTGTACTTTAAGCCCTCTTTTGAACAACGATCTTCGCACAATTAAACTGTTATTTCCTGAAAAAACCTGATTGGCTGAAAGCAAGATTTGAAAAGACGTACCCATGCGCATCAACATTTTTTGATATTGGATCCAAAAGAGGCCTGTTTTATCAGTAGGTAAGAACCATGTAGGTACTACAGTTATAGAGGCTCTTATTTTGAGATCCCTTCAACATGTCAATCAACAATCTCGTTTTTAACCAACGACGTTGTGGCGTTCAACAACCAATATGGTCGCTGGCAGATCTTTTAGATATATATATATATATATATATATATTCTCACGTATTGATTCACGGATGGAAAAATGTGATGACACTATACTCCGGGATATCATCCGTTCGCTCGTTGAACTCCGACTGGAATCCTGCATCCGACTGGAATTCTGCAAATCCTGCATCCGACTGGAATCCTGCAGACGTTTCGCCAAAATCTCACTTGGCATCTTCAATGCTCGCGCTCCGAAAACCCCAGTGTTCGAAGTGTTTTCGGAGCGCGAGCATTGAAGATGCCAAGTGAGATTTTGGCGAAACGTCTGCAGGATTCCAGTCGGATGCAGGATTTGCAGAATTCCAGTCGGATGCAGGATTCCAGTCGGAGTTCAACGAGCGAACGGATGATATCCCGGAGTATAGTGTCATCATATATATATATATATATATATATATATATATATATATATATATATATATATATATATATATATATATATATATATATATATATATATATATATATATGTATGTATGTATGTGATGACACTATATTCCGGGATATCATCCGTTCGCTTGTTGAACTCCGACTGGAATCCTGCAAACGTTTCGCCAAAATCTCACTTGGCATCTTCAATGCTCGCGCTCCAAAAACACTTCGAACACAGTCTGCAGGATTCCAGTCGGATGCAGGATTCCAGTCGGAGTTCAACAAGCGAACGGATGATATCCCGGAATATAGTGTCACCACATTTTTCCATCTGTGAATCAATACGTGAAAATATATATATATATATATATATATATATATATATATATATATATATATATATATATATATATATATATATATATATATATATATATATATATATATATATATATATATATATATATATATATATATATATATATATAACAGTGTTCGAAGTGTTTTCGGAGCGCGAGCATTGAAGATGCCAAGTGAGATTTTGGCGAAACGTCTGCAGGATTCCAGTCGGAGTTCAACGAGCGAACGGATGATATCCCGGAATATAGTGTCATCATATATATATATATATATATATATATATATATATATATATATATATATATATATATATATATATATATATATATATATATATATATATATATATATATATATATATATATATATATATATATATATATATATATATATATATATATATATATATATATATATGTGCAACACTCAAAATTTCAAGAATGTGGTAGAGGTTTTCATTACTGTAAACACGCTACAAGAAGTGAGAAATAGATAATTAAAATGGGTATTTAATTACATAGTATCCAACTGTAACTGTAAATATCCAAATGATGGTAAATACCGGCGATTTGAAAACTGAGCCCTATCACATGTCAACATAAAGAAAATTGACTTACACAAATTGTAAATGTTAAAAAATACAAAACACATTCCAACATAAAAAAATTGTTTAACTATTCCTTTTTATGCTTCCTCGCTGACATTATTATGAATGTTTTTCATATGATTGTTTAAAAAGCTAATATTTCTAAAATATTTGCCACAGTATGAGCATTGCTTTTCGTGAGTTTTCATATGCCGATGCAACCTACATGGGTGATAAAATTTCATATTGCACTGATGACAGCAGTACTTTTTTCCTTCTTCAGTTTTTGCGCCATGTGCCCTTTTATGAATCTTCAAGTCGATGGAATTTGAATATGATTTTGGACATTGCTGGCAAGCATAGGGTTTGTAGCCTGAATGTACCCACATGTGCCTTTTTAGTCGCGACGAGCTAACAAAGCCCTTGCCACATTCATTACAAAGGAAAGGTCTCTCGTTGGTGTGGTAAGTTCGAGTATGTACTTTCAAATGATCAGATTGGTTGAAAGTTTTTCCACAAAAGCTACAACAATATGGATACCGTCCTGAGTGTAACAATTTATGTCTTTCCAAATTTGATTGTATTTTAAAAGCCTTGCCACAAGTTTCACATTTGAATGGCTTTTGAGCTTCATGAGTCTTCATATGATTAATCACACCAGCCCATCTAACAAATCCTTTATTACACAGTTGACACTTATAAGGTCGTTCTCCTGTATGGGTACGAAAGTGTACCTTAAAAGTGCTAGGATTTGGATATCTTTTACCACAAATTTTACATTCATGATCTCTTGTCATTTTATGTCCCTTTAAGTGATTAATTAATTTTTTTGATTCCTTAAATTGTTTTTGACAGATGTTGCATTCTAAGGTATTCTGACTTTTGCACCTTTCTAACTTGTGATTTCGTAATTCAAGAATAGAAATAAACTCCTGATTACATAAACTGCAATTGAATTTCAGATTCGGACTCTCCATTACAGTTTGCAAAAGTTTCAAATCCACTGAGGGCTTTATCGGCACCAAAGGTGGTAGGGCACTATGGGTGATACCCTCCACTGTTTTACAATTTAAATTGATAGAGTTTTTATCTAAGTTGCTTTCATTGGAGCCTAATGGCACTAGAGGTGGTAGTTCATACGATAATACATCCTTATTCAATTCATAGTTCAACAATTCCAAGTCCAAGTTTTCCAAAATAGGTTCAGAGTGTTTTGGCAAACTAGGTGCAATATTGTAGGTTCAGAGTGTTTTGGCAAACTAGGTGCAATATTGTCTTTTGTTACTAATGACACAGAATCAACCAAATTAGTATGAATGTCAGCTTCATCTAAAGCTATATTAATTATATCCCTTTTTTGGCATTCATTATAATAGTGTTGATGCTTGATGAAATCTTGTAACATTCTCTCCACCTGTAGTATTTTTCTGTTAAAATTGTAGAGCAAAGTCAACAGTCGAAAGCATGTATTACAAATTTTATTTGGCAATCTGTTGCTTTCAGAAATCTGTAATTTGTTTACGTAAGAATAAAAATTCGCTCAAATTTTTACATACTACCTGAACACTGGAACAATTAAAAATCATATTGGATATTTTCTTTCCTTTAATTTCTTTCATACTGCCAGCTTCCTTCATACAGAACCGACATATTTTTCCCATATCTACTTTTAAAAGTTTTTGATACAGCCGAGACTTGAGCATATTATTTTTTTAATTTTTGTATTTACAATAAAAACAATTATAAAATATGAACATTTAATGTAGATTTATCGCAACCACAGTTGGGGCAAAACTAACATAAACAGAGAAAGATGTAAAAAGTGGTAGTTGTGATTTGATCCTAGCATCTTTGGTCCCTTGAAGTTAGGAAGAAGAAATAGATAATTTGATGGTTGTTGGTGGAGATGTATTTGAATATTTATTTAATAATTTGTTGCTTGGATAACAATGAACGTACCTTATGAAATGAGCTGTAGATTTTGTTTGAAGGATTCAAAAGAAATGTTAGACTTGTTCGATCTGTTTTTACGTCCCCATGAAGTTCGGGTTATAAATTTTGTAGAGAAAATAACAGATTTAAAGGTTAGTATATTATCCAGTGATACCTCAGAATTCTATTAATTCGTGCTTATGGATTATAGATTATGAGGGGTGAATTCCTTCCTGATAGAATTTGCATTGAGTGCAATGATGCAGTCAAATCTGCTTTTTATTTTGCTAAAGTTTGCATCAAATCAGACGAATTATTAAAAATGGAAGAAACCAGAAGGGAATTCCGTAAAATTGAGGAAGAGGCACTGCACGATGATACTGAAGTTGAAGATGACCAAGCAGAAAGTAATGTAAATTATGATTTAGTATTATGTTGTGGTTGCCGTTTTCTCTCAACAAGAAAGTGGGGACAATAGTGAGGTGCATAGAAAGTCTTGTGAAAATATTAATCATCATATTGGTAATGGAATTAATGATATATCAGAAGCTTCAAACCACGAATGGAATTTGAAACAAAATGCACATTCTATAGTGGAAAAAGAACTAACACCGCAATTTAGGGAGAAATACAAATGTTTAGTATGTTGTATGAGTTTTAGTAACAAGAGCAAATTTTTGAGTCACCAAAAAACTCATGATGATTCAAAACCTTTCAAATGTGTCCAATGCTTTCAATCATTTTTGAAAGAAGTGCATCTTAATGTACATTTAAGGTCTCATACCAAAAATGAAGAAAAGAAATTTGACTGCAAAATATGTGGCCAGCATTTTATTTTTGAATATCTTCTTAAGCAACATGAGTTTAAACATTCTGATGTTAAGCCGCATCCTTGCCCAAAATGTGATAAAGGTTTGTATGTTATGTGCTTTCATTCAAACAGCTTGTGCCATTGCCGTTTTAGGATGTTTAACATCTGAAAGTTTGCGTCGTCACATGAAGGTGCATGACGAAGATTATTCAAAAAAGGTGCACATCTGTACAGATTGTAAAAAAGAATTTTTATATCCAAGTGCTTTAATGGAGCACATGAAACTGCATACTGGGGAGAAGCCCTACCTCTGTCCGTCATGCGGCAAAGGTTTTCGACAGATTGGGACTCTTCATTATCATCAGAGAACACATACAGGTTACAAACCATTCAAATGTGGAGAATGCCAAGAGAGTTTTATGTCACAAAGTAAGATTTACTTATTCTATTCATACTTGCAAATATTTCAAAACTTTATGGAACAACAGACAAAAATTATTTGAAATGATTTTGCTGATAATCAATATATGTATAGAATGTTTCAAAATATATACCAAGACACGGTAAAACAATAAATAAGGAGTAGTTTGCTTTATAAATGTTGGGTCAAAGGTCAACCATTAGGGAAAAATGTTTTTATTTCTTATCTTAAAAACAAAAGTATATAGAGCAATAAAATATTAAAGAAGGATTACTACTATAATAGTATATTATGCAACAAGTGTGGTAAAAGGCATTTGACTCACGAGTTTTTAATAAACGAAACAAAAAGTTGACGAACGTGTTGCATACTATCCTTTTTCTACGACCGTTAGTTTTTGGGTCCATTTTCGTAAAACAACACGAATACATTCACCGACGTAATCGTCAGAATAGACAAACGTCAAAATTCAAAGCGTAGGAAATATCTCCGAAAACATCCGATTGCTCCCAAATCCCTGCGATAAAATCACGGAAATGTCCGAAGTGGCTCGGATTCATAGGAAACAAAACTGACTTGATAAAGTGACTTCCCGGACGCTAGATCGGTGGGTAATGAGGTATTTTACAGACGGGAGTATAAAATAGTATATTATACAAAAAGTGCGGTAAACGGCATTTGACTCACGAGTTTATTTGACACGAGCGGAGCGTAGCGAAGCGAATTTTTAATAAACGAGTGAGTTAAAAGGTTTACGGGACGTGTTGCATACTATACTTTTTCTACGCCCGTTAGTTTTTGGGTCCATTTTCATAAAACAACACGGATACATTCACTGACATGACCGTCAGAACTGGCAAACGTCAAAATTCAAAGCATGGGAAATATCTCCGAAAACATCCGATTGCTCCCAAATCCGTGCGGATTCATGGGAAACGAAACTGACTTGGTAAAGTGACACTTCTCGCACGCTAGATCGGTGGGTAATTGGGTATTTTACATACGGCAGTAGAAAAGAACACTTTCTGTATATGTTTTATCTTTTTTTTTTTAATTAGTCAGGGGATTGGACTAGACTGCACCAATCATTCTACTCAACTAAATTTAAGGAAAAACTTAGACAATGACTTTTTTTATGTTGTTGAAACTTTTTTGTCTAATATTTTTTAAATAATATTTACCGATTTTAAATAAGAAATTAAATCGAAGCCCATTGATAAATGGGATCAAAAAATCTAGTGGGAGGCTATTACTCCTTAAGGTGTTTCTTCTTACTGCTGTATTTGTCATTGCTCAGTTAGTTTGAATACAAAATACGACTAATTCAATCAAAAATCATTTAATGTTTGAATAGTAACAGTTTTAATTCAATAATGGTGAATTACATTAATGCAAAAATTGCAGATATGCATTTTATGTACAGGCGTACGAAAATTTTATTTTTGTTTGCCCTCACACATCTACATTATTTAAGTTATAATAATAATTGATAAATGTTGCTACCAAATTCAAGTGCACCCAACTAAATTATTAAAACAAAAAATTGCACGTGCAATGCTTTACATTTTATTTCTAAGTTGTAAGTTTTATGAAAAAATTGTTATAGAAACTCATTTTGTACATACATTTAAAAAAAATTAAAATGTATG
Source organism: Cylas formicarius (assembly GCF_029955315.1). Classification (NCBI taxonomy): domain Eukaryota; kingdom Metazoa; phylum Arthropoda; class Insecta; order Coleoptera; family Brentidae; genus Cylas; species Cylas formicarius. The sequence goes on along the minus strand of NW_026844264.1, from coordinate 15,634,057 downwards.
TACAAAATGAGTTTCTATAATAGTAATGTTTTCGTAATATTTTATTGTCCTATCTAATTTGGTTTTCAAGATAAAAAGTAAATATATTATGTTTCCACTATTTTTGTAGCGCGATAATGGTCGACTTTTGAGCCAACGTTTATATAACAGTTTATAAACAATCTCGTTTAGTTCTTCGAATTAGTTTTCAAACACCTTGCATATATATCTCATTTACGAAATAAATACTCTCTTTGTGTAGGTAGATTAAAAGTTCATATAAGAAAGCATACCAATGAACGACCTTACGTTTGTGACGTATGTGGAATGGCTTTCAGACAATCAGCAGATTTAAAGAGTCATGGTAGAACCCACAGCGGTGAAAAATCTGTTGTGTGTCCCCTTTGCGGCAAAAGAATGTCCAAAACAGGTAATTCAAACTCAGTAATATGAAAACTGTTCAGCACTTAGTCGTCTTTTAGGACAACTTACGGTACACCTGCGGAGTCATACCGGAGAAAAACCATACTCTTGCACCACTTGTTCGAGGGCTTTCACCACAAGGACTCTGCTAACCAAACATGAAAGAATTCACACAGGCGAACGACCCTATGTGTGTCACATTTGTGGCAAAAACTTTTCCCAAAGCTCTACTTTAAAAAGCCATTCAGTTACTCACATTTTAACACCCAAGGAGAAAGGTGCAAAGCACAAGCCAGGCAAGAAAAAAAAGCATATTAAATTGGAAGAGTTTGACATAAAAACGGATATCAAAGATCAAGAAGTGATTGCAAAAACTGAGTTTTTAGTGATATCTCCCGCGCCCATACCTTTGTTAACTAACTGACTTCAGCAACAATCCCCTTTTTTAAAATAAAGACATTATGTAAATCCATCATTTATAATTCTATCATAATTCTACTACTCCCGCTCCAAGTAATCAGTTCCGGTTTTAAAAGTGTATTGATATGTGATGAACGAAAACCAACAAAACTTACATCTCGGCAACGATAGGTCCCACATAAACCAGTAAAAAATTGAGTCCGATCAAACCACGGCGTTCATCTTTTTTTTTAGATTTTCGACTGTGTTTTGGACATTGTATGAAGCACGATAAGTGTCCTTTGACACACATAGAGTTTGAAATTTTCTTTTGTTTTTTTTTACCTTCTAGAAAAGAAACTATTTAGCCGATCAGAAAAAATTCTTGAGCCAGGATACTCGGCAGATCCCGGACTATAACCTTTAGCTCAAGCGTTTTTTCGATTATATACAGGGGTTTTCAAATATGGAGACAAATCTAAAAAAACCTTTCTCATCCTAAAATTTTTAGCTGTAAATGAAAATTCGCAAATAGTGTTATAGGCCACATCGAGAATTGCAATTTTTGTATTTACTCTATTCGAGATATTTGAAAAAATCTAAATGAAAATCGGCATTTCTCGCCCTCAATCTAGACGCGATGACGTCATTTACTATTACGACATACTGCCTATTTCAGAAAACAAGTAAAAATTTTAATATCCACCAAAGTTTGAAGTTTGTCGTAACTTTGAAGTTCGGCCGAGATGTAAAAGAAGCTGTATTTAGGAGGTATGCACAATACAATTACATCGATTTTGCGTTCCTCTGGACAAGAAACCGTGAAGAGCCAGCTTTTTGAATTACAAAGCCGCATCGCGCTACGCATCGAACTTGCCCCGCCCAGCTACGACTTGCTAAATAACGTTTTCCTAAATTTCTGTCCTTGCTTTGATGGTAGTTCCAGTTCTCGATCTAGGTCGAGTGCCAGTCGATATTGGATACCTCGGACACCAAAAACGAATTTCACTAAGCGTGAATATAATCTGAAGGAGATATTCGAAATGTCTAAAAAACAGATATTCGTTATCAAGAGTATTGGTTAGGGCCATAGAGATGCTTTTATTTTAAAGAACTTTCACTGTCCATGTTATTGGTGACAGATTTACTTCAACATGAACACAACTTTGAAATTTTAATGACAACAAATAAAGATGACCACCCGAAGGTTTATTGCCAAATTATAGTTTCATTTTAGCAACATTTAATCTTCATTAATTTAAACAATTCTTCTATCGAATCATTGCCAAGAAAAAAAGTGCATTTAGAATTTGATGTTGAATGCATAATATCTACTTATCGAATTTCATTTGGAGATATGCTACGTCATATCCAATAACTAATAATACCATCATGATTTTTTGAACAGTTTAATTTCTATAAAGTAAGTATATTCGAGTCACAAAATTATTAATTCTTATTACAATAAAAAATTCGCCCCAACAACCTAGTTACAACACTTTCTTGCTGATCCAGTTTTTCCCAATTCCCTTCTCCCATGCACTCTAAATCTATAAATGCAAGTAAATTCTTCATTTCCGTAATTACTCATAACTCTTAATTCGACCAACCCGAAGAGTTTATCGCGAGTATGGTTTTTTACCATAGGAAATGTCTGATGTTGTTTCGACGTGTAGTCGTACGTGAAGCTTCCCATGAATGTCCCGTGAGCATCGAAATCGTCTCTAAATCCCTATATATAAATTATTAGCTTAATTTATGCAGCAAGATTTTCCGCATGGATGCTTAGTTAAATCATTTTTACCTCAATAATTGGTTTTGGGAGTGCATTAGTGTAGATTATTAGAGCTTTATAATATTTACCAGATTTCTGACATTGAGGCAGGTAATGCGCATGCGAGCAATGTATTCAAGCAAGGAATTACGTACGTACGTACTTATATTTTTTGACGAATTAAGAAACTATTCTGGTTGTAATAACAGCTGTTGAACATAATAGAGCTTTTATAAGTTTGACTTTGTTTCCATCTGTTTTTGAACCTTCATATAGTGTAGCATAGTAAGTTTATAATAATTGATATTTTGTGGACCTTAAGCTAGTCACAATATTTCTGGATTTACTTTAACGATACGAATTTTGCTTACATATACTTCAAAATCTTTTGGGGCACTAGCCATTCCATCCGATCCTACCAGGATCCGCGACGCGTGCCCTACAGTAACTCCCCAAACCTCTATCTCCGCCGCCAGTCGTACTCTGATGCTGCCTGTGGATCCCCGAAAAGCAAAACAACTGCCGGGCAACGTGCAAGGTCTTAATATCTCTTCGGGACTGCTCAATACGTCCAATTGGACGAGATTAAAGAGCGAGAGCGGCTTGTGCGTTGGATAAGGGTGCGTGTTTTTGGATATCTGGGCGATGGATCCTCCGGCATAGTAAGCCGCGTGATCTGATGGGGCAACATAAATTTCGTACAAAATTTGACAGACGGTAAAGTTCGAGAAAGAAAATAGTATTTTAAATCGCGGTCTCACCGGGTAAACCAATTTCGTCGGAACTAAATATGGTTAAAGCATGCTCGATCATTGCTTCTACATTTATTTCTCCTGTATTTTTTGAATCCATCAATTTTTCGAATTTGATTCTAGAACCAACATAAACTATACAGAAAAGTATACCTATTAAAAATATGGACTGGTATGCTTAGTATACCAAATCTTTTTAAAAAGATTTTAACAAATAAAGGTGGAAGATACTTTTTACATAACTTCTGTATTCCTCCTGCGTCGGTTTTTGCTGAGTCGAACTTGCTGATGTTTCGCCAATCATCAGCTCGACTCAGACTGACAGTTTCAGTTTCAGTCAAGCTCTGAAGAAGCCAACAGGATAATTGGCGAAACATCAGCAAATTCAACTCAGCAAAAACCGACACAGGAGGAATCCAGAAGTTTTGTCAAAAGTATTACAGCAGCCTGTGGAAGTTTTCTTGAAAAATTAAAGGTGAAAGATCCTTTTTCCAGTAAAAAGTTCACACATTTCAATGCAATATGAAATTAATTATTTTACATCACAAATGTTTCAAGAAATTTACGATCTGCTTAAGGATACATGAATATTTAGGTTTATATTAAAAAAGGATAATACAAAGTAACTCATAAATGATGCATGTTGTAATGAGCATATACAATCTTTTATTTTTACTTCTATAGAAGCTACATAATTTCAATCATACTAACTGGCGGTGCAAGCTAGTAGCTTTTTAAGAAAAATATTGACACAGATACATAAGTTTCGTCAAGTGACATAAATAATTACGTAAATACATATGACCTTATAACGAAGAATTGCCAATTTAAAAAAAAAGTTCGTGTAATATTTATTTTAATTTTAATATTTAATTATTTATCCTACCACCTAAGGTGTATTAATTTTTACGGTAGTAGGACGACTATATTGTCTAAGAGCCAGATGATTTATCTCAGTGCCATAACTTTTTTCATATGTTCTTTTTGTTTTTTCCTTTCTTTCTCACAACACGCAATCGTTAGAACCCAGTCTAAGCATATATGTTTATAGATAGCTGCGAATTTATCTACTTACCTCCACATATCAATACTATCTATTTGCTCTCTTAGTAAATTAACGTCACTTTTTAAATTATCGAGAAGTAAACTATTCGATTCCTTAACACTTTGAAAACTTGCTAGGTTGGCAAAACCTGTAGAACGGCTTGTGGTCATTTCTTCATCGCGGATATGCCTGTCGTATGGCTCGTAAAAATTTTGGTAATCTAAAATCGGCTTTAAAATTGATGCACTTGGAATAAATAATTAATGCTTACAATAAAACCCCCCAAGACACATCACCACCGCACATGCTACGGCAACAAAATGAGTGCAAATACCTGAAAATAATAATTAGCCGTATTTCTATTTTGCCTGAAATTTACAAAAAAACAACATTGTACCTCTCCAAGGTACGCCTTGGCTGGAGCGGAAGTTATTACAATAATAGGCTGGCAACAGTTCCGCTACATCTATTCCATCATGCAACGACATGATTTCTTTTCTTTTAACTACAGATAATATTGATCTAGATATGTGTCAAATGAAATATTTTTAGCGTCAATCTGACTTGACAGTCCAAAGCCTACTTGTTCTGTTTATCTTCTTGTGAGGATTTGTCAATGCTTATTGTTATAATGATTCTATTAACACAGTTTTATTTTGCAACGTTTTTTAATTATGAAAATGACATAACTTACGATGAACCGTCGATACTAGAATCCATGGCCAACTTGACAGCAAAATTTCATTCGGCATGCATTAACATTTTTAAATGCAAATAAATAAGTATATGAAAGGCTCCTAATTCTGATTAATGATTTACTTAAATATTAATAATTATTTAATTAATAATAAAAAATATTTGCACCTGCACCCTATCATACAAATTTACGGGGAATTTGATTGCTAATAAGAATTTTAATAGCAATTATTTTTTTAGTGGATATAATCCAGGTCGCCTAATGGTCACCGAATATAATATAGTTTGTTAAGTTTCACTATTATATAACTCAATTGCAAAACCCATGTCACCTAATTCACATGCTTTAAAAGTGGGCTCAAAAATTTCCGATTTAAGGAGGCTTATTGAAATAATGATATTAGTAGGTGTTTAAAAAGCAAAAACTTGTATCCAGAATTTGAGCCAATCAAAAGCTTAGATAAAGACTGAGAAAAAGTGACCAATGCACTTATAAAGTGTCTGAATTCCCACGTCATCTCTCACTGTAAAGCAAACTGACAGTCTATATAATCTAAAACAATATATTTTTTAATGTAATAAAAACAACATCCCCTGCATTGTACCTAAGTTAAGAAGGCTTATTCAAATAATGATGGTAGTAGGTGTTTAAAAAGCAAAAACTTGTATCCAGAATTTGAGCCAATCAAAAGTTTCGATAAAGTCTGAGAGAAAGTGACCAATGCAGTTATAAAGTGTCCGAATTCCCACGTCATCTCTCACTGTAAAGCAAACTGACGGTCTATATAATCTAAAACGATATATTTTTTAAGCTGATAAAGAGAACATCCTAAGTTAAGAATATGGTTCATTTTAAGTAAAGAAGTCTATAGCCACTAAATACTAAATTATCTTGTTAAGACGTTTTTATTATCTTAAACCTTCTATAGGGTGGGCCGTTTATCTTGGAACACAACCATATTTCGGAAACTATAAGGGATGGAGGCAAAAGTTAAATACAAAAGTTGATTAGGGTATTACAAACCTTCAATTTATTTTAATGTTGTATATACAGGGTGTTTCATTTTTCGTGGGCGAGTATCAACTTTCCTATTTTAAATAGAACATCAGGTATATTACTTTAATTTTGAATTGTATAGAAAATTTAAGACATATTTTGTGTATCCTATCCCTAAGTCTAACCATCTTTGGCATTTTTAATTTTTTAGGCGAAAAGTGACGTTTGCACGACTTAAAATATCTGCCAATTTCTTCATTCGGAAGCATTTATGGTTTCTCTTGAGTAAGTTTCGTTGTAGAAAAGGACTCGAATAACGGATTTCATAAGAAATTTTAATACATATTAATACAGGGAACGTGGAATATATGATTAAAAATGAAATTAACAAAACTGCAATTTTTTTTTAATGGAAACTACCTATTTTTATAATCTTGTCATTAAAAATTAAGGCAATTTTATATAAGGTTGAATATGCTTAACATTTTTACTTTACAAATATTTCCTTTTAAACATTTGTCTATCAGAAAGTAGGGTAAGGTGGGTATATCGGCGTTTAAACAAAACAAGTTCTAGAACGCTGTCTCCTTAGACGCGTGTTTTGTTGTTGAGTGCTATCATAATTGACACAGAGATGATTTATTTATTTATCGTTTATAAATTTAATTTATACGCCACAGAGGAAAAGATTGATATGTGACAAAATTACAACAATAAACACCGGACCCTACCTCTTAGGGAGTATATAACAAAATTTCGATTAAGGAGGCGCCAGAAAAAAAGATCTTCGACAGGATTTACCAACACTTTAGAATATATGGAATCTTGAAGAAAGAAAAAAATAGGCGTCGTAACATTTTGAAAGATGCAGAGCAATCTTAATATTTTGTTGCTTTTTGCAGAGACCCCTGAAGAGTCAACCCGAAATGCTAGATCTATATGTCAAAAGAAGTTAGGCTTCGAACGTGCCTTCAAATAATGAAATGCAAGTCCTATAAATTCTGTCCAGTGTCGAAATTAGAGCAAGACACTTTTCAGAAAATATATTTGCTAATATTATTTGGACAGATGAGTCCATATTTACAACCTCAACTAAATTTTTTAATCGGGAAAATATCCATTATTGGAGCAACAAGAATAATAAAAAACATAAGGAAGTTACAAGATCAGGTAGAACTTCTTTCAAAGTATGGTGCGCCATTTGGAAGTTCAGAATAATAGGTCCAGTATTTTTTTGATAAGAATTTTAATTCCCAACGCTACTTAGAGCTTTTAATAAAAGGGAATGATGAACTAACTGAAGTTATATGGCAACAGCATATTATTTGTGATAGACAAATTAAAGGGAAATATTTCAAAAAGTAAAAATATTATATGAAATTATATTACATAAAATTGCCTTCATTTTTAATGCTGAATACGATAGTTTCAATTAAAAACAAAGTATTTCGCATACCCTGTATTAATATGTACAGAGAATTTCTTATGGAATCCGTCATTCTAGCCCCTTGTTTACAACAAAACTTACCCAAGTGAAACAATAAATGTTTCCGAATGAAGAAATAAAAAATTAAAAACTTCAAAAACGATTAGACTTAGGTATAGGACATTGTACACAAAATGGTTCATTTAAAATAGGAAAGTTGATATTCGCGCACGAAAGACACACATATACAAAATTAAAATAAATTAAAGTTTTTTAATACCTCAATTAACTTTTGTATTTAACTTTTGGTCCCATCCCATATAGTTTCTGAGACAAGGTGGTGCCCCAAGATAAACGGCCCACCCTATACATATTGTATAAGGCGTCCTCTATTTCGCCGTTGTATAAAAATTGATGCGAATTCCTTTCACCGTGTAGTATCTGAATCTTACAGGCCTTAAAGTGTGAAACCGCGTTCCCTAATTGGTTTCCGATAAAAGGTTTCTCCGTTTACTGTAATGGCGTCAAAGTGCCAACCTGGGAATTTGACCAGATGCTCGGCTTTTGTCTCCCAAATACCGCAAAAGGATCCACTACTGCGAACGGAGGCATTTTCATGTCGCTACCCGACGATGTCTTTGTCTGCTGGTTTTCTCGGGATACGTCTAAATCCTACAGTAAACCCCAAATTGGCGAGAATCTTTCACATTTCTTCCGTACTTCTATCATTGACTTTTCTGTAATACCTAATAGCCCAACAAAACAAAACGACAATCATATTCGACAGAATAGGGCCGCATTTGATTTCTTATTGCTAAAAGCGTAATATTACGTGAACAACTGTTGATGAGACATCCAAGGTTTTGCAGTGGGTACTGAGAGGCTAGACGAGAACGCACATGGTTCAATACGATTAAACTTGTAATTTGTAAGAAGCTCTTGCTAGAAGCAGAAATAGTGAAAGAAACTTAAAATAATTTCATAGACACCATAGTGCAACAAAACCCCGAAAGAAGACTAAAATTGACTGGATAGTAGGTTGAAATAATTCAAATTTGTAAGACAAATTGGAAAACAATTAAGATGTGGTTTTAGAACAGTTTAAACTTTAACAGAAAAATTACTGTTTAATCATATTTTTTCCATCTATATGTTTACTAACGTGAACGTCACTGGTTAAAAAAAAAACGTTTATCAATTTTTAACAAAATATCTACAGTCTACAGTGTCAATGAAATGAAGAAAAATTTTTTTTGGCTTTTACTTTTGCGCGCGAAAGACGTGCGTCGGAGAATGAGGTCTAAACGAAATTTGTTCCAGAAGTGAATACCAATAATTATTTTGATTTTTCGAAGCCAAAGGGTGCCATTTCTTTTTTTAGAAATAAAACGGACGTCGCCGTTAAAATTAAAAAAACACACCTTTTCCGTCAAAAATGCGCTTTAATGATTAAAATGTGTATTGTAAATTTCATCTGTGAAAAGAAAATTATTTTTTTTTACATGCCAAGATAAAGGCAGGCCAAGAAATTCCTCAGAAGTATGTAACAAATCCAGAGGTAGTGAGCTAGACCAGGGAGTCACTATCGAAGCTGTGGAGTGTAATCAGGGAGACGAACCTAGTTAAGGCTCTATAGCCATGGATAGAGCTATAATAGATCTTCTGGGATAGGTCGGATAGGTTATTTGCTAACTCTACCAAAGAGTGAATTAGAGCCACTCACATAAATTAGAAAAGTCGCAATTGATTAAAATATTTTATGTAATGCACCTTGTATAAAAAATTGTATAAAAATATGCAGTTATCCGTCAAGTATAAGAGTCGACTGATCAAATACCGGCGATTCCCCAATATTTACAATGTTATAGCCAGTAGATGTTATTGAACGAGAGTTGGGTCTGCGAAAGCACTCCATCGAAGCCGTCAAATGCCAGGCAAGTGCGATCTTTTGTGTCGTTCCAGAGCAGTCGCGACTAATAATCTGCCGCAGGCGTAAATGAACACTCTGAAGTTTGCGCTGTCGTTATCACTCATGTACATACATGTTTACAATGTGACCCCGATTTCGGTAAAACATATTTTTTAATCAGTTCATATTCAATAGATGAAGTTATATTTTTCAGACATATTTGAAAGAGGCACAATAATAAAAAAATAAACATGAATAAACATTTATGAATTGTTTGGTTAGTTGTGGCGATAGAGCGGGTTTTCCATAATTTGGTGCAGTCAATCAGGCTCTTCGCTTTGAAATATCTAAGCTTTTAGTTTATACATTGGAGTAAATCACTTGGGAAATCTGTTGTGCCAGCTCTGTAAGATGTATGAAATCCGTGAAATATTTGTAAAATTATAACTTCGAAGTTGTGAGTACTTCCATTTTTTAAAATTAAACAAATTAAAATAAAAAAATGCCAATAGGTAATTATTAAATTCATATTTTAAAGTTATTTGTAGATTGGCGTCTAAGGTGCAACATTTAGTTTTACTGTAAGCAATTTCAACAAATATTATTATTAAATTAAACGAACTTTATTGGTCTTAAACATTCCTTTTTATATAAATAAAATTACGTAATCAAATTGTTTAATATATTAAAAATTATTCTATTTAAAATAAGCAAGTTGGCACTTAATTCCGGTTTAACTGCAAGAGACGATATCCCAAAAATATCACTCGGATGGACACACCCATTCCAGTATAACCTGAAATTTTCAAATTATAGTTATCTTTGCTGTATGTGATGCGATAATGTTTGTATGATGTATATAAGGAAACATATACAATGTACTCATTAAAGTTTTATTGTATTTATTTAACAAGTAAATACGTTTTCTAAATCTGAAAAGTGACATAATGTAATTTAATTTATTTTACATACTCACATCAGCATTTTTTGAAAAGGTGCTTGGTGCTTATTATTTATTTTTCAGTCAATCAGTCAAATTCGTACAATTTTTTAGAAATCCATAAAATCTTTGTAAAACACTATTTGGTTAGCCAATGCTCTAAATAGTTATGTTCTTTACCCTTGTTCCGCTGATTACATCTAACTGTTTGGGTGTTATGAATGAGAAACTGCAAAGCAACAATTTTTTGTTCATTAATTAGTTAGTTTGCATCCCCTAGTCGATTTATCTTAGTTGATATTCCTTGATTGTAAGTATTGAATGTAGAAACATGAAATGATTTATATCGCTTTTAAATTTAAATTAGATTACGTTTTAAATGTAATTCCAACTACCGAAAATAACGATGAAACGGTACCACAGATCCAGGGAAACGGACGTATGTCACCAATGCGCTCGCTGCATTTGTCTTGACGTATACATGGAAACCCGAATTTATTCCGTATACTAAAAGTCGCAAGACCATTTTAAATAACCGGTTAAATAATATTTCGAAACAAAACACATTTCCAAAAAAAAAATTCGATGTCGAAATTTGAAATGTCAAAAATCAGAAAGCTTCTTCTGATCTATGTTCTATCTAAATGTTCAGGAATTGTCAGGAGTGTTGGTTGGTGACAAAATGGTAAATTTAACGAATTTTTTTATACGAAGACAAAAACAGATGCACATTCTTAGAATTATTACCTTAAAATTTAGGATTTTAACTAGAAATTTTAAGGCAGAATTTGTGATAAAGTAAAAATGGTCAAAGTTAACCACAGAGGGCAATGGTCGGTCTGCTATTTATACGTTGGAAACGGTCAATAGTGAAGAAAATATAGAAAATTGCATGAGATGCATAACATAAAATTATTTTCATATATACAGGATATAGGATAACCTTCTGACTTTTACAGTCTACCGTAATTACAAACTTTAAACAACAATATTAGAATTCTGAGATAGATAATTCTACTTATATTTATTTCTGTAACAACAAATTTGTAAATAAAGAAATGTATTTGAGAGTATTAAGTTGTATTTTATTATGTTGAAAACGTAATACTTTTCTAATAGCAAGAAAAACATAACTGGCATAAAAAAAACTGTATTCCATTTAAGAAATTTGAGATATTGTGAAGCTTCATTTCTCCCATCACCTACTTGGGATGCTTTGTATAGATCTGGCAGATTCTATTAACGTCAACGGTTAAGCTGTAATATCAGCAATATTTCTTTTCTTTTTTCCTCTTCCAATTCCCAATCAAAAAGTAAACTGCGCACATTATTTGTCAAAGAACATTGTCAACCTTTCATATTTTTTAGCAAAATAAAAAAGTTCAAAACAAATATTTGGTTTAATTTGTTATATAAAATCCAAATATGAAGAGGGTTCCATAAGAAGAAACGTTATCTTTCGTTTCCTAGTGCTAGCTAGAGAATAATAAAATGTAAATTTGCAATGGCAGGCTTCATTAAAGTGGGTCTACAACATCTCAAATTGTTCCTCAATTAGGGTCTCACTAATACGCGAACAATAGAAAGACAAGACAAATATGTATGTTAAAATTTTGAGTTTCGAGGAAATCTTAAGATTGGCTATGTATCTAGGTGGTGTGTCCCTTCGGCGTTTTCACAATAATGTAGATAAGAATGTCACTTATAAAATATTTTCGTCATAAGTACACACCTACCGCGTTCTCCAATTAAAAAATTCATATTTTATTCTGTAACAACGTCGCAAAGCTAACGAATTATTCAAGAAATGTCATCGGGGTTCGGATCGACAACCGTACCACTCAATATTTCATGCTAAATGTCGGTAAAATAATCGTCCCGTATCGCGGGACATACCTGATGATTAAAAAAGCCCCGGCGTTTCCAAAGGGTGAACGCGACAAAAAGACCGACCAATCGTGGCGTTTCAACCCTTAATCTACGACCAATGGCACCGGACCGACCTCGGTCGGAGCACCACTGATCTGCGGCCTTTTAACCCTCTAGTTCCCTGGGCGGAGATTGTATACAGGGTGTCGGACAAAGCGCGAGCGAGCCCCGAAGGCGGTTTCAATTCTGATTTCGTCTGTGCTAAGGGTGGTCGTGTACGCGTAATTGATTGTTGCGGATGTGATTTTGTGATTATAATCGGATTGAAGGTGAGGAACATCAACTCTTTGAGCAAAATATTATTTTAGTGTCTATTTGTCTATTGAGCTTACATTACGTACTTATCGACTTTTTTTTTATTTCTAATATCATTTAAAAAATTAAAAGATTAATTTTGCTCAACAAACATTATTAACATAAAACTCTATCTCATTCTTATTTCTTGAAAGGTGCTTTTTATTGTGCACTTTATGTAACTTCCATTTGTAGACCTAATGATGTGAGTGTAATATACTATAATAATTTTGTAACCAAAAGAAAACTAAATCTAAATTACAGCATTATCCTTGGCGACCTAAAATTTCATGAAATAAAAAACCTTTTTTAAGAAATGGTAAGGCCGGCTCTAGGATCGACTCCGACTCCGACTCCACTCAAATAAGCATTGGAAAAACATAGATTTTATATTATTCATCGATTTATTTATAACCAACAAAATGAAACAAATATTTATTTATCTCTTACTTGCTTCAATAATTTTTAGAATTGTTGGACTAAATTTTTATTCCTAATAAAATGTATTAAAATGCAATGTTTCTTGTTTTTATTGACACAAATTCCTCCAAAATTTGGCTTGTACCATTTTTGTCGCAAATTTCGCTTTCAACTGAAATTATAGAGAAACCAACAAATCTTTATTATATCCTCGTTGATCTCAAATAAGTTTGGAATAAATTTAACTTCGAAAATGAGCGTTCACTACTGGCTACAGAAGCAGAAACTGTAACTAAAATTTTGTATAGTAATGGTCAAATTTGGAAAAGCAGAATCCAAATTAATAGTAAAAATAAAATTGAGGTATATTTAAAAAAGCTATTTATTTTCCGACTAATACGTAAATTTGTGTCGCTAAGAATTCTTAATCTCATCAAACAATTCTGCTCGTCGCTTAATAAACTTGCGATACTTTTTTAAATTGGCGACATTTGTACTATAAATAATTGTTATTATTAATTTTATTGCCAACTTGCAGGATCGTTTACCTTAGTGCTTAGTGGTCAGGTGACGGCAACTCCAATTCCACCGTTGATTAGACATTACGTTTGTTGGGTTTTACATTTTTGTTTGCTGTTTGAAGGGATTTCGATTTTAAGTATTAACGAAAGTTTGTTATTTTATCGAGTTTGTTTGTTTGAAAAATATTACCTATTTGTCAATTAATAAAAACAAGTGGCACCAGATATTTTATTGAGTAGGTATTAAATCACTACTTTCTTACTAAAAAAAATGAAACTTTAATCCATTCATCCGAATTTAATTACTCAGTTATTAAACTCTTACTATAGATAACGCAACTAAGAGAGTTTCACTATTTTTTTTTTAATTAAACACTATAAATTTTCCAATAAAATCAAGTTTTTTCATTGAACATTTATAAAATTATCTCCTATGTTTTTCATAATAAATTTAAATGGATTTTAAGTGTTTATTAGCAAAGGAATGAAATATACTAAGCTCCAAATGGACGAAATAAACAAGATTGTTTTCGAAAAATCGTCGCTGGGCGGGGCAAGTTTGTCGCGAAGCAGCTTTTTATTTCCAAAAGAAGCCGCATTGTTTTTCTATCGTGCTCCTGCGGACCACTATGGAACTTTCCGCAAAATCGATGTAATACCTCCTGTATACAGCAACTTCAAAGTTACAACAAACTTTGGTAAATTCAAAAATTTTTACATGTAATAGCGATTCCCATTTTTTTTTTCAAATATCTGGCGCGCTCTGTATGACAGATGAAACTCGAAACTCTCTCTCGACATTGTTTAAACCAAATTATCCCATGTTTTTCATCCCATAATTTTTCATTTATGACTAATAATTTACCCACGAATACGGCAATTTTCGGGATCTCTTTGTTTTTTTACAAATAATCGACACACCCTGTACATAATCGAAAAAATGTCGCATCTAGATCTAGATCTCCCACATTCCTCGGTATATGAATTATTTCAATAGGATAAATAGTTTTCGAGAAAATACCTCTTTTCTGCAAAAATACAGTACACCGTAATATTAAATGACGTCATCGCCTCTAGATTGAGTGCGAGATATTGCGATTTTCAAAAGGTTTTTTTCAAATATCTCACACAGCGCACGTGACAGTCCAAAATCGTGAATACAAAAATTGTAGTCCTATAACACTGTTTCAACGCATTAACTATTTTTTGTACGAAATTTCATTTACGGCTAATAATTTACTCCCTAAAAGAACAATTTTCAGGGTCTTTTAGATTTTTGTCCATAAATAAAACACGTTGTATATATTCGAAAAAATGCGTGAAACAAAAGTTATAGCGCCGGATCTCCCACGTCCTACGGTTGCAAAATTTTTCGGATCGGATGAATGGTTTTGGAGGAAAAGATGTTTTTCTGGAAGTCAAAATAACCAAAAAAAAAATTCAAAAATACTTCGCGTTATTTTATTGCTCCTAATTTAAAGAGTCTATCTAAATGCGGGTCCGGACTTCTACTTCTCTTTCAAGTCTGAAGTCGGTAGCTGCAAATTTAGGGCACTTATTACGTTTTTTAATATTGCACGGAATATCGCGAACACCCTGTACAACTCTTAAAAACCTTAAATACAAAAGTTTTAACTGTCTATACGGGTTATATCGCATGTAAAAGAAACTGGCATCTAAATCACGGATTTTCAGTAATAGGGGGACCCATTTTTCAGTTTTTTTGAATTTGCAGCGCACCCTGTATATTTTTGAAAAATTGTCAACAATAAAGTTTATGGAGCCATATCCTCTGCATGTTCCGTTTCAAGAAATTTTTCGGTATTGTAAACGGTTTTTGAAAAATGGTCTTTTTTGTAGGCCCTTGCACACGCGATTTTTAATTTTTTTCCCGACGCCCCATCCCTCCATATTTTTAATAGGTTCTATCACAGGGCAAAGCTGCATATATGCGCCAAACGTGAATTCGATTGCCTCAAATTTCGGACACTTGTCTTGTTTCATAGAAATGTTCAAAGAACAGAAAATTGAGAAAATGTTGGATGCCGGAGTCGGATCGAGGTCATTTCTTACAAGCTAATGTATCTCGTGAAGCATTACAAAAAAGAAGGTAAATTTCAATTTTGTAGCTCCAACGTGTCAAAAGTTATTCAGGAAAAACCAAAAGACGAGAACGTATCCCATAGGACCTACCATTACCGAGATATAAAATTTTTATACGAGCGTAGATACTTTCAAAAAATTCGATTTTTCGACAGTAACAAGAATCCGATTCAATCCGATTCAAATTTAAATAAACTCCAGCACACGCAAAGAACCATATTCAAATTATATACTTTTCTACATATCCTTATAAAAAAATTATAATAACTATTTGGCGTAAATGTTTTATTAGTAATACAAATTTAAATAAAATTAAAATCTTTATTATTTGATTTTGTTTGCATATATTTTTTTTTCAAAAATTGTTTTTTATGTTTATTTTATGCTGTTATAAGACAAAATTATTCGTTTATATCGTCAAAATTCTGTTAAATGCAACCCCGAGAAAATGCTCACACCGTGTATGCAAATGTCCCGTCACGGCGCAACGTGCGCAAAAATGTCGAATTGATCTATTTTTTATGACAGTCATCGTTCGATTATTATTTTTTAAACTTGTCAACCGCACTAGGTTCCTCCAATTGATTGATTCTATTCATAAAGCGACCATCGTGGCGCGAATTTGCATTTATAATTCGAACCTGGGGTTGCAAAAAATACAACTCATAAGGAGGGATCGACACTGCACAAGGTTCTTTGTAGCTTATCCACTTCACAATTGCCAAATTGCTGCCGGTGTTTTAAGCTGACAAAAGGAAAGCATGAAATCTTGTGTCTGAAAACTAAGTAGTTATGTCGTTAAAAATTGTATAACCAAAGTAGCAAACAAATGCAGAATAATACCGCAGGACAAAGACCTGAAAAGCTGCTCTATATATTATTATATATTACTGATCTCCATCGCCACTCTTTCACGCGGCTCAATATCATTTCTTGAGACTAGGTGCTGATAAATAAACAGGTCGTAATGCTAGTCACACGAGTAAAAGTTTGAGATTGAGATTTACGATCCGAATGAAATGGGATTAAAAATACATATAGCATGCCAGGTCTGAAAACTCAAAGTAAAAATTACAATTATAGTTCACTTGGATCCATTTAACAATTTTGCATTTGTTTAACAAGTACAACAAAATTATGAGCTTATAAACGCAAGCAAATAAGATCCTGATAAATTCTACATAGCCGTTAAATAACATTCGAATTCATTGTCGCAAGATCGTTATGCAAGCCCAAACGTTTAGCTTCGACTTCAAGGCATCAGAAGATTCATGGAAGACAGATTGACTTTGTTGATTGATTGATAAACCACCAGATACATATCCAGCTTTCTAAAGGTTGATTTCCATCACAATATAGTAGGCCGTACACAGTGTGTTGACCCTAAAGGATTTGATTTGGGTTGATGTTTGGTATGAGGTGCCTTCTGCAGGGTGAGCTTTCCTATATGCATTCTGGATATGTCACGGTCATTACTAAACTCATATTAAACGCTTTCATTCGAACTGAACTGGATTGTGGCGCTACAGCTTGGAAACCCTTGTACATTATCAATCTCAAGCTCTCCAATCCATACTGAAGAGTTTTCCAAAGTGGTGGGGATTGTCAGACCATGATGCAGCCATTTCGTAGAGCTTAGACGAATTGCTTTTTGAGTGAGTCTATTCCATGTTTCTGGATCTTTTGGAGAATAATAAAATTTACTGTCCTCTGTTAAATAGAAGAACTTAGTTTTCATCGAAATTTCATTGATTAATACATTTAAATAAAATCCTGTAAAGTTGTATACTTTGCGTTCTTTTAATTTCTTCTTTCCTTGAGACGTACCTGCCATTTGTTATAGTTCAGTGACAAGCTACTGAAAAATCAGCAACTAAATATATTTTTTTAATTAGCGATTTAGTGGTTTGATAAGTTTTAATTCGTGTTTTACAATTTATACCAAAAAAGTTCTTAAGCGTGAGAAAATTTTAATTCCCAAATATTTAATAGTCACCGCTGCCGGATAAAAGCTGTACATTGACTACGTAGACCGAAATAATAGTTTTGACACGAGCCAAACGTATAATCAAATTGCTCGTATGCCGTGACTAAATAATTCTTAATTTTTATCGGGTACCGTTTTCGCCGTATAGAGGGAGCTTTGCGGGCCATATGTGACCCGTCTTTACTGTGGTTTACACACGTGACCGCCTTTTGTGGCTTATCGGAAACTTTGTATGCACACATTTTCCGCATGATTTGGTTTTAAAATGTTCCGGGGAACTTTTTAATAATATACCATTTTTTTGTCGTTGGTCGATATACGCCGTTTTTAAACGTTTGTTGCTGGAGCGTTTTGTTTCCTAAAACCGCAAACGACATGCGATGTGAAAGTTGATTTGAATGGGAATTTCGTATCGTTCTCGAAGCCAATGCTGTCCGTATAGGTGTCAATATTTTTTTTATATTTAAACGTTATAGTGTTTGGGTAGCTACATGATCTGTTAGAACAGGAATGGGTATTAAATGCTGCAACTTGTAAATTGATTTTATTTATCTTGACCGTCAATTGACCACTTGACAATTGATTACTTCTTAATTGACTATTCAAATTCAATCAAAATGTTTTAAATCACATTTGTAGAGTGTTATCTATCTTTACGTAATAATAATATGTATTTTATAATTAATTATTATGCGTTTGTGATGTCCAATTTACCTATAATCATCTTCAAGGAATACTAATAATAATACACAATAAAAATAACCACTCCATTCAGTTCTCAGAACGACGCGATAGCGATATAACGTACAATATAAATAAATAAATATAAATTTCATTGCGTTTTTAAAATTATTTTTGGTCAATTGGCCGGTAAATTGACTTAATTCCACAACTCTAGTTAGGTACCTAGATGGAGTTACATGGCGACAGTATCTTGCACAAACCACTAAAATCCAGTAATAAAGGCTTTGAATTGAATTGTGTATTCGCATGTTTCCAGCAACTTATTAATGAAATAAACAATAACAGTTGTAAGATTATTTATTATTAGTGATGTACTTCTTAAAATATCTATTAGTTAACAGTTTATAATATTAATTAAATCCATTAAAAATATTTGTGTGCCCGAAAGGATTAGTCATTGAATATTTTCAAGAATACAGAAATAACAACTAATTATATAGTTGTTTTTAATTTTTATTGAAGTTGCATAGTAGCATAGAAAATATCGCTGGTTTCTGATAGCTGGCGTCTTAGCTAAGCCACTATGAAGACGTTCCTTTTAAGAGAAAATTAAATTTAAAAGACTCTCTTTTAAATTTATCGGTTTAATTTAAAAAAAAATTCTCCATGCAGCGGTAGAAAAAATGATTTTAACATAAGTCGGATATAATATAATATCCATAATCCTTTTCATTAACTTCATCCGCGTATGACTCTAGAAGCAGAATACTTCAAATTTCAATTTGCCGCGAATTTTTTAAATACATATAAAAATTATTATACACCACTCGTCTTCTGGGAAATAACCGATTCTGGCAGTGAAAGGAAAAGAAATTCAAAAATTCCCTTACGCTGAAATAAAAAATTTTAGTTGTCACCCCAGCAAGCATAAAAACTGCTATTTAAACCATTTATCGTTGAAATGTCAAAATATTCGCACTCCATTAATAATCTAACCCGGAAATGACAATTAAATCACTATCTACCTACATGTTCATATGTTACGGGTTGTCAAACCGTATACTTCTTCTACCCCTATCCTTTGCACGGTTGAATTTTCTAGGCAGAATTTTTTGTCAGGAACGTATTAAGTATTTTTTCTATATATTACACATTACGTTGTTTCTCCTTCGGAAGTTTTTTTTTTGCAAAATCGAAAAACTTGGCAAAAATCTATTGTTGTCTAGGATTTCATATAAATTGATAATTGAAATGATAAGTGCAGAAAACATCCAATAGTGAAACTTATGTAGTTCGGACCTAGCATCTAGCGATTTCAATTTGTTTCCTAAATACCTGATATCTATGTATGGTGAGCGGTTTCACGAAGTACGAGATGTAGAGTATCACCAAATTTAGATTTAGAATTTTAGAATTTTAGATAATTTTTATTACGGATCTGCCGAGGGGTGTCGCCGCAGATAGTTCGAGAGATATTTTCAGGGGCTAGAGGGTTCGTGATATCTGACCACATGGTCGAGAGTAACATATTGCGTAATTTGTACTCACATTATCAACTAATTGCTAGATTTGGCTACCGCAGGTATACAATATCGGTAAGGGTTGGGGTTTCGCGGGGAAAGTTACAGGTGTTAAAGTCAGCTTAGCCCTTATTGTAATAATTGTTTGCCTTTTGTCACTATAACGATGCCCACCCCTAAAAAACGATAATATTTCGGTATTTCCTTTGAAAAAGATATTTTTTATTGCTATATCTTTATTTTTAATATTATGTTTTATATTTTGAAGAAACAAAAAATCAGTGTTTCGTGTCCTCAATAAATTACCTGCCAGGTTTTGCATAATGCCTAATTTTCCTGGATAAATCAATTTTGTTTTATTGTTTGTAATGCCAACAATAACATCACGTTTAGAAATAAGCAAGAAATAAAATGGCTTTGTATTTTGCTCATATAGTACCCAGTTGCAAATTTCTGTAGGGGAGGGATTTAGGAATATTTTTTCGCAGATGGATGAGGCCGGAAACAAAACTGAAAGTTTATGCCGCGTTTGTGGAGATAAGGCGTCAGGAAAACATTACGGAGTTGCCAGCTGCGACGGTTGTAGGGGATTTTTCAAAAGGAGTATTAGAAGGTAAAAAAGTTTTTATACTTACTCACAATGTTACCAAAGTTTCTAGGGACATATTGAAAGTCACGTTTTGCTAAAATAGATAATAAAATAAATATAAAACCTTTTTGACAATTTTCAAAGTTGAAAAAAAAATGCAAAATTTAAAAAACAAACTAAACTTATATGTGATGGGTAATGGCAGATCCGCGGTATAACTTAATTTTATTTTCATCTGTGTATTTTTCTTTTGTATAAAAATGTAATGTTTTCCTGAAAATTTTAATCCAATCCCATTCAGTGACTTACTGGACAATATAGATGTTATGTTTTTTCCGTCATGGGGTCCATTTATGACTTCCTGGACATTATAGATGTTGTATATGTCGGGGAAATATACCCGTTTTAGGTATATAATTATATGCAATTGGCATTTAATACTAAAAACAGAGCCATCCATAGTAAATGTCTAGCTATATGCCTAAAAGTGCAGCATGTCTAAGGCACATATACCATAAAAATGATAAAGATAAAATATACAAGGGGATTTCAGTTGAAACGATTAAGTTATATTTCAAAATACCACCCTAGCACCACATATATTTGGAGCTACAACATCAAAAATCAAGAAATATATATACACAGTAAGAACTGTTTCTGTTAATTAAAATGTTTTATTCTTATGGTGCAAGTAATTGTCTAATTCGGTGAATTTATGTGTTTAATTGATAAATCAATTGGTATCAATTAAATAAAATCATATAAATCGGACAAAGTTGTTTCAAAGGAGGGGATGGGGTGCAAGTATACTAGTTACTTAATAGCTTATAATAAGATATTTAATATTTCTGTTCTTAACAGGAGTATCTATATAATAATTGCTGGTATATTTTATTCATTATTAACTCAATTACAATTTAATTTGCGGAATAAAGTATTTAATTCTATACTTTTTATTAACCAGCCTTTGTTCCTTAATGTGAATTAGGTTTTTCTGCTTAGAATTAAATTTTTCTTGAGGAAAGTATGAAACTCGACTTACTTTCCACTACTCCCAGTATTCATTCATTCATAGACAGGTACCATCTTTGCGCAAAATGAAAAGTATAGCCGTAATAACATTTTGCAATTAATTATTATAAAAATGATGATGTCAAGGATTTCACTGTAGAATTAAACTCAGTAGTTGAACTAAAATGAATGGACGAATGGAAAAATTTATTTGATTGTCCATATAAATTGAGTTGCTTTTCTAGGAACTTGGAATACGTCTGCAAAGAAAACGGCCGATGCATAGTGGACGTTACGAGACGAAATCAGTGCCAGGCTTGCCGATTCAAAAAGTGTCTACAAGTTAACATGAAAAGAGACGGTGAGGGCAAAATTCCTAATTATTATTTCATTCGAGAAACGTCCGAATTCCGCGCTCAACCATATAAATCACATCACGATGTCAAAATCAACTAGATAAACAAATTTGAACGAGCGAGGCGTCATTAAAACGGGGTGTGAGAGTGGCAGAAAGCCATTGTCGACTAAAGTGAATGTTTATTTCAGCTTGAGTTTCTCACACCCTCAGAATTTGACGATGGGCGATTCGGAACAGTTGCGTTTGTTTTGTCGGGGGTATTTGGATAAAGTCACCTTTTATTTGTTTCTTTTTTAATGAAGAGCTCTCATTATTTTAATAATTTCTTATTAGTTACTTAACTGCAGTTCAAAAGAAAAAAAAATTACTTACTTACCAATTATATGGACATTAAAGAAAAAAACTTCCTTGAATAAGAATCCTTACATGGATTAAATAATAAGAACTCACATCATACATTACAAATTAACGGAGAAATTAAGCACATTATGATTAACTACAAAAATTTTTGAGAAATGACATTCAATAAGCGCACGCGCGTTTCAACCAACAAGACCTGTCATTTCAAATCTCGTCTTAGACCAATAAGATGTCGCAGCGTTCTATAAAGAACATGGTCGTTCAGAGTTCATCATTCCTACAGTTTTCAGTTCAAATCTACCCAAATCCTATTTACGTTACAATATAAGTGTGTAGAGCTGTACAAATTGGAGCAAAGTGTGTGAAATTTAGGGGGTAACCAAAGCTAATCACCACGAAAGAGGAGACAAATCTCAAAATTATCAAAGTCTTAAAATTAAAATTACCACTAGAGACGAATGTTCAAAAATGAGCTCGTCATATAGGTATATATAAACCTAACACAACGTAGAACAAAGTCCTATAAGCTATAAGCTCTTCATTGTCTCTTCTTTTTTCCATGTGCGCAAATTTAATTCATAACTTATTGTGGGTTTCATATAAAGATTATACCAAATTTATTTTTAAAATTTGACTTCAAATACATTGAGAAGATTACGATTTTTCTTATACAAATAATAAAAGATTCCCTAAATTAAAAAAAAATCTTGGTTGATATAGCAAAGACCATAATGTGATTGTAAGTTAGAACTTGATTTTGTCAATTTCTCTATGCATTTTGCAGTATATATATCTACTTTCTTTGTGTATACATTCTGCAGTTGTTCAGTTTTCTTCTGTTGTCTCACTTTTTGAACTCCCCCCCCCCCCTTAATTAAATAAACATAATCCGTCATCTAGTATTTAAGGCACTTTAGTGCCCCTCTTCGATTCTTTCAATCGATCTCAACTTTCATGGACCCGTGATATTTTCATATTTTACCCTCTCCGCATTGAAAATAATCATCGCCTGAAAGATCGAAACGGTGGCGTAGACGCTAGCGTGGGAAAAGGGCACCTGTGCGCAGCAAACACACGACGCCGAACGGCCATGATGTCATGTCACAGAGCAGGCCCTTAATGATGATTACCCAAGCCAGCATCTAAATATTTGATGAGTTTCAGTTTTATTTCTCCACGACGCGCGGGACATTGTATTTATCGCCGATTTTCCTAGTCGGTAAATTTGCGGATTTATATAACTATAATTATTTGATTTTCGTTCCTTGGATCGATGAAAGGCGCAAAAAAATTATCGAAACTTTTGGGATAAACATTTTTCCGCCACTCTTATGCCTCCAGAACCCATCCTCTTAGAAATCTTAAAAATTTATTAATGTATTAATAATAATAGTAATAATGTTAATAATAATAATAATGATTATGATAATGATAATAAAAATAATGACAATAGCTTATGTACAAATAGCACATTTAAAAGAACATTAAATAAGTAAAGATACATAAATAGTTAATAAATAGGGGAAAAGCTAACGAAATATTAGCAAATGAATATTTGTTTGCCAGCTGAATAATATACATAAGTCAAAAAATAAATGCACAAAAATAAGTTTTAAGTGTGTGGTATATAACCGACTTGCAAAAATCACAACAAACTATATAGATCTTAATTAAATGAATTGCAATAATAGAATAAATATTTCTAAACCTATGTGCTGGTGGATATAAGTCTTGGCTGCTGAATAATCCATTCTATTATTTTCTTTTTATATCCATTGTATGGTCTATTATTTTGAATCACTTCAGGTAATAATTTTTATTACTAAGTAAGGAAAGCATCTCTGACCTATAGTCCTTTCGCGCTTTGTTACTCACAGTTTTTGCCTTTGAAATATGTCGAATAATCGTGCTCTAATAGAGGTAGCTGTTCTTGCGTTTGTAATAATAATTCGTAATTTTGACAAAAATAATTGTCAAACATCTAAGATCTTTGCCATTTGATGGAGTTCTTCTGTAGGATAAAGGAGCGGTTTATTATATATAACTTTAGGAATCCACCCAAAAGTGGATTCCTAAAGTTATGGGTAATTGCAATTTTCCTGTAGTAGTTAATCTCAAGTTTTTAATGAGTTTAGTTTTTTATATTTCCAATTCATGTGCTTGTCCACGTAGATATCAAGGTATTTAACATAAATTTGGGAAGGTACGCTAATCACAGACGAATGGGAGGAAAACAGTTTTTGATATCAATCAGTGTAGTAATGGCATCTTGGGTGGATTTACCGTTCTGGAAATGAAATTGATGGTGGTGTATGATTTTAAATTTTTCGAGATGGCTAACAATCCCGTTTTTTAACTTGAAAATATAGAATCGGAGAATCAATATAATGGTTAACTCTTTTGAAGATAAACATGGGAGGTTTATAAAAGGCAATTTCTGAATTTTGGGGGAAAGCTCTCGCGTGTAAGGTATTTCAAAAATTATTCTTGCAATAGTTCTGTGGAGTTCTCAACGCTGATGTAATCAATTAAATATTTACTAATATAACAATTTTATAGGTAGTCTGTGTGTAATAGGAATGTTTGTATCGCGTAATACACAAAAAGAGTCAATCATTTACAATTTCTCATTATGTAGAAGAACTTAAATAAAAAAATTAATGACAACACTTTCGAAAATAAATAAAATAAAACGAGCATAAAACAGGAAACCAGAAAAAAGTTTGAAACAAAATTATTAGAAATTAAACCTAAAAAGACCAAGGAAGGCAAAATTTTTATATGACTAAAATAAATGTAATATGGAATCGATTTATCGTTATCGTCGCATTAGCAACTCATTTATTTATTATGTAATATTTATTCTTGATTGTGGAAGTAGGTATTGACCGATATTTAAATTGTATTCTACTGTATTTTGGGCAATAATTATTTATATGATTAAGATAGTAAGACTTTCGTTATTATTCTGCGGCACCGCAAGACCATCGGTTTTACGTAACCAACTTGCATTTTGTATATTTTGCCGCTGTTCGACATCCTAACATTAAATAAATAAATAAGTAAGTAAATAAATATATACATCATGTATTTGCACTATGTGAGTATATAACATTAGCATGCTAAAATTGTTGCAAAAAGAGTCAGAAACGATGATAAATGATCATTGTTCCGACCCCTGTGATAATTTATGTGAAAAGCAAGTCAAGGTTACCTATAAGATCTGATCATCAAAAAATGATTGTATTTTAATTTAAACTGTTTTGGATCTGTGTCCCTCTTGTCGTTTTTTTCGTTGGTCGTTTGGTTTTAAACAGTAATTATAACGATCTTGATCACGTTTAAAATTTCCTTCACACAAAATTCAACCAATACCTACATACAAAGCAGTACATACAATAAACGATTAATGCTGGGTATTGATGTGGAAGATTGTCTGTATTGCGTAGTTACAGTTCTTCAAGGCACATCTAAGAAGTGACCTAATCTAGCTTCACAGCTATATATAACCTTTTCTAGAGTGATGTCTTTTACAACTGGTTAAAATTGGTTAATATCGGCCTCTTGTTTTTTAGTGTTATATTGTACTTGTAGTATATAATAATTATAATAATGTAATTAACATAGGATACGAAAGTCGTATTATAACGATGTTACCATCAAACTCGTTTGCATAATTATAATTTAATCGATTTTTTCCCAGTGCCTAGTGCATCAATAAATCATTAATTTAATTTGGTTAGATTCGAAATGATATTTCTCCTTAGTCTTATAGTGCAAGGTTTTCTTTTTAGCTGTGCAACACGAAAGGGCACCTAGAACATCTCACGCATCGATTCACCATTACCAAATGAGTTTGGGCAGCAGGTTTCGAACTCTTCAAACTTCTCCAGTTTTCCCCGGACTTCCATTGCATTATGCCCCCACCTCGTCACTGTTAGACCACAGCGCCACTTTATCCGGAAGCTATTTATCTCACGGGTTACTCTATCCCGGCGTATTAGGCGGTTTCGCTAGGCCGGTTCATCACGGTTTAAGTAATTATTGTCTGTGGAACTAAACAGAACTACCAAAACAGCTTAATTTTGCGTACCGTAGGCATTCCGCCTTGTATACCATCGCCATATGTCATCAAATACCAGCAGAATATTAAAGAAACTATATCGAGCGGCGGTGATATACTTAAGGACGATGAGGTGTCCAGTTCGGAGGAAGTTAATCAAAACAGATCCGTTGCTGGTGGTAAGAGACTTTTGGTAAATTCATTTGGAAGCAATAGCGTGCTGGTTAAAATCATATCTGCAATTTTTTCATCTAAAATATTAACCTATAACTCGTTTCAATTTAGGAAATTCGTCTGCAGAGGGGTTGTTTAACTCCAGATTGAAATTGCCAATTTTGACGGATATGGAACCAAAGCCGCAAAGTGCGGTAGATATAGAGACCGCACCTTTGTCGGTCTTTGCCGAACCTGTGTATGAGTCAGCAGCTAAGTTACTGTTTTTAGCTATAAAGTGGGCTAGGACAATACCATCCTTTTTACAGGTAAGATGTGTTTTGATTGTTTAGTCCAAACAATATTCAAGTAGTGTAAATGCTCATTCAGTCGTGAAACGTAGAATTTGTAATTTATTTACATTCCTTATATTAGGTTAAAGACATCTGAACACCGGAGACTTTCTTGACAAGACATTAATCAACTAGCTCAATCTTTTAAACTTTAAAAATGTGTGGAAAGATGTAGAAAGCAACCAATTGCTTTTTCTTATTTTAGCTATCGTATAAAGATCAAACCATATTACTCGAAGAAAGTTGGAACGACTTATTCGTTTTGACCGCAGCGCAATGGGCACTGCCTGTCGATGAAAGTAAGTAAATGTTATTTATTATGGCGTAATTAATTAATTAATATTAATTGTTCGTAATTCGTTTATTTTTTCAGACGTATTGCTTAGCAATGTTCCGCCATCAAGACAGTCCGCTTTGGAACAAGATGCCAGAAAATTGCGAGAGGTCATATCAAGGCTGACTATGCTAAGAGTTGATCATACTGAACATGCGTATTTAAAAGCTCTAGTCCTTTTTAAAGCTGGTGAGAGATAAGACAATAGATAAAGTGCACAAAAAATGCACTAATTATATATATTTATAAATTTAGGCAAATTTCGAGATCGTGATTGGCCAGACTGACAAAAGACTTCTAAATACAAATTGAAGGCTAAATTTGAGATGATATTTTGTTTTATGCGACCTAAACATTTGAAAATTAGTATTTTAGTATAACTTTTTTATTGTTTCTAAACTTCAACAAATATTTTAACATTGCCTTTTGCACCAATATTTTTATAAAAAATGAAATGGAAATCTCCAAAATATGTTTAAATTTTTTAAACGTTTGTTTTCTTTCTCTTAAATACAAAATATTCCTTATAAAAACGGTCAGGTCCATAGTTCGTCTCTAACCTTGCACACATGACATTTTGCAGAATCTCGAGGTCTTTGTGAACCAGCCCACGTGGAACTGCTGCAAGATCAAACTCACGTGATGCTCCACGAATACTGCACGCAACGTCAAAATAATCACAAGAGCCGCTTCGGTCGACTTCTTCTGATGCTACCCGGCGTTCAGTCCGTTTCCAAGCGCGGTCTGGAGGAATTGCTTTTCAAGCAAACGGTCGGCGACGTGTCAATTGACAAGTTACTCGGAGATTTAGCTAAATCCTCTTATCTTTGAAGTTAATTCGTCGAAGCGGTTTTAATTGTCTATTCGAATAAATAATATCTGTGATTTTTATATTGATGTATGCGTTTCTAGTCACTTTTATGATTCCTAAATGATATATTCTGTGATATAAGTATCACCACACCACAGTTGGAAAATTTGTGAACTATAATGTTCAATATACAAGGTAGTTCTATGTACGTGACGAAATGCTTGGTTTTCTAGGTACAGATGGTCAAATTTAGAGAAATAATTTTGCAAACAAGTAAATTTTTTTTTGTCTCTTGGATTTTTTACTTTATGTTGGACAAAACCCCTTTCTAAAATCATAAGCCTGCGAGATACAAAAAAGAAACACTGGCGCCCATTTTTTGATAAAAAAAATAAAATAATTTTTACCTAATTTTGCCCCCGTCTACGCATCTTGAAAACTGTGCATTTCCATCTTAAAATCATGCACGTACTCCTTTATCATCCTGTATAACTGTGTTACGTAATATCTTCTATTAAAAACAATAATGTAAACGTGCAATTGTAATTTTTCATAATATTTGTTAATTGAACTGTTTCCGAAAATGCGAGAATAAAAAGTGTATTATTGGGTGTGAAATTGAATTTTATTTCTTTTATATGGAAAATAACAGGTCTCGAAGAATCAAAACCTGCTTCTTTCAAACCAAAGTTCCACGCAGCCACTTCTTCAGAGAGCTAGCTAAATCAGTTTCTATTTACCAAAAAATCTGGTTGCCCTCTATGGTGGTTTAGCATCTAAAAATAAAGACATTGTTGGTTATCCTGCAAGTAGGTCGACGTATCATGGCTATAGTCAACAACCCTTATATTTTTCACACAGATTATTACTATATGTGACCCAGACCATTTTTATGCGACGTTTGGAATTCATTTGATAACAGTCCACTACCAGCTTTATTTTTTAGGTTTTTAATCAAAAAAATGTAAAGTCTTCGTGGAATTCAATAGCGAATAAAAATTCTTATAGTTTTGGTTATAGGGACACAGTGTATGTATACGAAATAGATATAGAGGAAATTAAAATATAAAGACTAAATTTAGTTATTAATTGATGTCTGCAAACACAGGTAATGTAATGGCACAAATCATTGTTTCTGGTGGTAATTGTGCAGCATTAAATCGAATAAGGAACACGTTCGAACCGCTATCAAAAATTAGGAACTAGTTAATTACGAATTAAGCAATTTTTTTTAAATTCCAGGTAATTTAATGTCCATCGTTCGGCATCTATAATTAAGAAAGTTATTAGGCAACGGAAATGTCAAGCTGTATAAAAAAAATACAACTTTCGAAGATTTGCTCGACCGGTAAAGTAGAGTATAAATAGGGTAACCCGAGCGCCTAGGCCTAAAGTAATCCCCACTGAAAATGGCTAAAATGTTTTGGAATATTTTCGTAGCAGTTAGCCTCTTGGGCTACTTGGAAGCAAGGGTAAATAAAATGATCGCGTATTATTAGTTTAGTAATAAATAAAATCTAATGTAAATGTTTTAGATAACTCTGCCGCCAGAAATTGAGGCCTTTATCGATAAACTACACGCACATTGTATAGAAAACAGCGATCTTACCGAGGGTAAGTAGAATATTTGCTATCGGCCAAATCAGACTTTCCCAGGTTAAACTGCTTTATCCCGTTAGAACGAAATCAAAGCTGCACAACATATTACATTTTTAAAACTATTACATTAAATGTATTAGTATACAAGTATGAATATTTGAGCATTTGATTTACCAGTTTATTTCTTAAAAAAATATTTTTTTATTCCCGTCTGTAAAATACCTAATTACCCACCGATGTAGTGTGCGGGAAGCGTCACTTTACCACGTCACTTTCGTTTCCCATGAATCCGAGCCACTTCGGACATTTCCGGGATTTTACCGCACGGATTTGGGAGCAATCGGATGTTTTCGGAGATATTACCCACGCTTTGAATTTTGACGTTTGTCAATTCTGATGGTCATGTCAGTGAATGTATTCGTGTTGTTTTGGGAAAATGTGCCCAAAAAATAACGGTCGTAGAAAAGGTATGCAACACGTTCGGTAAACTTTTTAAGTCACTCGTTGTTTATTAAACACTCGCCCGCTACGTTCCGCTCGTGTCAAATAAACTCGTGAGTCAAATGCCGTTTTCCGCACTTGTTGCATAATATACTAATTTCTACTCCCTTCTGTAAAATACCCAATTATACACCGATCTACCGTGCGGGAAGCGTAACTTTACCTCGTATCTGAGCCACTTCGGGGGCATTTCCAGGATATTATCTTACGGGTTTGGGAGCAATCCGATGTTTTCGGAGATTTTACCGCACAGCTTGAATTTTGACGTTTGTCAATTCTGTTATGTCATGTCAGTCAGTCAAATATATTAATCTGCAACTAGAAGCGTTTTTCCTAAAGTTAGATGTGCCAGTGGTGGAGATTTGGGGTATTGGTAGGGTATTTTTTCTAAATATAGTAGTACATCACTGGTTTATTGATGACTGGTAACATTTTTTGTTTGCTCTTTCAATTTTCTACAAATGTTTTATAAAAATTAAAAACTGAAATCACCTGTATACCACCTCATACCCTGCATACCCAGCATCTCCAGTACTGGCACCTTTAAATTTTACTTCAGCTTCATCTACCCCCTACTCCAATCGTGCAGTGATTAAGTGTTACATTAAAAATCAGCTTTGTTGCCCATGGCCCCGAGTCACTTCGGACATTTTCGTTATTTTAATCAGGGTTTTGGAAGCAATCGGATGTGTTCAGCCGATTTTAGCCACGGACTGTATTTTGGTGTTACTAAATGAAACTAATGAAACTAAACTAACTTGTAACTTATGTAACATATATAATTTCAGAGGATCATGCTGCTTACGAAGTTGGACACAAAAATGAGGCACTTATGGTAAACGATTTTATAGTTATCAGTTATTACAACTAACTACTAAGTAAAAACGGTTTATTCTCGTTTCAGTGCTATATGAAATGCCTGATGCTCGAATCAAAATGGGTAATGAAAAGCCTCTTATTTTTAGACTCGTATCTGGATTTGCAAATTATTTTCAGATGAGCTCGGATGGAGAAATCCAGTATGACAGTATTATACAGAACGCGCACCCGTCCTATGCAGATCTTTTAACCGCCGCCATAAACAAATGTCGAAGTATCGAGAGTGAGTACGATGTAATGATAGACCGTAAGAACAAAAAATGCTTTTTTATTAATGGATTTTGATTATGCTCTCGAAATTTAATTTAATTTTAATTGAAAAAAAAAACACTTTTGGCAATAAATATGTATCTGCGCGCTTTTTAATATCTTTTTCGTAATCAGTAACTTGTGTTGCGAATTCTTGAGTCTTCTTATTATTAAATATCTTATTGAATCTTGTTTTCGAGGAAAAAATAAAAAGTTGTTTATTGCGCGTTTTGACCCATATTTTGTATTAAGGCGCCCTATAATATACTTGGTAATAAACTAACTGCTCTAAAATATGTACGAATGAAGCATGCGAAAAGTGTCAACTTAAAACCTCAGCTTTATTTCACATGTTAGCGAGCCACTTCGGACGTTGTCCGTATTTGGGGATGGTTTGGGTGTTTTCGGTACATTTTGACGGTTTTCAAATCAGATAGTCACGTTACGCTCGCTAATGCATTGATCTTGTTTTGCAATAATGCACCCAAAAAGTATTGGCCATTGAAAAAGAATAGCATGCAAGACCTATAAACTTGATAATCTTCTTCAGTTACTCGTTTATTAAGCACTCGCTCCGGTCCGCCCCGATCGTGCCAAAACAAAGTCGTAACTAAAATACCATTTATCAGACTTTTTGCATAATGTACGATTTACGTTTTGACACCTTGTATCGCGGAAAATAGATATTTTAAGACACAAGTTTTGTGTTTTTTTTTTTGTTGGTATTCGAATGTTGAACGCTACAATGGCGGAAGGCTTCATTTCTCAAGGTGCATTATATCTGCATATTTTGAAAATGAAAAACAACTAATAATAATTAAAGTTAATTAATTATTGTTCCTGCACTTGCCGGTATTGATTTGTTTTTGCTTTATTTTATGCTTTATACATCCTGGATATATTTTAATATGTTTAATGTAATTTAGCAAAAGTACAATAGTTTTATTTCAACTTCCAATAAAGTTCGAAATTGTACAATTTGTTTTAAAGAGCGTAGAGATAAATTTTAATTGTGTGTTGTTGTGGCCTCCATTATCTCGTTAACATATATTTTGGCATATTGTGTAGAGGGCTGCAGAAAATCAATCGCTTTGAATCTATAAGAAAAACTGCTACATTTGCATTCAAAATTTAAAAAATAATGTTCTCTTTTAGATGGAGCCGATTTATGTGAAAAATCTTACAATTTCAACTACTGCATGCATCAGGCTGATCCAGAAGTAAGTAAATTTGATTGTACTTCTTCTCTATGTCGTTGGACTTAAGTCATACTTCTATACCTAATGACGTCATTCTTAAGTAATGGATACTTATAATTATAATTTTTAGGACGGTTTTTTTATATTTCAGAATTGGTTCCTAGTGTGAGGTACCCGCTTCTTCGAATAATTTTTATAATTAGTATGACGAACGAATTAATATAGGCAGATTCACAACTAGAGAAGTTTCCTTAATTTCAATGACCTCTTGCCAGTAATAAGCAAAAAAAATTATTTTCCTTCGTTTTTTTGACTATATATGACTAATATCAGTAAGGCAATACCATGACACCACCAGATATTTTTCAGTTTCCGTTGTTTGTCAATCGAAAGTTTCAAAATATGTAATACACACAAGGTAAAGCAACGAAAACGTTTAAGTTGACATTAATTTAAGAAAAAAAAGTATTCAATTGCGTTGCTATCTCCAACAAATCAATTACCGTCTCGTCCTTTAAACAAGATGATTATTATCGAAGAAAATATTAGGAATTTGCGATAATAGTATACAATTGAAATAGGTAGTCAATATTTTTTTTTTACTGGCATACACAGAATGATATAAAAGAGGAGTTTACACAATCGGTAACTGAGTAAGTTGCACAAAATTATGTGTTATGCATTTTAAAGTTTTAATAAATCTGTTAGCTGCTTTAGTGGCGGTCGCCACTGGAAAGGTGGGTATAAAACAAATTGCTAGATGCTGGTTGAGGATAATTAACATCATTTGATTTTTTGAAGTTGAAGATTTCTACAACGCTGACTGAATTGCACAACACATGTGTGCAGAAATCTGGAATAACTGAAGGTAACATGGGGTATATGCCTAAATTAACGTACTGTTATTTTAATAATATATGATGTCCATTGATAGAGTTTGAACTCAAATGGTAAGCAGTTTAAAAAAAATGTAATGACTTTTTGAACTTGAATTTTTCATTTATTTTCCGAAAATAATTAGTCAAGTGACTGGGTAACTGGAGTCAAACGGTCAATATAGGTTGTAAATAAAAATAATACAAAAATAATAATTCACTTAATTTTTTTTTTTTTGGTTTTGGTTATTTAATTTTATTCAATAGTGAATTTTTAAAGTTGTGTAATCATTTTAGAAGAACATTTGGCATACGACATCCGCACCAGCAACGATTACTCAATGAAAGTAAGTTTTATTTTTGAACGAAAACGCCTATGAAATAAGTATTTTATATTAATAATAATAACAACCTTAGCAGCAGAAATGAATTTTCAATTTTTCAAAGAAACTTAAACAGGCTATTGTAATACTTTTTACAAAACTTCTGGATTCCTCCTGCGTCAGTTTTTATTAAATCGAACTAGCTAACTTTTTGCCAACCATCCTTTTCGCGTCTTCGGAGCTTGACTGAAACTGGCTCGCATTTTACTCTGTACCTGCTTTTATATTGTTTAAGGGAGCGGAGCTAAATGAAGGGCATAAACACCGTTTCGGATGACTGATTTCTATATTGGTGACAGGTAGAGACCTGAGTCGCGGTTAAGAGGTTGGTTATAGATTTTTATAGACTCTCGGATTTTTCGTTGGTAGAAGAATTGACTACATGCAAGAATTTTAGTTTTATCGAATAAAATTTTATGTTCGGTTTTGTGATTTTGTGCAGCAACTGCTGATGAGTTTATTTGTCTTAGTCTTATTGATCTTTAATGTTCTTTGAGCCTAGTTGATATTTTTCGACCGGTCTCTCCAATGAAAACTTCATATACATGGAAAGCTGTAAACTCCTGACATTTCAAATGGAATTTTGTCTTTGACAGATCGAAGATGTTGAGAGATTTTTGGACTAGTGGTAAATCTGGTTTTGATGTTATATTTCTTTAGTACTTTTGATATGTGGTGATGTTTTGAATGTAAGGAAGGACAACAGTGGCAAGTGTGGGATTGCTTTCGATTTCATTGCTATTGGAACGTTGTGGTGAAGTGTATTTTGTGATGAAGTGCTTAATACCTTTAATGTTGAAATTATTAGACAGAAGTTCTGGGTTCAACGACTCGGGCTGAGATAGTTTTAAGACTCTGTAAAGAAGAGAATTGATAACCGATGATTTTTGGGCCGGATGGTGATGCGACCATCACCCAGAATTAAAACACCTTACCTCTGCCCTTCTCTCTAATAATTTCCGCATTAAAGATATTAAGCGCTCTATCACAAAATGCACTTCACCACAACCTTCCAATAGCAATGAAACCGAAAGCAATCCCACACTTGCCACTGTTGTCCTTCCTTATAATCAAAACATCACTGACCAGATATGAAAAGTTCTAAAGAAATATAAACGTCAAAAACCAGATTTACCACTTGCCCAAAAATCTCTCAAGAATTTCCATCCGTCAAAGACAAAATTCCATTTGAGATTTACAGCATTCCATGTATATGCGACAAAGAATACATTGGAGAGACCGGACGAAAAATATCAACAAGGTTCAAAGAACATGAAAAAGCATTAAGACTAAGACAAATAAACTCCTCAGCAGTTGCTGAATACAATTACGAACCGGACATAAAATGTTATTCGATAAAATTCTTGCCTGTAATCAATTCTTCTACCAACGAAAAATCCGAGAGCCTATAGAAATCCATAAGCAACCTAACAATCTTAACTGCGAGTCAGGTCTCTACTTGTCGCCAATACAGTCATCCGAGACGGTATTTAGTCCCCTCATTTAGGTACGCCCCCTTCAAACAATATAAAAGCAGGTACAGAGTAAAATGCGAGCCGGTTTCAGTCAAGCTCTGAAGGCGCCAACAGGACGATTGGCAAAGTTAGCTAGTTCGACTCAAAACTGACGCAGGAGGAATCCAGACGTGTTGTAAAAAATGAATTTTCAATTTATTCATTACAACTTTTTTTCTCTTCAGTGTTACTTAATGTGTCTATTGCTGGAGGAAAACTGGGTAAAATTATGTAGAATCTTGATAGATACATATATTTCTTGGGATTTTGTTGTGTTGTTCTAGATTAATAATGATGGAGTTATACAGTAAGACTATATAATTGAAAGCGCGCATCCCGAGACAAAAGATGTTTTGCTAGCTTCTCTAAATAAGTGCAGAGGCATACCAGGTGACATATATTTGGTCACCAATATTTATGTATTATGTATGTATGTATCCTTAATTAATGTTTTGCTCGTAGATATTCCGGATCTATGTGAAAAATCATGATTTTGACAAGTGTCTGCATGATGCTGACCCTGAAGCAAGGAAAAATATCGTTTGGAAACGAAACATTTTCTTATCGTCTTTCCTTTTCAGAACTGGTTTCTTGTTTAAGTAATTGGCAGCTAAAAACTTTCCCTTAATGTTAGAAGAGAATATTTTAACATAAACCAAACAAGTGAGCTAATTCAAAACTATTAGTTTTTTTGAAGCAGTTGAACAACCAGCTACAGATTGTAGGTATATTTTTAATTAAAATCTGTATACGCCTTCCAACCGTTTTTAAGATAGCAGTAATCACCTACATTGTATTCAGAGCACCTTAGTTAATATGCGAAAGCTTTAGTTAAATAAATTTTGACTTTTATAGTTACTTGCCTGTTTATTTTAACTTTATATCTAAATAAATATCCGCATTAAGTTAAATATTTACTTTTACTTACTTGGCTACCTATTTTCACTTTATATTTAATCAAATAAAAATCCGGCCGGTGTGCCCCAGTAAGGCTATTGTGGCAACTTTTTCTTTCATGTGGACGGTCAGATTGCTTTTCATTTGTCTATTACTTGAATTATATTATTGTGGAGGTTTGAAAGTGCTGGTTTTGAAAACCACCCAAACGCTCTTAAAATGGAGTTAAAATAGCTATTTTCTGGAACAGCCTTTTAATAGCGTCGAAAAACCAAATAGGAGAGAAGTAAAAGTGAGAAACTAAGTCAGAAAAACAACAGCGCTCCTTAAACTATTTATTTCAACAAATTCTCAAGTTACTACACACGATAAAAAATATAACCATTTCACTCCAAAAACAAAAGAAAAAAAATTTAAGTATACTTATCTTCCTGCAGCTACAATTATTATTATTAAACATACTTTCTACCGAAATAAGGCAATTTTTTTTTCTTAGCATCGTTATTGTATTCAAAATTATCGTTCAGCGTTATAAAAAGTATGTTCAATGGTTCTCAGTAAAATGTTCACATGCCATCTTAGCCGTTAACAATATCTGAAAAGCTAGTTAGTATTAGTAAATTTTTCAACATGTTTAAGATTAAATATAGCGAATATTTTACAATCTACAGGCAAGATGCGCTGCACACATATAACCACTTTATTGTTGTACCGTTGGATAAAAATATATTACAATTCAATTAAAAATTAATATTAAGATTCCTGTGGTAAAATATACGGTTTTATGTGGGCCACCTTGCGCCTCTAATATTAACCGGTATTATTATATGTAACATACAAATAAATAAAGCATCATAAATCCTGCGAATTGTTTCATTTTGTTTGCGTAGACAAGCAGTCTTTGGTATGTTTCTTACTCACTTAAGTACAAAAAAAATTGCATCTATGTACCTCTTATCTACGAATGTTTGCGGGGCCGTTATCCAGGAAAGACCAGCTCCCATCATAATGCAAATATTGCAAAATAAAACAGAAACAATTCCCGAACTCATCTCGCGTGATCAATTTTCGAAAGCCGATAAACGATCACTACCGTACGAAAATTATGTTGTGTGTGTGTGTGTGTGTATATATATATTATATTTTGTTTCCTCATCATTCCCCCCCGCTAATGACGGTTACTTCCCTAAATATGGCGCCTTCGGACGCGAGGGATTTTTCTATAGTCGGCGTGTTGGGAAGACGGTCGTCCGAATCCTCTTTAATTTCCGCTGAATTCTCGCCCGCTTTGCCACTCTCTTCGGTCTCCTCTTCTTCCGGGATTGTTTCGGCCACTTCCTCATTCGATGAGCTTCTTGACGTGGCCATATTTCCTTGCGCCTTTAAGATGTCCTGAAATAGAATTATTTTATGATCAAGACGTGAGGAATATGAAGAAACGTTGGTTTGGCCTCTTAAGGAGGATAGAAAATAATACATAGCCAAGAAGAGCTTTGGAATCCAGAAGAAAGAGAGACCAGCAATACCAAAGAATCGAAGAGGCGATGATAGAGCATAATCTTTGGGCAGAAAAAATGCAGAGATAGGTAACAATGGTAACACAGGTGTACAGTGATTTTGACGTTTGAAAGCTGTTTGCTTATTTGTATATTTTCGGGGACTTAAAAAAAGCGTCATATTTTTGTTCTATCAAGTCATTTTTTTATATCAATATCTTAAAAACATTATTTTATTAATATTGATATCTATGACATGAATAAGTTTGTTATATGTTAGGCACGATTTTTAAAAGAATTAAATGTGATTTGTCAACACTGAACAATATTAAGATTTATCTGCAAAACAACAGAGTTGGCACAGAAGCGTCAATATAGTGTTGTAACTTGCTTATGGACATTTTGGTTTTATTGGTCGTATTTCTAGTGTTCCAGATTGTATAAATATCTGTGGTAGTTATGTCGTAGTAAAGCAAAGGCTTCTTTTGTGAAAAATGTTTACCGTGCTCATTTTGGTGTAAAAATTGGCGACCAAGACAAATCCTGGGCTCTCCCGTTTGCGTTTAAGCATTAAGAAACTGGCAAAAAGGTTGGAAGAAATGTTTAAGCTCTGGTGTTTCTATGGTATGGCGAGAGTCTAGGAATCACAATAATGATTATTATTTTTGTTCGTCTAATGGGGTCACATCAAGGTTTTACCGGAATCGCGAAAAAGATTTTACTCAGGAAGCACCGCTAGTGTATTGCAACAATATTCCTGACTTAATTTCAAAATTAAGAAATGTGCCTGTTTACTGACTCAAGAAAGCGTAGTTTTAAAGGCCTTTTTATTGCACAATGGTAACGAACTGGCCTTGGTTCCCGTTGCTCATTCGGTACATTTAAAAAAAAACGTATGAACATTTAGGACTTCCATTGAAAAAAATAAACTACCAAGAACATCGGTCGATGCTTTGTGGTGACCTTAAAGTGGTGTGCATGATCCTATGACAACAAGGAGATTATACAAAATTTCCATGTTTTATTTGTGAGTGGGATAATCGGACAAGAGATAGACGTTGGACTCATATAGAATGGCACATTAGAACAAATCTTACACCTAGTAGCAGTTGATCCCAAAAAAGTTTTACTGCCTCCTCTTCATATCAAACCTGGCTTGATGAAGCCGTTTGTTAAAAAAATAGTCAATGTTTCAAATATTTGTGGAAGAAATTTCCAGTCATATCTGATGCCAAAGCAAAAGAAGGTATTTTTGTTGGACCGCAGATAAGAACAATATGCAAAGACAAGGTTTTTCAAAACACAATGACCAATGTCGAGAAAAATGCCTGGGTTTCATTTCAAGAAGTATTTGATAAGTTACTTGGAAACTCTAAGGACGAAAACTAAGAAAGTATTAAATACTAAAAGGATGTCGAACTTCCATTGTCTTTATTTTTAACTTGCACAAAACGTTTCGTACAGTTGTATCACTATCCGTTATCAAATGTAAACTGAATCAGTGTCTTCCCCGCAGTGTCTACCGCCTTCAAGCGAAAAATTGGTTCTCGCTCTTGATTTAGAGCAGATTATAGTCAAAACCAGCATTTTCATAACTTACAGGACTGAAATTCACTTGAAAACTACACATAACAACTAAAAACCGAAACGTTGTGTAAGTTAAAAATAAAGACAATGGAAGTTCGACATCCTTTTAGTATTTCTACTGAATCAGTGTTTACCAAGTTCAAGCAAACGTAAGAAAGTATTGTTCAAAATATGTTACAACACTTTCATCGTCTAGGTTTTAATATGAGTTTGAAAGTGCATTTCCTATTTTGACACTTGAATTATTTTCCTGAAAATCTTAGAGCAGTTAGCGAAGAACAGGGAGAGAGGTTTCGCATTAAGGAAATGGAACGGCGATACCAAGGTAGACGGAGCATAACGATGATGGCGGACTACTGCTGGATGTTAAAACGTCGCTTTCTGGCAATAACACGAAGATTTCACTCAAAGGTCTGAGTA
This sequence comes from Cylas formicarius, assembly GCF_029955315.1. Classification (NCBI taxonomy): domain Eukaryota; kingdom Metazoa; phylum Arthropoda; class Insecta; order Coleoptera; family Brentidae; genus Cylas; species Cylas formicarius. The sequence continues at coordinate 15,594,628 of NW_026844264.1, read as the reverse complement.
AATTTTTTATCACTTTTTTTTTACCTAGCATTCCACTTTTTTACTGAATAAAAAAATATCGTATATATATATTTAGAAATATCGTTTTTTTTTGTAATATTTGCAAAAAAAACTTACGTAATACAAATAAATGCATAGAATTTTTGTAATCAGCCTACCAAAATTATATAAAATCAGTTTTCAAAATCAAAATCATCTGTCAAAAAGTATAATTTTGTAGACCTGTGTAATCAAAATGAGGAATAAATTAATAAAAGTTATATTATTTTCAGTTTTGAATTGTTTATTATGTTTGGTTCATTTAAGACATTTTGTGGCACATTTCAAATGAATACTAAAATAGAGAGACGGTTGAATATAAGGGTTTAAACGAAATACCTGAGCTCGTACAGATGCAACACCATCCGGAGATCCGCCGTCTTCCCCGCAAGGCCTTAAAACCAGGTACAACAGTAAATCTGACAACGAGATAATGCCTATCACTTTGTCATCATCGTCGACGACCACCAACCTATGAACCTTTAATAACACCAAAAAAAATAAATCAACAAAGGTCCGCCGTAGATGGAATGTTACCATACCTCCGCCCTTACAATCTTCTCCATGACGTTGAACAAAGTTTCATCAAGTTTGCAGTTGTGGACTCCTTCGAACCACTCGTTCCTGTGTTCGTTGGCTTTTTTCAGAGAGACGTCCAAGTCGTTGTACGTCTTTTCTGCGGCCAAGTTCTGCAAAACGAATCGTAAACATGAAACCGTTTAGACACTTTTACGGATACATACGATTACGTCGAACTTGGCGTAAATGTTGACCAACCGTCCCTCCGGATCTACTATAGGTAAGGCCGAGACTCGCCTCTCGACGAACTTCTTTAACGCTAAAATGATCGAGGTGTCTTGCGAAGCGGTCTCGATGTTATCGAAACTGCCTATCCTCAGTTCGCGAAGAGTTTTGTTCATGTAACTCGGTTTGGGTAATTCGTTTATCTGCAAAACGTCACGAGCAAACGTTGGATTCGATGCGATCAAACGCAGACCACGACACTTACATACAAAAATAAGAATCTCAGTATTCTCTTGTGAGTTAAAATGTACAATACGTTTCCAGTATCTGGATCAATCACAGGCAATCTATGGATGCGGTTATGGATTAGCACCTGAAAATCAAAAACGATGGTGAAAATGGCAGAAAAACAATGGAAGCGCAATATCAAGAAAAGTTTTGTGATCATTATTTTATCATTGACAATTTTTTAATTAAATTTCATCACTTAAAGTTTCACCTTCCATAAATTCTCCAAAGGAAAATTATTATAATAATTTTTTATTTCGGTTAATTACAGTAGAAAACAATAGTTTTTTTTGGAAACCATTATCAAATATTGTATTTGTGATTTAATTCTACACTAGACTTTTGAATTGGGTTCATTTTCAGGGTTTTGATAAAATTTGGGTTTTTGTTGAACTACTTAGGAATGAATGAAAGAAACTAACAAAGAAAACAACTAAAATTAATCAAAACAGAAATTTTAACTGTCAACGGTAGAATTTTCATCGATAAAAAAATCAAGCCACCTTACAAGCAAAAAGCCAGAAATGTAGCTTTGGAATAGTATCATATGTAGTTTTTCATTAAAAATTTAAGATGGCAGCAAATCCGCTAACCTTGATGGCATCATACAGCGACGCATCGGGTCCAATATGAATCAGGGGTCTCGCGTCTTTCAGCACCCGTCTCCACGTGTCCAACTTGTGCTCTTCCAGCTCCTCCATGGCCACGCTGGGCGACTTGTAATACATCCTCAGGATTTTTATGAAATCGGTTATGGTCAGCATGCCGACGAAATCTTGTTTTTGGCTATCCCAAAGCGGCGCCGCCCTCACACCTTAATAATTAAGAACAATACACGTGTAGGGCTAAAGTTACAAATTGAAATTGACAATACAATACAATACTCGGTGAGTACGGATGTTACCCCACCTAATTTCCGCGAGTTTTCGGGGAGCACGCATATTCTTTTTAGCAAGGCCAATTGCACGCTAAGCGGCTGTACCTCGCAAGCCTTTGACTTGCGAGGTACAGCCGACACTTTCGAAAATAAATATTTAATAAGAATATGGAAATTATACTCAAGTTATTGGTACAGCCGTTGGAGGAGAACACTAAATGTGACTAGAAAAATCCAATAACCACTCACCAAAAAAAAAGCATTTACAATACAAACGAATTCGTGTCAGAAAAGGCTATGTATGATAATTTAGTAAATCTATTAACAAATGGATGGAGTAACAATTGGCACAACATATTCTGCTAGAGTTTTTGCCTGCTTGCTATTTTTATTGCTGTTTGCCTAACTGAAAAAATATAATCCGCACAAACGAGAAATTGATTTGAATTGGATTGTTTTATTTTTGTCGATAGAGCGTTTGACCGTGAATGTCGTTCGAGAGGTTAGCAACTAACACGTTTTTAGTAAGCGTGAAAGACTGTCATCAAAATATTAACCGCAACAAAGTTTCATACGGATAATATGATTCAGATTGATATATTTTTTGGGAGCGTCGAAGCTGTACGTGGCGACCTTTAATTCTTCATAAACACTGCATAATTTGGCATAATGTTCCAGACTGGCTGCAGCGTCAGATTGTCTGATATGCCAGGCCTTTTATTTGTAGGTTTATACAACCGAAATCGTTTATTTCGATCGCTGTATAGGCTTCATTTTGTGTGCCGCACATTACTAGTTATAGTATACCAATCACGCTAATTCAACTTCCGTTGGCTGCGAAAGGTTATCCTCCAATTCGTTCACTACCTTAGTAATTGAAATTTTTAAAATTTGGAACAGGTTGTCATTTTTTAGCATAAAAATCATTTTATCTGTTTTTTAAATTTATTCAATACACTGCATTATTTCCTCAAAAGTAAAAAAGATGTCGGCATGGCAACCGGAGCTTTACATACGCCACTGCCCGCCAACACGCTTCTTTTTCTCATTGCGTACATTCCACGCGTGGCACGTAAATATTTGGTGGCCTTGGCTTTGCCGTTTAGTACTTTTTTTTGTTTCTAAAGGATAAACAAGATGATTAAGATAAGCCTGTTCTACTCCGCCGGACCCCCACTTTTCGCAAAGTACAAATACACGATTTGTAAATATTGTTTAGTTCATTTTGCAAATTTAACAGTTTCAATTTAATTTTGTCAATAGATAGTTTATTTACGTGCACACTCTTACCGTTATAGACGAGAGCAAAAAAGGCTTTTTTCACCAGCAGCTGCGTATCGAACACCACCAGCTTGGCCGAAGTAGGAATAAGGTCGTAGCACTTGTGGAACTTGAAGAACTTGACGAATATTTGAGATTCATCTTCTTCTGCAAAACAAAAAACACAATAAATCACCAACACAAATAAAATGGTGTCTTATTCTGGGATATTATTAACAACTATATAATATTAACAATTAGTTCGGAATTATTGTTTCTTTCTTCAAATTAGTTGCAAATATGCGGTACTATATTAACTAATTATTAACCTGTTGGAACATAAAATAAAATTTTGTCAGGAATTCCAAGTTTTCGCTAACCACGAAAATTTCTAAAGAATTTTAGTGACCTAAAATGAAAACTGAACCCCCAGTATGCTCGTGTATAAGTGTACTGTGAATATCAATTATATTTATCAATAATCAAATTTCACACAAAAAAATCGTTCAGGTAAATTTGGTAGGTAAAAACTTAAGCTTCCATGAAGGCTCGCAAAAATTTAACAGTCTGAACAAGTACAGCAGAGAAATTATATATTTCGACATTTTTGATATAATCTTGCAAAAAAAAACAAATTTTTGGATTAGGGCTATTTTTTTTTTAAGATTATTGAAAACATTTGGTTATAATCGCGTGCATGCTCCTTCAACGGGATAACCGTCATTATAAAACCGCATTAAATAAGGGCGATCTATAAATATAAACAATTCGTTCAGAAAGATATACTTTACGGTAAACAATTTTGAATTATAAAACGTTCCGGATTTGACATTAAAGCCACCGATGGCAGATTTCCCTCGTTCCGTAGCAAATAACTTCAGGCGCTAACTTCCAGCGAGGGTAATGGACAATAAAACGTAAACCGTGACCTACATTGCTTATCTAGAATAGACACATTTTTCACAAATAAATGGAGTATTATCCGGAACGTTTAAACGAGACGATACTCCGTATGTATTGGTTGGTATCGAGTTCGACAATAAAGTAAGCATGAAATTACAGACGCAGCGTTATCTTGCGGAAAATGGTCCATCAATCAGTCGGCGATTGTCACGATAACTTTAGGAAAACAGATTTTCATGGCCGAATTTATTTATTTTGCTGAATTGAGTTGAGTTCAGATTGTCAAACAGTGTAAATGTTATGTTTTTCGTTATTAATTAAGTTAGGTCTTTAATTTTGGAAACATTATATGTATACTATGTATACAACATTATATTTATTAGCAATATGTAGCAACTTCGTCCGCATTAGTTTTTATAAACTTTTGCGCGGGTGTTCATAGATATAAGAAAGTGATTAATTGCTTTTGAACGGATAATCCAAGAGTGGTCATTAACATAGAATGCAACAAGATTACTGCCTTAATTAATAATTAATAATTACCTAAATTAATAGAAATAATCTTGTTGCATTGTATGTTAATGACCACCCTTGGATAATCCGTTCAAAAGCAATTGGTCACTTTCTTATATCTATGAACATACCATACATATATTCTCTACTCCCGTTTGTCCGAGTCACTTCGGACATTTCCGCGATTTTGCCGCACGAGTTTGGGAGCAATCAATTCTGACGGCCATGTCAGTGAACGTATTCGTGTTATTTTGCGAAAATGTACCCAAAAACTAACGTAGAAACGGATAGTATGCAACACGTTCGGTAAACTTTTAAGTCACTCGTTTATTAAACACTCGCTCCGCTCGTGTCAAATAAACTCGTGAGTCAAATGCCGTTTACCGCACTTGTTGCATAATATACTATTATTTTAAACTAGAATGAAGTAATTTAATTTAAAAAAAAGTTAACAATTAACAACCAACAACTGTGATTTTCTTCCACAAATTAAAAACGAAGAATAGCTTTTTACTTTTTGTTAATATGCCGGTTCATGGTGCCGTTTCAGCAGCCAGTTGTAGATTTAATAAATAAAACAATATTCATTTAGGAAACAACGCTGAACTGACACTATGTAAATGTGAAAATCACATTTACACATGCATCAGTTTTATAGCCTATAAGGTCAACTAACCAAAACTTTCCTAAAAATTTTTTTTTTCGGTAACTTCAATATCGGAGCATTTTGGAAATCTATTCATATAAATTTTTATTTCTATCCTGAACTGAATTATATCTGAACCACTGGACCTTAAATATTACGACATACAAATTTCGCCCCGTACGAACATTTGCTTTATTGCAAATTATTGACTATTGCACGAGATCAATATCTTGGGTGGTTGGCACTTAGACAGCCCCTTTTCGACCTGCATTTCCATTTTGACCTTTTGAAAAAGGATGATGGCAACATTAATGAAGTGCGAATTTATTACAAATACTATCACAGTACATAAGTGTCAGCAAAAAAATATCAAGTCCATTGATTTCTCAGAGCTGTGGTGATCGCGCCAAGTCGAAGCGATAGGTTGTGGCGCTTTTCTGTCTACACACAATTTATAATATGAGGATACTATCTAAACTCAACTTGGATGTTTGCCGGGTAAGCAATGTGTTCCTGAGTATTGACAGGTATTATTTAGATAATGTTTAGTTAGGATAGCTCAGTAACTTCCTCGCTAAACAGTTTTTAATTTATTATTATGAACCCTTTAAGAATTATCGGGAGCGTTACTTGATCCGTTTTACGATGGACGCTAGCAGGTCTTCAGAGGTCTGCCGTTCTATAGAGTCAATTTTGGCGGTCATGATATCGGGCGCCCAAATGTTCTAGATACAGATTTATGTAATGTTATCAAGAATCAGGCCGTTGTCTTCAAATCAATAAAACACTGAAATAGCCGATTAAGCATAGAAATTTTAATAACTAAATACTGCTAATCCAATCCAAAGTTTTTTGATAATTTTGAGGATTTACTGAAGGATTTTTATTAGAACTGCGAAAATGCAAAGAGGAAAAAATAAAATTGGGTAGATAATTGGGCAGGAAATATCTGTGCGAAATTTCAAGGTGCTATCCATCAATTGGAAACGTTCGTTTCAGCGTGTTTGTGACAAAACATGAAAAAAGGATCCGCCAATAATCCCTGAGACACAACGCCCTGTACGAAGAGCTGGTATACGTCCACAAAACGAATTTTATTTTCTGGGAACGTGACCACAATATCTAACTCATACTCGGGCATTCTACATTTTGTTACAAAAACATTGGGAACCATACATGACCCTGAGTTAAGATTCTTAATAAACGAAAAGACACAACACAAATTTATAGGTTATAAAATTTTTGTTTTACTAGGTTCATTAACGTTTAAAAACCTTAGTTAAAATATATTAAGCACTAATGGTTTTTTTTTTGATGTGTAGAACTTTAAGTTGCAATAAAACAACGATGGATTATTCGATTGACATGAATTTTATTTATCCGAAAGATAATCTTGTGCCATTACATTTTAAATATGATTTCTGGCATATGACCGCCACGGCTGGCGCGGATGTAGTTCAATCTGGACGTCCAATTTTCGATGACTTTTTCCAACATTTGTGGCCGTATATCGGGAATAACACGGCGAATGTTATCTTCCAAATGGTCAAGCGTTTGTGGCTTATCCGCATAGACCAATGACTTTACATAGCCCCACAGAAAGTAGTCTAGCGGTGTTAAATCACAAGATCTTGGAGCCCAATTCATAGGTGCAAAACGTGAAATTAGGCGGTCCAAAACGTGAAATTAGGCGGTCACCAAACGTGTCTTTCAATAAATCGACATCATGGCCATGGACATCAGGAATGAAAGAGTTAGTAATCATAACTCTATACCGATCACCATTGACTGTAACGTTCTGGCTATCATCGTTTTTGAAGAAGTACGGACCAATGATTCCACCAACTGGATGTAACTGGTGTTTCGACATACACTTGAGGATTAGCTTCGCTCCAAATGCGGCAGTTTTTTTTGTTGACGTAGCCATTCAACCAGAAGTGCGCTTAATCGCTAAACAAAATTCGCTTATGAAAATCGGGAACAATGGCAATCTCGTTTTGGGCCCATTTGCAAGCGTCGTTTAGGCGTGAGTCTATTCATGATGAATTGCCAAACCAAACTGAGAATAAATCAATTGACAGCTGTTAAATCGGTCGCCATCTTGAACAGTAATGCCAACTATACATCGAAAAAAAAAACACCCATTACATACAATATTAAATGCATTGCTCAAGTGATATTAGTACACTTTTTGCCCCTAAAGAATTATCAACGAAATGATCAACTTTTTTGTAACTCCCTGTATTGACGTGTATCGTAAATTCAGAATGGGGCACTATTAGAAAAGCCGCAGGTCCGAAGCCCCCGATCGCTTACAGCGGAGACGAGTGGCGGTGCATAATTCATAGTTAATGAGACACTTTCCCTTTTATACCAATTTTTAAGCCGTATTTGTACAAATTGCCTGGATATATAAGAATAATCAACTACAAAATATTAAAACAATCAAACAGAGCACTGTTGGGAGCCGAACAATAGCAATCGCCACGTTCCGTCCCATTACGAAATTACGTGTACTAAATCAATCATGAATTTGTATATCCCTGTTGAAAAACGTACAAAACAAACGGTTCTTATCTCATCTTTCGTTTTAAATATCGAAATAAGCCATAATTGAGATGCGATAACCTACTTTAGCCAAAATTTCGACATGTTATCATGTATGGTGGCTTACGAAACCAAAGCGCCTATTCGCGAATTATTCTGTGGGCACTGCTGACAGACAGTAAACAAACGTGTCCGTAAGAAAGTATTTATTAATGTTTACCTTTCAACGTTTAACCGGCCCATTCTATCTGCACAAAGCAGTTTTGTAGTATGTGGTTGGTGGAAATGTCCAAGCGTTATTAAAAGCAAAACTTGTAATTTTAATTCGGTCTACTGAAGAGACCAAAAACTCAAAGGGCATTTTTTTCATTGTTCCTTCAAAATAGCAAAATTAATAGGACCAGGATAATTTAATACATCCAAAGCTGTTACAACCATATTGGAGTGACACCCATCAACGGAGCAATTTGTGGTTGGATTTGCTACCGGTAAGCTGTTCCTCTAACGTTGAAGATCCGAATGAATCCATAAAATACCAAATGAAAAATTTTTTTAATCAACATCAACAAAACCATACAACGCAGATACGAAAATCAGGTAGACTAACTTTTTTCAGCCAGAGGTCTCGTTGATTCGTAAAATGGTCTACAATACCTTTCTCTAGGATGTCCGCGAGCCATTCCTTGTAGCCCTGAGAGATATACTCGAACTCTTTGATCTGATCTATACGGTATACTTCCTCCTCCTCTGCGATAGGCGGCAGCACTAGACGGAAGTGGTTGGAGTAGAGGTGCAGACGTAACATGCCCCCGCGCGCCAATCAACAACATGGCACCACCAGCGTGATCGTCGATTCGACTCACGAAAATTCGATTTTGACATTATTCACAGACATTTAACGCCGCGCCGGTGATGTTTTGACACTTTCGATCGCGACGGCAAAAAGTCAAACTCACGATATTACAAAGTCACGTGCCGCACATAATAATGCGCCCAGCATTGCCGACGAACAGGCTTCTTGGTTAGGAAACAATGTTTTGTTTTCAAGGTTCCGTGCATGACCTTATAAATTATAAAACGTGCGTTATCTGGAGATATTCACGTTTTTGGGTAAATATCATATAATTTTGCAATACAGCCCGAAAATCTCGCAACATCCGCATTTATTGCGGCCCAGATTAGATTCGATAAAGTGAAAACGCCGTAGACAAAAGCGATCAAAGTTCGAAAGCATTATGTAATGACAGTTGCCGTCGACGTGCTATATGCTATATATAACATAGTTCATAGTAGTGCAACCCCAGTTAGATGGATGATATGGGTGCTAGGATAGGAAGGGACACAAAAATATAACAGCAGCCGACCGCTGTTTTCCAAAATGTCCCTGTGTAAAAAGCATTAGTGATTTACTTGATGAACGGCTTATCGTTATCAATACTTCAAACAAACCAGTCTGTTATCTTATGTTAAACAAAGCGAAGAATCACGTTTAATGACGAACTTTGCGCAGATTTACGAGAAATTATAAAGAAAGAATAAATAGTCGATTGTTTGAGAAGCGAATCACCGACGAATTTGATTTTGCACGAGGAGCGAGACTTCAAGAAACATCATCAATACAATTAGTGTAACGGTTCGTTTAGACTTGATAAACGTCAAAATTCCATCCGTAGCTAGAATCTACCGAAAACATCCAATCGCTCACGTGACTCAAGTTTCGGAAATGTCCGAATTGGCTCACGCCAGTGAGTAACAAAGTAAACGTCTTAAAGTTGCACTCTAACCCACGCTTGATACGTGCATATCAGGGTACAGAAAGTAGGGAATAGAAAAAAATATCGCCTGTTTGTAAACCAAATGATGATTAATACCTTGCGAGATTCGAATGGGCGAGAGTGGCATTCAAAACACCCGACATGGCTAATTTGCATGCTGGTAGCAGAAAATAATAAGATGAAAGTACATTATTAAAAGAACACTTATCTGAGCGGTCTCCTTCTACTAAATTTTCATTCAGTTCAGTCTTTCCATGTATAAATCCGCGCAACTAGTTGCGGGATACAACCAACCAGGTACCTATTGGGAAATGAGCAGGCAGATTTCAATTTCCACAAAATACAAATTAAAATATGTAGACCAAACTGATGACTATAATGAAATTTAATGATATGTTTGCAGATACCGTCTCTGAATTGCGACTATACACTACTAGATTGGTTTACTGTGCTGATAGCGAAAAGCTTGTAAAGCTAATATCTGCGTCAAGCGAGTTTGAAACCTTTATAACTGATCGCTAGCTAGCGGACTGATTGATGTAATTGTTTGAAGTTCGGAGGCGTATGCAGAGTCAGTGTCAAGGTTGTAGCTTGGAAAGCTGTCGCAATAGCTGGTGTCTATATAAACTTGAAAACTAACCAACGACGATTCTCTCGTAAGGACAGAGCGAACCGCGGATATGACTGGCATTGAAGGTGAAGCTTGAACCAATACAGATTCTATTTTATTAAATATGCACTTAATTTTTGTCTACAAAGTTTAATAGTAAATCGGTAAATGGTTGAAGAAATCTTGATTAAGAAAATTTAATCCAGACGATTGCACACATTAAACAAATTTGGTCGGGAAAAATGATGAGTCAGTGATCGAAACTACTAAGCCAGGTCAAAATGGTGTAAAAGTGGGAAAACAAATTTATATAGTCAGCGATGGTGTATTGTAGAATTTATAGAACTTAAAAAACATGTCGAAAAAACATTTGCCGGTATGATTCAACGTAGTACACATAATTTATAATTGCTAATAACGGGATTAGTGTGGGAAATCTCGGGAAAATCATAACCATCAATTAGAACAGTATAATATAGCAACGTTCTCAGCAATTTGAAAAATTAGAATCCCCCACGTTTGCGGGTTTCACTTGTAAGTATCATTCCCCAGACACTTTGATAAGGCGAATTTTATTTTTTTACATGCAAAGAGAGTTTAAAATCAGAGATTGTGAGGAACGTTTCTTTCGGAAGTTAAAATGAAGCATTTTAATTGGTTGGTATTTGAAATGTTGTTCTAAATATGAGTAACACCAATGTAAAAATAAATGATGAAGATATTGGTACTGAGGTAATATATAAATAAACTTTAGATTACCGAACAAGTATCCTGAAAGTGTGAACTTTTCGATCTTTTTAAATCTGAGGCACTGGTGTGGTAATTCGCATATAAACTAATCGAAATTTTTTTGCTGTAGCTGAGAAGCACACAGTCTTAACAATGATATAAAGCAAAGGTATGAGTGCCCAAAAGTTCTTGTATAAGAAAAAGCACAGTAAACAGAAAATTAGATGACACTAGATAAATTGGGTTAGGGGAGAGGCATATATCAGAAATGTGATAACTATTAATTTATGGCGGGTGCAGTAGTCTAAAACTTTCAGTCCTGTCACAAAGTGACGGAGTCGCAATCGAAAAAACCAGGGATGATGTAAGAGTGACAGTCGAACTGGAAGTGGACACAAAGGGAGTTGAAGCAGCAGATGGAAGCAAGGGATCCCCCAATGGGAAAACAGGATGACTAGTAAACGTCAGTGCAACGTGAACGCGAATAATTACGTTCCTCTCTTATACTTCTGGGAAGTAAATGCATTGCCGGCGTTAATAATTAGCAAAAGCAAAAGAAACAAAAAGCGTTTGAATATTCATGTCGACCATGGAAAAACGTTAAAGCACGGCTCAAAGATATAAACAAATAACATTCAGCGTCGCGGTCCAAAAATAACGCGAAACATTCTCAAATGGTGGTCAACAAAGCCCCCACGTCTTTACGTGAAAACAAAACATTGATGAGCGCGGCGCGGCCGTACGAAACGGAAAAACGCTGCGGTCTACATTACCAACTGGACGTTTCCCAACGACAAAAACTATCACCCGGCGAGGATCACCGCTAATTGGTCGAGTTTTTTGTTCGTTTCTCGCTAACGCGAACAATTTTCGAAGTTTCCGATGCCCGGGAATCGTTGAAAGCCGAAATGAGACTGCCGGAATCGGTTTAAAACGCTATTATTGGCGACCGAAACGCGTCCCGATGCCAAAATTTTCTGACCGAGCGCCGAAATCACTTTATCCGTTTATCGAGACGCGCCCGCCATCGGATATATTTTCCGCGGTCCAACGGTACTGCATATCGACCAATTTCATCGATATTTAACGACAAATTTAATAGTATACAGAGTGTTAATTAGGAATGTACACCGTGTGCCAGATAAACCGATGCATGATACGATCTGGAAACCCATAGGATATACAAAAAAAAGTTTCGTACAAAAGTTTCTTCGACTCTCCTGAAGATTTGAAATATTCTAATTTTGTTGATACAGGGTGCCCTCCCCCCTACATCAACTGCAATTTTAAATGGAGCACCCTATATACTTCGACATTTTTGGAATCCTTGGTTGAAATAAAGGTCATTTTCTTAAGAAGTTCCTATTCGAATTTTGCATAGTTTAGGCAGACTCTGAGGTTATGTGTTTTGTTTTTTCATATTTTGATTGCCCCATATAAAATTGTGTTACGACTCTACTGTTCCAGGTATTGAAATGAAAATTTAACCACAGACTAAGGAGATGATGCTCTACTCAATCAGCTTGATAGATGCGCCTCAGCTTATACATAGGTGGTGCTTTTTGGCGAATTCAATTAACAAAATCTGAAGATTTTCAAATGGAACACACTACACTACATTTTTATCAGATTTCAATTATAGGATAAAAAATAAGGTAACTTTACTTACTTTTTGAGATATTAGAGGCTTAAGATAACACTCGCATAAACTCTTGTTGAATTTGTTGACTTGTTGGCAATATCAGGTATTTTTTAAATAGCACATACATGATATTACTTCTTTTAAAGGTATATCAATAAAACCTATTTTTAACAATACCATTAATACGTGGAAATTTTGAAAAAAATCGATTGTATACTACACACTTTAACCGATTTAATATAACTTTAGAATTCACATTGAAAGAAACATTTAACAGTTAATTAATTGAAAATATCTAATAATAAAAATAAATAAAGTTTATAGGCTAACTAAACAAGGTAACAAATTTGAATAAATTAATCTACAAAAAAAAAAACAGAAACAAATAACTAAAAAAAAAGCTTGGTGATAGTGATACTGTAATATATTTTCATTATATTGTCCATCCTGCTGGAGACCGCATTTCTAATCGCATCCTATTATTTAAAGCAAGAATCTCTTGTCTAATTTTTTCCTTTAGGTCATCAACTGTATAGTTATTTCGCGATCCATTAAGTGCCCCACAAAAGAAAGTCCATGTTCTTCCACAAGTTGTCGGGCAGGTTGTTTACTTCTAGCATTATTGCATTTTGAAGCAAAATTAAAAAATTCTGTCCGTTTAAATAGTTTTCAAAAAAAATGTGGTCAACAATTCTATCCCTTATAATACCGCACCACACTTGAACACACGATGGCCCTGCTTATTATTATTATTATTTTTTCATTACAAACTTATTCTCTGTGGAATCGCCTTATCAGTCCATAATATTTTGTTAAAAATGTCCCTCTCAAAATGTTCGTCCATCATGACCATGCAGAAGTTTCGTCTGGCTTTTAAAATACGTCGTACAGCTGAAATAGTCAATAAGTCAAGGTCCCTGCTTGCATCTCGCAAAATTTTTTTGGGAAATTCAGTGAAGTATAATATACGTTCAGTTCTGTCTGATTAAAAGGGTGTTCGGTTTCTCCCCTTTTCTATATTTTAGAACACCGTGATTTAACAGGTGCAGGATAATTCTATTAAAAACTGTTTTTGTTGGTATTTAACCCCTGAAAACTTTCGTTGATACTCCCTTCATGCTTAGGCTGCACTTTTACCATTGGCCAAGTAGCACTCATACAATTTTAGCAGAATATTGCGGCAGTGTAACCAAAAAGTATAACTTATTTAAAATCCATACTAACCAAGAACTTGACGACTATGAACTTTTTAAAAAGAAATATGAAAAAAAAAGAACAACAAACAAAGAGAAATGTCAAAGTTTGCTTATACCTTAATGCAGTGGTGGGGAAAGTTTTTAAGACGGGCCATTTGTAATAACTAGACGATCGTAGCGGGCCAAAGAATAATGCTTAATCGTTAAAAAATTTATGTGTTTTATAAACATATTATTACTTATTATTACTTACTATTATTACTTATTATTTTAATAGTAAAAAAGCAAAAGGTAAGAAAATTATAAGCATAAAATATAAAATGAATTTAGTGTATTTGTCGATGTGAAGTATTATCACTTTATTTTCTGGTGTCATTACTGGTTGATAGTACGCGACAAAAATGAAATTGAGACTGTTTTATCAAAATTTCATCATAGTCCGGTTCCATTTGCGAAGGAGAAATTCTTAAAACTGATGAAAGGTGCTCATCTGTAATTCTGTTTCTTAAAGAAGTTTTCCTAAGCTTCATTGTTGAAAAGATTGTATTGCATGAATCGCATGGATTTTTCCGGTTCTTTCGGAGGAAAAACAGAAAATGAATCGAAAATGCGAGGGTGCCTGGAAGTTTCGAGCGAAGAGGAGTCAGCTGTTTGGGTCGGATGGATTTACCAGAATACTATTGTGTTTTGAATATCGGCGCAGGTAGTTTTCATGCGGGTCGTCACATTACGAAGCAAGAACGCGTTCAAACATTTTCACGACGGCACTCTTAAACGGGCCGGATTAAACCTTTCCATGGGCCGGACTTGGTTTCCCCATCACTGCTTTAATGTGTGAAAAATGAAACGATCATTTTAAGAGGAACATTTTCAACTAAACTTCATGGCCCGAATTAACGAACTCTTTTTAGTTAACTTTCTGTTTTATAGATTTATTTATTCAAATTTCTTACCTTGTTTAGTTAGTCTATAAACTTTAATTATTTATTTTTGTGATTATGTATTTCCCATCAAGCTAGATAATTAAATGAAATTTTAAATACGAATTCTAAAGTTTAATTAAATCTGTTAAAGTGTGTAATATTAAAATAGAGTAAAATAATATTATTAAAACCCTTTACAGGGAAAACTGACAGTTTTGTACTTAATTCCTTTCGCTTCATTGAACAAATAAAAAGCATTACTTTAGATGCACAAGGTATTTTGATACCCGTGAGGCAAGGAAAAATATCATTTGGAAACTAAACATTTCCTTATCCTCTTTCCTTTTCAGAACTGGTCTCTTGTTTAAGTAATTGGCAGCTAAAAACTTTCGCTTAATGTTAGAAGAGAATATTTTAACATAAATCAAACAAGTGAGCTAATTCAAAACTATTAGTTTTTTTGAAGCAGTTGAACAACAACCAACTACAGATTGTAGGTATATTTTTAATTAAGATCTGTATGCGCCTTCCGAACATAAATTTTTATTCGATAAAACTAAAATTCTTGCATGTTATCAATTCTTCTACCAACGGAAAATTCGAGAGACTATAGAAATCTATAAGCAACCTAATAATCTTAACCGCGACTCAGGTCTCTACCAGTCACCAATATGGGAATCAAGTCATCCGAGACGGTGTTTCTGTTCGAGTCAACAAAAACCGACGCAGGAGGAATCCAGAAGTTAAAAAAAAAACGAGCAACTGTCTACAAAAATGTTTTATAATTCCGTTACAAATTATAAAAAATTATAAAATTTTTGCTGTAGATAGCAAAATTAATTGTGTTTGTGACAAACATGCTTTGATTTTAACAAATGTCAAAGCTCGGGGTTCGTTCGTTTATTACAATGTTATGGCTAGTTAATTTGGGTCAAGTGGTTCAGATATCATACGTTGTATTTTATCACTGAAATGTTCATCAATATAAATGGGCCGATAGGCCGTAATTCCAAAGGCGCACTTTAGAATTAGAATTTTTATTCACATTTCTAACATACTTTTTCCCATTTTGTTAAAATTTTGTGATCGTTGAGATAGGACGCTAGTCTTTCATTAACTATAGATGATAGTCAGAATTACAGAAGCCCAACAAAAGGCAACGTGGGCAATAAAGCAGCTTATACAGTGTATACCAAGTAAATTTGATAAAATTCATTCATTAAAAAGTTTATTATTTCTTAAATTTCGCGTTTTTGACACACCATTTTTAAATGTTATAATCGACTAAGTTTGATCATTAATTCTCAATTTCTGGATATCTGCTGAAGGTCTACGAAAATGTAGAAGCTCTTCGGTGCAGGTGAATATCGAATGTATTTAAGGATTGGAACTCATTATTATTTAGTTGGCACAATTAACAATGTAAAATCTGCAAAATGAATTACAATAAGTAACACCCCGAACTTGCCCAAGTGGTCCTCTGAATTCGATATTTATTATAAATGTTCATTCGCAGACGATAATTCCCAGCTTAATATCATAGGTCGAACGCTGTCACAACAATTAAACATTTTTAGTCTATTTTGATGTTTGCCAGTAGCAAACAGCTGGTGCGCATAACTTAAGCCTGTAGACAGTAATTTCTCTAATTTTATTTTTGTAAACATATGGGTCCCAGTGGTAAACCGATTAATTGAGCTTGAAACATTAACTGAGATTAATTGAACGTGAAACGCACAGATGCGTGTAAATACTTGATTAGGTACATCAAATTTACTCAAATATCGTTCAAAATACGACCGAATGGTTAGTCAATCAAACCGCATAGGATTACATACTGTTTTGCCAATACGTTGAAATCACTGCTAGAAATAGATTCGATGCATTCTAAAAGTTTGAATTCACATTGAACATGGATTTATTTATGCACCGTTCATTTTATAAAACTGTTGCGTTGTTTTTACATTCTGTTCTAATAAACTGATGTAAAATATTAAAAATTAATGTTACTAAAAATAATATTGTTTGGAAAAATTCATTATTTTTGCAATATATTTAAATATTTTTACGCGTTACCGTTAGTTTATTTAATTTTATAAACATACTATTTAGGTCTTTACTTACCTAAATCGGAAATATTTACTTTCTCCAGAAATGGATCCACAACCGGCAACTGTAAAACAAAGAAACAAAATTAATTTTCTAAATTCGTTTGCTCCAAATGTTAACGATGCTTTAAAACCATTGTACGTTGTCACGATTTGTGAGGTCTATTAGCTATAAACCATTTGTATACCTGTAAACACAGGTATGAATAAATCAAAGTTATAATTATTCATTTATATTCGTGGTATAGAACGCATTAAATTTTATACGGACTTCTTAAATGAGCTAAAATTATAGGTATGTGTGCTTCCATTTAAATATATCCGCAATCTAAAATATGGGTCATGGTACTTCCGTTTTGACGACTGATTGTCTCTTTCACAATACTCAAAAAAAAAAAGAATAAAGAAAGGCGATCTGGAAAGTTGAAGCTATGGAGTCGATTCAGTGACATGCAAAATTTTATAATTTTCATTCTTGGTTTTGTTAGAAAGAAATTAAAATTTTAAAATAAATCGCGGGAAACTGTCCAATGGTGACCAAATCTTTTGAAATTTCAACTTTCATCTCAGAATAATAGGCATCAACTTTTTAGATACTAATTAGGGGCTGCCGTGAATTATTTCTATTTTATTAAAACGTAACATTTATTTCTGTAAATTAAAATAAATTCAAAATGTGCAATTTTATTTTCAAATAAAGCCCAATTAATTAAAACGGTTTTCCAAAGTCGTTTTTTTTATTATTATTTTTTTAATAATAAACTTTAAACCCAGAATGTTTAACCGATTCGATACCTCTTAACGTTTTCCACTATTTAATTAATTGAACGATATTTATGTCAATCTGTTTGGCAGTAGGAGAGCCTTCTTCAATCGTAGCTACATTCCTCTCCGTCTATTAGGGTCGTTGTTTTTCCCTCTTTCCTCCTCGCTACTGCTTTTTTTTTTATTTAAGAAGGCTATTTTCGAGATAAAAAGCAAAGGATATTATTTCCCTGAGAGAGATGAGTGTTTCTGAATCGGAATCGCTTTCTGTATTCGATATCCGTCGCTGGTCTTTGATGCGCAACATAATGGCTGTGCCACCAGCAAATATAGTTCACTGATAAGCAGAGAAAAGCAACTCCGGAACACGTTCCTTTGTCCACCTAGATTTTTATATATACAGGGATATTTACGACCTATGACTAAAATAAGTCGCTTTTTTTATAATCCAGTCCACATAATTTATTTGTTTTAATAATGTGGCAACTCAATATAAAGATTTCAATTTTTATTTTAATTATAATGTTTCAAATATTTAAGAAGAATTTAACTTATTCAGACGAAATATAAATGTAACAGTAAATATGTTTTACATCTAAATCTTATAAGAATACTTAGTGGCTATAAATTACTTTAAATAGTCCGCAGCATTTTTTTAGCTTACTAGGGAATGTGCTTTCCAATTGTGTTTTTTAAAGAAAAGTTACATCCCAAAAGTAAAACTATTTATTTAAAAACCACGTATTGTGAATATTCCGCGCAATATATACAAACATGGCATCTGCTATTTATATATTAAATACATTTTGATTTTATAAATATTAGTCGTATTTTTAAACGATACTGTTTAATAAAAATCCTTTCAAGTTGTTGCGCTTCAAGATTGTGATTTGGCCTTTACTCCCTTATTTCAAAGGAAAACTAATTAATGTATATTGACCGAATGAAATTAAACCTGTTTGAAATTTTGCCCTGGGCATTACTCTGATTAAATCGCGTGGGCGTTTTGCAGGTATACGAGAGTTTACGGAGTTGTTTTGGAATCAATTTATTTCTTAGCGGGAGATTCTTTCTATAAACGGATTCTTATTTATAGATTTCTCGTAACAAGAATAAAGTAGTAAAATTGAATCGGCTTCCCAAAGGGAAAAGAGGATTTTGTTTTCCTGAACTCCGAATCAACTTTATTGATTCGCAAACACTGTTTCTAAAGGACTATTTAAATGAAATACGACCGGAGATTATAGTGTCGCATTTCAACTGATTTTACTTTAAAAAATAACTGTGAGCATGAATCCGATTTATTTCATGGAATATAATTTATAAAATCAATACGAGAATCTTTCGTGGGCGCATTCGATACTATTTAAATTTTCATTGGACGATAAAGGTTATTTTAAAAATTGTCTAGTTTTTATCTTGTCAGAAGCTAAGGTAAAAAAAAATATTTTGTTCGTTAAGCTTAAACTTTCAGCTCTAATTAACATCTTAATATCTTATTCTAAACAGTTTTAAGTATTTTACAAAATTGTTAGTCTGTGCGTTGTCACTGTTACTGTGGAAGTTCATTATACACTTACACACAATAACGCGTTTTACCACAAACCGAAACTCAATTTTACGTACTCGACGCGCCTGAAGATGCCAACCAAATTGGCATCTTCAGGAGAAGATTAAAACTAAACTTAATAGAACAAATGCTCTCTATATATGCTGTCATACATCGGGAAGTAGGAGAGGGAATTACGCACTATTCACGCAACCAATCAGCGCGTATAATGGGCTAAATGGGATTGGACCTCTGTCCTTGTTCAGTGCCTTATTCCTTCTCTTAACAATTTCCAAGCTTTCGTAGGCATCTAATTTTCTACTATTATTTACATGTTTAACTAATTTTAAATTACTTACAATATTCAACAATAATCATATGATTATTGTTGAACATATGTTCGGCTACACTTGATCTTTCTAATCTACCAAATTTTAAATGAACTAAGTGCTACAACATATTTCATAAATTCCCGACTTTTCAAGGGTGTCTAGTTTATCCTTGGGATTACACAAGAGATTTTTTTATTTTGATCCGGAATGATAGACTCTTCGAAGACCTGCGGCCCTGAGGACTCTATCAAGTCCACTTGTATATTGGGGAGAGAAAGGAATTGAGACTACTTTAAAATTTTCCTTATCAGCTTGCTCTCCCACTTCCCGATATATATATATATATATATATATATATATATATATATATATATATATATATATATATATATATATATATATATATATATATATAGAGAGAGAGAGAGAGAGAGAGAGAGAGAGCATTTGTTCTATTAAGTTTAGTTTTAATCTTCTCCTGAAGATGCCAACTTGGTTGGCGAAACGCGCGTCGATTACGTAAAATTGAGTTTCGGTTTGTGGTAAAACGCGTTATTGTGTGTTAGTGCAGTGCCGAAGGTTCCAGTCAAGAGATTGATTATACACTTAATCACAGTCATTCAAATAGTCTGGATCGACCAAAGAGAAAATGTGAACTGTTCATTATTTTATTCTGAAACCCCTGTACATATTATTTTTCACAAATATGTTTTTTCTTTCATTGGGATTGGTTAGATAATTCAATTTTAATCTGACATACAAACTCTCAAAAAATCTGAATAGGTCAAATATAATGTGTAAATGCAAGGGCACCTACCCCACAAGTAAAAATATTTAAATGACAATTCGAAATATAGAAAGGGATCTAGAGTTTCAATTTTCAATAAGATATAATTATAAAAATAGTTGGTTTAAATTAAAAACGTATATTTTCGATTCCCCATTGCTGGAGCGAAATTTAAAAAAAAATAGTAGCATGGCAAGACGTTCTTCGCAAAGAGGTTGAGAGCAAATAGGACATGCTTAGGGAATGTCCACCAATCAAGAACGAAAATTATTTGTACACAGATCTATAAAAGAAACTTGAATAGACTAGGTGCATCTTAGTCATGCTCTTCACAAAAATACAGAGCGTGTTCGATTAAAAAAGAAGCAAGCTGACGTCCAGTTGAAAACATTTTAGTTAGCATTTATCGCCATCCAGAAGTCAGTACATGTTTCGAACATTCAAGTGCTCATCTTCGCCTAACTCTGGTAATATCAAAACAGCATCCCACCCTCCGAAACCGTACACAAAAACAAATGGGTGTAAAAATGCAACATCTTTAATTGCGCTGCAACTATAAGTGATACATGTTTGGAGGACATTTAATTAATTTTAATTATATTAAGTTAAAGTAACCAGTAGTCACTAATAACTAGACTTTCGCAATACAGTTTTAATCCAGCTCAAGATGGAGCAAACCTTCTGTGTGTTTTGACTCTACTCAGGGTGGGATGTTGCTTTTAAATGGTTTTACATTAAAATGGTGCGGAGGAGGACACGGTTTTGTTTCCCTTGGGTTTACAACTCAACTCAAGATAGACTACTTTTCAAATTTGACGCTGTGTTGCCAAATTGGCTGGGTTTTACCTTAGATTAGTACTGTTTTATTAAAGCTTAAGTATAATTTAGAAGGATTTGGTCCGGGTGATCCAAGGTCCACACAATATAGTACATTGTGGGAACACTTCTGGTTGGCACCCTTTAACACTGAATTTATTAAGTAGATTAAATTATTACACATTTAAGCGAGAAAAATGGAAATAAAAAACGAAGAGAAGAGAAAAACAGGGCAGATAGTTAAATTCCGAAAATTGTGTTATTGTCGAATTTGTATATAGCGTTGAAAAGCCTGCAATTTTGATTACATTTTATGGAAATTTGAAAAAATTGGTTTGACGACACTGGTAAATATTAAGGTTCTAATGTATAGGTAGTGGAGACGCGGAGTAAACTAACCAAACTAACCAGAGCAGTTCTCTTGATTATTTTCGGCGACTGAAGGTTCTTCTTGACGTTCGAAGAGAGCCAGTTCCATATTCCCGCCGAAACTGGCGGCGAATGAAGAACCGTAGGGGGCGGTTTGAAATTCCTGTATTCGCCAGCGTAACTCACACGACGTAATATAGTTCTTTTTGGTTTCGGCTGAACACTTTCCATCACTCGGTACGATTTTCACTTAAAAGCGCGTATACGTACGCGCGCACTCGAACTTTTTGCGTTCCTCGCTTACATGTTTCGGGCCTAAACGAAAATACGAGAGATTCGTGTACTTCTTTCGTTCGATAGCGAGCCGCCCATATACAAAATGAAACTCGACAATTTAACGAAGTTACATACTGGCGGTTGCTAAATTAATCTTTATCTTTAAACATCCAGTTACTTATTTATACTGCTTATTTTTATTGCCCCAGTCAAGCGGTTGTAAAAACAAACGAAGCTGTTGGAGAAAAGGTAAGGAAATATTCTCGACTAAATCCATGAGACGAAATCGAGTATAATAAAAAGACGAATTCGCTCAACTTAAAGACTTTTGTGCACGTTTGACTAACTAGATGGACCGATGAGTTGGGCATTTGAGGCGAGAGTTGCCGGTTTTTCTTAGAAATTAAATACTTTTTGTCCGATTCGTTGGCCAAACGTGCCTTTATACACAGGTCGGTTACTTCATTTACACGCCCTGGTATTTGCAAGATTATCTCTTTCCTACTGTGTGAAAGACCATAGATTATTCGAATATTGCAAATGAGAGATTTTAAAAACAATTTACTTTTATTTGTCAATATTCCGATGTTCAAAAAGCTTTTAATAAAAAGGTTTCTCTTAAATTTACCTTAAATACTCGATTTCAAAGGAAATCTTCAAATCGCACCTATAAAAAGTTTCTAAGTTGATGGCAAGTTAATATGGTACTATTATTCTTAAAACCAAATACGGTTTAGTTTAGACTTTATCACAAGACTTCAAGATACAATAAAAAAAATTAAGTTTACTTGTTTTCAAAATGTTAAAACCATATAAACTTTGTATATTAACCAAAACACTTTATTAAAAAAAGTTAGATTAGAAAAACGTGAAAAAATGAAAGTTTAGCCAACCTTTAAAATCGGCACATTTGTAGAAAAGTTTCAAATTTTTCGGGGTAAAATGTGAAAATTTAAAAAAAATGTTTGACTACCTCACGTGTATCGTCATTATTTATGGTATGAGTGATTACTTTAACGGATTCAGATAAGATGCTAACAAAA
Source organism: Cylas formicarius (assembly GCF_029955315.1). Classification (NCBI taxonomy): domain Eukaryota; kingdom Metazoa; phylum Arthropoda; class Insecta; order Coleoptera; family Brentidae; genus Cylas; species Cylas formicarius. The sequence continues at coordinate 15,571,891 of NW_026844264.1, read as the reverse complement.
ACAATCAAGCACAAAGAATTGTGGTAATTGTTTCTCAGATAGAAGAATGTAATTAGGATAGTTGCAAAGAAAAACACAATACATTTACATCTTTTTTTCAGAACATATTCATACAACACAAAGATAAAATTTATAGAATATCTTCAAAAATTAAAAAATAATTACTCCTTCTTTCTGTGCGTATCAGGTATAGTTTATTGCTGCTGATGTCTGTACACAACCGACTGGCATTTTATTTAATAGCAACATCTTGCAGGAAAAAAAATTGACAGAATTATAAATACCTTTTAGGATAACGCCACAATATAATATAAAAGAAGACTTTTTCCGGTTATCTCCGAAATTATAGCATTAATTTTCTCAATTTCAAAACTGAAAACCAAAACCCACCACTTTGATGCGATGCCATTTAACCGCTTTTACTGAGATGTAATACTTTTGCCAGAATACAAGTTTCCACGATAACTTTGTAAACTAAATTTAATGCACGGAAAACTGTATTTCACAATATAACTTGGTTTTATGAATTAAGTCATTGATAGTGTCTAGAAAGTGTGCGTTTAGACTGGTGGATTAAACATGAAGCGTTTGACGGGTCTCCGTCCGATTTAATGGGATTGCTCGGTCTGTTTTACCAACTACTGCTTATTTACGAGAATCATCTAGCACGGACAGGATAAACACCGTGTACTTGCATTCCGTGAAGACACACGGACGCAATGTCCGAGAGAGCGAGGAAGGTGAACGGGTCAAATAATATCGCAGGTTCGAAACATGTTTTCGCGCGAGCAGCAATTAAGATTATAATATAGTGAGAGTCAATAAAAGTTCCTGGCGTTATCTCATTCAGTTGTTTAGATCGAACAAAGCGCTTAAAAAATATTTCCCGTTCCTTATTCAGGGCACGTACGAGTAAAAAAACGCAATATAAAAGAACGCGTCACACAAAAGGAACGTTCTTCACTAATGATCAAATAAAAACTTTTTAGGGAAAATACATTTCTCATATTGTCCATGGCAAATTCGGATAATTTAACGTTGTATATCCATCGATAAACGAACACGTTATACACATACTTAACACGAAAATCATCCCCATTTGTCTTGAAGAGTAAAGTCCATTAATTTTCCTTCATTCCTTCGAACAATTATGAACTTACGCATTCGATAATTTCTGCGACGATTTTCTCATTTCAAAAGAGCTTATTCAAAAAGTCACAGGCCTCAATCTAATTATCGAGGGCAAGATCGAGGGTAGAATAAGTGCATCGAGAAATCATGGAAATCATGGTCGCAAACATTTTTTTTATTGCTTTAATACATTTGTTTATGTATAGAAATTACACACACCAAATATATAAAATCAAAACCCCATATTCAAGTTGCAATAGATAATTCAAGTTGTGACACCCGGATATTCCTTTTAAACCACACTAAAAGCACGGGAATGACATGACGTCATACCGCTGCTTTTCGATCGATGCGGCGACACGTTATAGTGTTATTTTACGATTATGGACCGAGAATTATATTATTTACGTTTATTTTTGGCTCGTGTAAAGATGTGTTTCTATTTAATCTACGCCAGTTTGGAACACAAAAGAACATTACAAATCGAGGATCGTGTTTGAGTACAACCCGTAAAACCCCAGATAAAATTTTTATTCGTTTACCAGAAAATAAAAGGCTTCGCTCATCTTTAAAACTTTCTTTTTGATACTAGACACAAAATAACAAAAGCAAACGACAGGTTCAAGACTAAAATTAAAATTAAAACCACCAAGACGAACGGGTTGTCGTTCTCTAATGACTTCTCTATGCTACCGTCCGGCTGACGCGTAATCTTAGAAGCGAATTGACGTCACAACCGGGCACAGCAAATGACAGCGCGTTTCAAAGAGAATTTAAATTTTACAATTTTTAATTGCTTATATTTGTTGCATAGAACTACGAAATTATTTTTTTTAACAGTAATAGTAGAAACTTTTGTAATGAATATTTTTCAAATTAAATCGCAGGAAGCCAGAATTGTTGGCATAAGTTTACTTTCATTTACCAGGCAACAATAAAGACACCGGAAAAAATATGTGTTCTTCTGCGAAAATCATTTTCATGTAAGTAAACATATTTATTTATGAATCTTTAGATAAGATACATATACACCACCTACTCAGGTTATGATTTTATCTGGCTGAGGTTAGAATTCGGTTTATTAAACGATTTGAGTTTATTTATGGCGCGAAACCTTATTCAGAACGTAACCTTTAATCTCGTCTTTAACTTTGACCGATTGTGTCAAAAAAAAAAAAATTCTCTCCCCAAGAATACTGTCCGAAATCCTAGAAAAACTTTACCGTTACGCAAAATCAGAAAAAAAATAGGCAATCGTAAGGCAAACAACTAACACCATCAATCAACTAGATAAACTGTATGCACTTGTAAACTACCAAAGTCAGTAATACAAAAATCCAATATTTTCGTACCAGATTTCGACAAGCGCACAAAAAATACCGTCAAGGTAACAAAATATTTTAGGTGATAATTGTTCATCCAAATCCGATTTTCCGCACATTGTTTGAATAAAGACCTGTATACAAGGTGTCCCAGTTAAGATGGAGACGAGCCAGCATCTCGGTTAGTTTTTGAGCGATTGTTTTCATTTTCACTGCGTAAACTCATATGCGTACGTTTTATAGGGATTTGACTTTTTTCTTTGACTCTGTAGTGTGAAATTTTTGGGTTTGAGACCGCTCGCGCTGTTCAGTGCTATGCTAGTTTCTACTTCAAGTGGGACACCCTTTATAAATTGGATCGGCTAATGAAGTTTGCACACAAAACACAAAATAAACGAACAGTATTTGCCCAACACTTCGAGTCCACCGAGTAGATTTGTATTACAAACACGTGCGTTTTTATTTCTGATGTCTTTATCTGTACGGATCCAGAGGTGACTAAGATGCCTTTGACGTTTTGTTTCAATCTTACGTAGTTTTTCGCGTATATTTCGCAATTATTAATAAACAAGAAGGCGCTTGGCGATCGGCCGCGCGGTTTGTATATTGATTTTCTTCGTAGGCCTACGTGATGAACCGCACGATGTTTATTAAGAACCGATAGAGATAGGTGTATCCTATTGGCTTTGATTTCAGTTGAGAAATGACGAAATAATTCACAAAATAAAACGTTTATAGAGATAAAGATTATAGAGTTCTTCCAAAAGTGCGAACAGCATCAAAGGAGTTTTTTTATAATGCACCCCCCATCCCAAAAAAAGTCCGAGATTCCATAGACTTATCTAACCAACCAATCACCCACATGGGAGTCATTTAACTCAGACCCCTCAGCAAGTATAAAGCAGAATGCAAAACACTTTCCAATTAAGCTTTGAAGAACAGGAAGACTGACGAACGTCAGCATGTTCGATGTATCAACCACCGACGCAGGAAGAATTCAGAACATTTGCAAATAATAGACCACAACTTGAAACTCCTAATAATAGAATCCGAACCAAGGTCAAAAATTATAAAAATATAAAGTATATGTGAAAGTGATCAATGCAGCTATAAAATATCTACATTCACAGACAATAAACTAACTTTCCTGCAAATTGATGGCTTCAATAAATCATCTGTAATTCAAATTATTTATAAAATCTTACGATTTAGATACCATAAAACAATTACATAAATCATTACGTTGATTAAAACAGGCAAATCACGAACATGACACGAATTTGTGGGTGTACATGAATAAAACAAGTTTTTTTCTTTATTTGCAGTAAAATTCTATGAGATCATTCGAACTGAGCCACAACTAAGAAACAAATTTGTGAGCTATATAACGTTATTTATTGTTAAATCCGTATACGGCATATGAAGAGGAAATACCGGCTTGCGTTTCCTAGACCTTTCGCATTTGATCAACACAAAAATAAACTTTGGAGTTGTTTTTAAATGAGGAAAAAAAAAGTTGAAAAATGAATGCAGAACAGTTTGTTTTAAATGCGACAGTCGGATGAGGCGCCAGTTCGTATGAAAAATTGATGCACATAAAAATGCACTTGTTTATGGGGCAAGGTCAAATGGCGAGGAAACTGTTTTAATTGGCATAACGCTTGTTAGTAATTAAAGAAAATCTTTATGCGGAATCTGCCGATAATCAGTAATGATGACGAAATTCCATGTTTTTCAATCACAAAAATCTACTCTGCAAATACCTGTCGCGCACTTCCATAGAAACTAATCAACGCCCTAAACTTCTTCTTTATTAAAGTGAAGGCGAAGGTGAAGAACAAGATATTTTTTAAAAAAATTTTTAAGACTTGTGTATAGTAAAACCAGGAAGGCTTTAGCGAATTTTTTAGCTTTTCAATTTTGATAACTTTGACCACAAAATTAAAACTCTGACTGTCCTATGTCTTATTATCCTAACAAAAATTAACCATAAAATTAAAAACCTGACTGTTCTATTGCCTATTATCCAACTATTTTCGAGACAAAAATTTAGGCATTTAAAATATTTGGGACAAACTGCTTTTATACTTTGCTATTTTAACATACAAATCGAGATTCAAGTAAGCACTAGAAGCGAATGATACCATACCGAGTTATTTAGGGTGAATTTCAAACTGTGATCAAAATGATCAAACAACAATTTTTTTCTAGCCTTGATTAGGAACCCCTGTAGACATTTTAGTGAAAAGTCCTATATAATTTTTGTTTTAGTTTTTTGAATATTCTTTGTAGTAAAACATTCTCTTAGTTCACTTCTTTTGGCGATTGATAAGTTGAAAAGGGGTGGAGAACTTAGATGACAAACGCCTAACAAAGATTCGCAGTATTATCAAGACTACGGGATCTCCTACGAGGATTTTTATTAAACCTTAAATAATGCTTTCCATTGGCTCGGTATTCCCCGAATAAAGTATATATAGACTTCGAACAAAGCCGATGCTTTTACACTTCAAAGCTGTGCTATCGATCTTTATAAAAATACATTTTCATAGATACTGATATGCGCCTTAAAAGGGGCAGGGATGATGATGCTCCCACCAGAAATAGACCAACGTCACCACCAAGTTGCTTATTAAATAACGCAACCTTTTACAGCTCAATGCAGTTCACCAACTTTATTTGACGATTTAAGAATCAACCAAAATGAGGAGTTAAAAATTTAACAATTTCTGGAAGCTGTCAAATAGAAATCAAACTTTTTCCCCTAAATTGACTTATGGTCTTATAACTACGTTTGATCATATTTTGTTTCTGAATCCCGTTTTCGCCAAATAAATATAGTTTCATTATTAATAATTAAATCATTCTCTCTTTAATTGTCGAGGCAGCCAGCTACAACTCGCTAATGTAGCTACAGCACCGCCCATTACTTAAGTCTCTTGTCTGCTTACCAAAAAAATTGCCTAGGCAACTTTCACAAGTTACTTGCGATATGTGTAAACAGCAGCGCTAAAGAAATTTTGCTGAAAATTTCACACTGTTTCAAATTAGAAACGTCACTACTTTTATTATAGCTGACAAGTCAGAGAAATTTCCACTTATTAATCTAGCGAAGTTTGCACTTTTTTATTTCGAGACTGTTTCGCAAGTTGTGAATTTTTTTGAATTTAATGGAAGGGAATGTACATTGCAAAGATGTTAAAAATAGAGTAAAAAAACAAGAATTTGCAGAACGACATCTAAACATGAAATTCGCAGCAGTACGTAACTGAATCAGGAGTGGAAAGAACGGTAAAGGAAAAGAAAAGGTGACAAATGAATTGCCTAAAAGCAAAAGGGAATTCTTTGGTCCTTTAAAATTTACATTATAGCTACAAACACACATAGCTCTACAAAAAAATATTCTTGCAAAGAAAACTTAATATTCAGGTGAAACAAAATAGTCCTTCAATTCTTCTCGAATTATTTTAGAATCATGGGAGCAATTGTGAAAGTGTTTGTTCTTCAGTGGCAATAAATGTTGACTGACTGACCATTTACAATACTGTCTTCCACCGTTTTCTGTATCAAACATTCCTACCGGTGCATACTTTGCTCTGGACGGGTTTCTTATGAAAATTATGAAAATTAAGAGGCGCCAAATAATTTTCTTTAAATCTTTTTGACGCTTTCGTTTTACCGTATTTGTTTGTTGCTAGTGTAATTTGTCGCTATAAATCTTAAAATCGTTTCGGAATACGGTGTCCGTTACCTGCAAGTCGAGATGACGCTTAAGAACCAAAATATAAGTCAAGCTCTGAAGAAGCCAACAGGATGATTGGCGAAACGTCAGCAATTTCCACTAAGCAAAAACCGACGCAGGAGGAATCCAGAAGTTTTGGAAAAAGCATTACAGTACCCTGTGGAAGTTTCTTTGAAAAAATAACCAAAATATAAGTTTATAATTTACTGGCCACTGGGCGGTTAGTACTTACTAGTTTTGTAAAAAAAATAATTTGCCCAAAAAACGCAATAATAATTAAATAAACTTTATAGCAAATATGCAACAAAAAATGAAATACCCAAAAAAAATTCGAATTTTCGAACAGTGAAAGAAATGCACGAATCGAAGCGCTACAGTACCCGCGAGTCCCGCTCGATTCGCCTCAAATTAAACTCAAAACGGGGCGAAAACGGCAAAACCGTAACCGATGAATCACCTAATCACAGTCCGGGATCATCGAGTTCGCACTCACGCCGCACATCTTCGTCACGCACGATCACCTACAAAACTACTGTGTCGTCTCGCGTCTACAATTCGTAATAATTGATCGTAAACAAACGCCAAACAGGTGTCTGTTTATCTAAAAGCGCAACAGTGTTCTCGGCTCGGACATGTCCGTCGAAAAAGCTCGCCGAAAAACGCTTATTAATAATTCGAATGATTCTGTCTTGACGTTCACTTTTTTTGTTGTTATTGAAAATGTTGCGATAGTGCGCGTCGGCGTCGTCCGCTATGCCAGGAAAAGCAAAATAAAATCGGATAAAAAATGCGGCGGCACGTCGATTTAGCGGATCGTCAGTGGCGCCGCCCGCTTATGTGGCGGAAGTTGATAAACAAAACGCTTTGCGCGTCTCCTGGATAGTTCGCTTACGTAAGACAAGGTTCTTTTGTATTGCGACAAGAACGTTGTGGTTTAGCGGCTTGAGCATAAGCGCATAAATAACTGTTGTGTGCTGGAAAATTTACGTATTGATTTTTCATTCTTTTAGAGACAGACTTTAAACACAAGAGTAGTCTAGAAATCATTATTCGCGAATCTATTCTCCGAGGCAGTATCGTCTATAGTCGATACCATTTGTGATGGCATAGTCGGCATTAAAATGCCAAACAGAATAAAACGGATTGTTCATCTTGCTTCTACTTATATTTCAACAGATGTTGTTCCGCCCTAAATGTCTATCTGATCAAAGCAAGAAAGCCGTCACTTACTTTCACGATTTTATTACTTGGAAGACAGAATCGGTTGCACTTCGCACTTTTCAATTTATTTTCTGTTTAATAATAGAACAGGGTGTTCCTGATATGCGACTATTTAAGTAGATGAATCTACATGAAAAATTAAATAAATTATTGTACGAAAAATATATATCATATCGTATAAACTATAATTTGCCAAGAGCAAATATACAAATAAGCAATATTTAATTTCAATTTACGATGAAACATCATCAGAGCCAAATGGTACCGTTATATCAAGTGTATTCTCTTTTTTTCCAGTATTCTTTTATTATATCGCTCACTCACTATAGCTCAATAATAGTTCCGTGAAAATCAGTGCTTTAGGAAAATAAAAACTGAAATATTGAGATAACTGATATCAACTCTCTTATTACAAAATTTATAGTGACATGTCTTTATAATTACATATTGATTTGTATTATTCTCTTTTTAAAACAAAAAAATATTGATATTAACTAAAAATAGATACTTTCGATATGTGTCATTATTGCACCCAGTTAGCGATATTTTCTGTGGGTGTTATACAATTGATCCAATTTTCTTTGGTAACTGTTCGGAGAGCTGCCTTCCAAACATATACAACTGCAGTATCATCGTGCCTTGCTTCGCAATATTTTTATTAAAAAATATTTTACACTGATCCCAGGCCAAACCTTAACACCTGATGAGCGACCCATTTCAGCAAACGGCAAATTTGTTTTGTAATTTTTTACAATTTTTAAAAACTCACATTTTAGACCATTTTCTGGGTAATTAATCTGCTTACTGCGCAGTCAATTTCTTCTTTCTTTTTGTCGACGCATTTGGTACACTTTCACTAAGTCTAGAATGATGTCGTGCATTATCCATAACAATTAAAGACGGCCTTTCGAGTTTCGGCAGCGGTTCTTCAAAAATGCGACCCTGTTTTGTAGTGGAAACTGGTGTAATTATCCGGTAATTGGTGTCTGTAGAGTGTACGGCACTGGGGCGTACTAGACAAAGGTATGCACAATGACAGGTAAATCGCCGGGTTTTGCCAATCTTAGTATACGAGTGGTAACAGGTAAAATGCTGAGGCACGTTCTGTCTTGGTTTACCTTTGAAACTTTGGCCGGCTCATTTTAACTGCATAAGAACCATATCTAAACCGGCGTTTTGTGGAAGGGGAAACATCATTAAATGCAAAAGATGCAGAATCCGATAATTCAAATTGCATATATTTTTGTATTGTGCGTATCAAAAAAAACTCTATCAAATTAAGGGCCAATTATATTTTGTAAAACGCCAAGTATCCAGTTGCTTGCAGTTGTAAAGCCGGTTTGTCGGGAAGTTGCAGTTGGACAAACTGTATTGATGTAAGATATTCAAAATTGATAAACTATTTACGCTCCACAAGAGAACATAGTTAAAAAGTTGTTTACTACCATACTAAGAGATGTTTATGTAATTTGTGTATCAACTTCTACTTCTACGTCACTCCATATTTTGACAATAATTCCTATTCGCCGTAGTTCAACTGCCAATTATCTTTTTCGGGAAAAATGCTTATAAGAAATTGTTACACACAGCAGCTTACTTTAGCAGGAGTGCTTGTGTGTGCTACTGCAGGTAATTTGTTTTTTTTTTTAGCAAATCCGCTAATAATACCTACACCTACACCTACTAATAATACTATGGTTAGATCAATGTCATTGATAACATACCTAGAAACCTGCAACCAAATGACAAATCATCTGATAAAAATCTCAAATCTCAAAAGTTACGCGTGAAACTGAAAATGAACGTTGGCAATTTCATGTTGTATGTAAAAAGAAAATTTCAATACATGGTTAAAATTCATTCCCAATTTTAATTTATGTTGTTTTATATGTTTCTAAAGGCATAGTTTCATAAAAAATTGGTGGTCGCTTAAAAATTTAGGGCTTTCCTGTATATATATATAAGACTATGGTTGCGGTTATTAATACCAATACGTCACGCAATCCAAAAGTATGTATCATATTTGGGAACAATTGTATAACTAGATGAGACACGTCTATTTTATATTATTCCTTTTTTTTATATTAAAAAAATATTGCAACAAAAATCAAAATCTTTGCCAATATATAATAATATTACTTGTTTCCCAGTAAGATGAGAACGCTTCATTTAATTTAATCTAATATCTGCCGAATGCGCCAGACAAAAATAAATCAGACGTTCACCGAATATTTTAATCAAAGTAGTACTTACTCCTCGCGAGTCCCTGAACAGTATGGCCGCATGGTGGGGGTCCAGAAATGCGTCGGACGCCCTGTGTATGTTCGTGGGTAGTATCGATCCCAAGGACTGCCGCCTTCGCTCTGGATCGAGCGATCTCTGTTTTAATTGGGCTCCTATGACAAGAAATAACGTAATTATTATTAATAAAGTAATCACGTTTAGTTGATTAATTCATTATAATTATTCAAATTATTTAATATTCTAAATTTATGATAAATGATGATAATCAAACTACTTAATTCTTTATAATTATCTAATAGTAATTCCAGTGATTTAAATAAAAAATTTCGCGCTCCCACCAATATAGCAAGAATTGTTAAAGTAAATTATATTTTGCAAACGTGCCGAAAATTAATACGGCACCCATCGTCGGGACCCAAATACCAAATTTGACAAATACAAGGGTTATTTATGTGAAAACCGAAATTCGGTGGGGTTTGTGTATCAAAATGTTGTTTTTCATCAAAATCTTGGCACCAAAATATTAAGTTTAACTTTATCTTTGGTGCAAGTTGCATCGCGCTTTAAAATTAATAAATAACAAGTCAATATGGTGCACGATTTTCTTATAGAGGAAAATTACTCCGTGAATAATTTTTTCACGGAGAACCCTGCTAATTTTTTGAATTTCCCAAACGTTTATAAAACAAAATCAGTGCTGCATAGAACGGTATTATATTTACCAACAGCAGCTTCATTTTCAAAAATCTGTACCTTGATATGAAAGCGTAATCATGCTTTTCTGTATTTATCACATTGCAAACCCCACACCCATATCACAATTCGTTACTAAATCGCAGCAGTCAAATTCACAATTTCAATGGAGATTTCAAATTTTACTCAAAACCATTTTGCTGATTGACTGACGACCTGTGTTAATAGTTCCCTGCAATATGATTAAAACTGTCCCAATAATTATTTAAGTGCTAATTGCGAAATGCAGAGATTTAATTATTAGCCTTTGAATATTGCGTTCTGGAATATCAGACACAGATCAAATGCTCCAACAATCGCATTAGCAATAAAAGTGGAAAGTTCTGGAATTTAATAAAATTCATTTACGCAGTACATTTTCGTGGATATATATGTCAGTTGTTGTGCACGTTAAATCGCAATTAAAAGTTTTAACAGTTTCCGAATCCGTCTGCGAACAAATGTAGCTTAAATCGCATTTGGAGTCGAGTTGGTAATTAACACTTAACTCACGAAATACCTAACGATATTGTAAAGCTTGTAGTAAACTAATTAATGGCAAAACTATCAAGCATAATCATTATAGAACATATGAAGAAAATGTAAAGTCAACTGAACTCCACGTTTTAATAAATTTTCGTGACTAGTCACCCAACGAAACTGAAAAGGACCGTCCAACACGCAAATTTAAAAATTAGGTTAATTTACCTTCCTGTATAATAGGAAATGAAGGGCTCTTGAACGATTGTATAGAAACTTAGTACAGGGTGAGCCAACGATAGAATAAAGTTCATTACCTCGTTGGTTTCAAAAGTTGAAGAAAATGGTAAATACAAAAATTGTAAAGATTATTAGGATGCACAATTTAAAATTATTTTACAGTAATCAGGAATGCCCAAAAAAGTGTAATGAATAAAACATTCATTTTTTTAAAACGCCTGTTTTTAAATTTTATTTTGAATCAGTTTGAACATCTACCATTTTTTTAATTAATAATAACACATACACCTAAACCCAATTTTCCAATATTAATTTAATTTTGCAAAAAAAAAAATAGCGCCAATATTTTTAAAGGTAGTTTCCCTCATATTTAACATTAGCATCATTCGAAGATAACGTAAGAGCTATATGCAACGGGATTTGAATTTAATGCTATATAAAATGTTAAAACAAACGAATATAGTTGGATTATGTTATGGCGCACCATATATTATATTGTTTTTTTCTGAAAGATCTTTCATATACGTATTTTTTACTATGCGATTTTTCATAGCCATGACAAAACCATTAGCCGACAGGGCTCTGTCAAGATAATAAAAATGAAGAAGACATTTATCAGCAATTTCTGTTAAAATAGAGGCCAGATTTTAAATTCACGGATAAAGTAAATAACATTAAATACTTATTATTACAAATTAACTTATCTTATTTTTAATTGTTATTATGGTGCAATAAATGTTCAAAAATATGCTCTTCCACTTGGACACATGTTTAGCCGTTTTTCTACTTCCTTCTGTAAAATACCTAATAATACAGCGTCCAGCGTGCGGGAAACGACACTTTAGCGCATCAGTTTCGTTTCCCACGCATCCGAGCCACTTCGGACACTTCCGGAATTGGAAGCAATCGGATGATTTCGGAGATTTTGCGGCACGGCTTGAATTTTGACGTTTGTCAATTCTGACGGTCATGATGTCGGTGAATGTATTCATGTTGTTTTGCAAAAATGTACCCAAAAACTAGCACACAGAAAAATGTATGCAATATATCAGACAATTTAAATACTACGTGCTATAAGCTATAATTAAAATCTAGTGGACTAGTCCGTAAGTAAAGTGACATTTAAGCTTCCCACAGATATGTTACATACCGTTCGCATGAAATTTAGTGGTTTTTAAACTTTTTATATTCATATCTTGCCAAGACCAATCGTACATTTTTTCATCAGGATGTTATTTGTGTTTTCTAGTGGTGCGATTAACGGTAGATTGGGATGTATCATATAAGCTACTTGACTGCCATTGACCTGGTTATTATCTTGAACTTGAAGTAAAATTTCCGATTCTTCTTCCTCATTGGTAGCATTCCGGTATAAAACTTTCCGTTTATCATATTCAATGCTATCCCTACCATCAACCCGTTCCATTAAACACTCAAGAGATTATCTAGTTGATATACGTCAGTAGTGAATAAGTATAATATAGGCTTCCCCCACTCCTCTCCCTTTTGTGGGCGTATCCTCCTTCCCCACGACTCTCTAGCTCCTCCCCCTTTACCCATAATCCCTTGAAACTGGCTCCCATTGGATAAGCAACCAGAAATGCGGTTTAATCAATCTCCCCACCTCTAGTTTGCGATGGCGGCGAAGCCAATCAGAGCCCAGATATTTTCCCACCCCTAAGAAAAGCAATGGCGTCAATGAGACTTGATCATATTGTTCGCGTGACCATCTGCACCCCCTAGCGGTTCGAATGTAAACTAGTGTCCCCTCTTGGAATAAGATTTTCTTTAATAAGGTAACCCCACCTAGTGAATATTGACCAAAACATTTATTTTAAAAACATATAGTTCTGCGAATGTGTACCCACGCGGGTACAAACTGTACTTTTATTGCGCACAAAGGACAGGGGAAATAAAGACGAAAAGTGTTGGATTTCTTTTCTCGGAACTGGAAGCTGGCAGGCACCACCAATAATATCTGCAAAACAAAAAGCTGGTTAAAATTTTCATTAATAAAGTAGGATATTAGAAACCATATACCTTTTTAATTTACTAAGCAATCTACCGTGCGTTAACTTCATACATATTTCCGCATGCTTCTGTTTTAAGGTATCGTGAAATATTTGACTATTTATCTGGGAAAAGTTCATATGTCGAAAATATTATGTGTATGTGGCCGTGGTAGGCTTTCTTTACTATTATAATTTTATTTTTATTATTTAATATTTACAAAATTAATTTATCTATCTTATTGATGATTTTGATTTTCTTTGCTATTTTTATTATTTGTTTTTATTATTTAATATTTTCAAAATTAATTTAATTTATCTATCTTATTGATGATTTTAAGATATCGCAGTCAACTTTACTATTTCATCAATTTCTTTTATTTATTGCTGATCTTTGAGGATAGTGTACATACTTTTTTTCGTAACTTATCTGTATCTACCCTTTAATTTCCTATCAAGCCATAAAGCAAACTCGAAAGGCATCTTAACTAAAAAGTCATATACTTTAAAGCTGCTGCGACTACTACATGAAAGTGTGTTTCTGTGAAATCTCAACAATAATGAAATCTGGACGCTTATATTAAATACTGTAATACTCTTCTCTGCTAACGCTCTAGGAGACGCTATTTGAACCCTGTTCAAAGAAAAACTTCTACAGCCCAAATAACCCCTCTGAACCACACTTAAGCGCATCACTCTTTCACTGTCTTGCAGCCTTCAGATTAATATTCCGTACTAACTACGTATGCCATACACGAAACGTTCTCTTTTCTAATTTTTTTCTATGCGCTACATTAACGAACAGGATCTAAACTTTTCTGTCTGTGTATTTTGTTAGCCACCTTAAAAAAATTAAAAAAAAGGTATGCGAACCTAGAGGATATTTTCCATATTTTTCACAAATGGTGACAACAATTAATGCAAGTATTATTTTTAATAATAATCCATCTTTCGCTATGACACGAAAACATCGACTTTTTAATTCTAACTTTTCTCATAGAGCTTCCCTTTAGTCTCTATCTGTTCTTTAACTAAATCCCCACCTTTTTGAAAAACCAACCTCTAAAAATAGTTAATTTTCTCTAATTTAAATTTGTACGTTTTCCGCAATATGTGTGAATATTTTCGCTAGAGCATTTAGTTACTTAGTACATGTCCTAATCAATATTTTAAAAATATAATTCTAATGATACGTGTTTACGATTTGAAGATAACGAAACATTCCCCAGTTTCATAAATGAGAGCTCACTGCCAAACTACCAAACATCACAGTACAAACTACCGTACTACGCCCCCTGGACAAAATCAGGTCAGTCAGCGTCATTAATTCTACCTGCGTTAACGAATAGCGTATTGTTAATTATGGTTTAATACGCAGAAAATTTAAGTAACAAATAATTGCAATGAAACTCACTAACATCATAAATTATTAAAAAAAAAATTAGAACAGTTGGAATTTACTGGAGTAACCAATTTGGCACTAAAAATGGAAATTTTCGATACTCTACTAGGTGCCTACAATAAATTTTACTATTATTTTTTAATGCAGAGACACAACGATTTTCTAGTTCTGAATTTGATCAGGGGTATATGACCATAGTTTACGCCGACTCTAAAAGGCATGCAGTCTATTGTTTTTGAACGCCCCATTTTGTGTATTATGTTCAAAACAGAGACTCTCTGGGCTTACGACTACAGCTACCAGCTACTACTTTCAATAATATTAACACAAAAAAAGTAGGTGGCATTTCTATAATACGTGCAAAGTTTATGTGAAACTGACTGGAAGACAGAGTAATGCACCAATATGTTACTAAACATATTTCGATAGAATTCCGTAAGAGCTTACCTCCAAGTTTCCTCATTTAGTCAGTCAAAGCATCAAATGGGAAATTCCAATCCAACATAGGTAGTGGTGGAAATATATCAATCGCCTACGTTACCGATGGTACCCGACTGAAGCTTCTGCGTCTTCTTTACCCCACATGCCTACTTAAAAGATACTGGTCTAAGTCTCAATATTCCTGTTAAAAAAAGAGAGGTTCTATATTGCCATAACTATGTGTTTTCAAAATTTTACCTGAATGGTTCGTGATTCCTTATATATGCAGTGTTGGCAGCAATGTGGCGACGACTACGCTGAAACTTTCCATATCTCGTGTCCCCATGACTGGTCTGTTTCATATATCAAACCTCACCTCGCACGGGTTTGAACCTCCTTTAAAAAAAAAAAACAGGCAAGACTTATACTTATATCAAAGTAATACGAGGAACTTATATTTTATGCCAAAACTTATTTCATCACCTCCAAAGGGGAGTAGGGGTTTCTAAAGTATGGTAGGTACATCTCTTTCATTTTTTAATTAAAAAAGTGACACAATTACGCGACGTAACTCGATCCGGATCGTTAACGCGTCTCAAGATGGGGGTTTAGAGATGCTGAGGTCATTAAATTGATTCACTATTACCAGTACACACTGAAACCCCTTATTTCCAAAATAAAAAAATTGTTAACTGTTAACACAACAAAAAAAACTATTTTCTCACCAATTATATTTCTGGGTCGTTTTCAGAATTTGTCCAACGTAGAATCCCAAGAGGATAGGGCCGCAATTTCGAAAAATGTTCATGTCTCCCCACTATGCATTTGTACAAGAAGCAGGGCCGGATTAACAGCAATTATATTCTTGTCAGTCAACATACAGCCGCCGATTGAATTCTCGGATTCTGCTTTACTAGTTGCCATGGTCTGTCAAATATGTTACTTAAAAATTGTATATTTTTTTTACAAATAATATACCTTTCCTAAAATAATTCCGCCTTTGTCAAGTGGGACACGGGCACGTCTGTCCGCTTTGAAAAGCGCAGGCGTATGTATCTTCCAAAATGATCCAAGCAGGCCCGGATTGCCAGCAAATACACAACTCCCCGATTCAATTCTGAGATGTTGCTTCACGAGTTACCATGATCTGTCAAATATTTTAATTAAAAAAAATCTATTATTTAGCAACAATATACCTTTTTAAAATAATTTCGTCTTTTTTCAAGTTCAACAGGACACGTGTGTTCGTTTCAGTTGGACAAGGGCACGTCTGTCCGCTTTGAAAAGCGCGGCGTATGTATCTTCCAAAATGATCCAAATTGTTAACCTTTTTTTGATTCCTCGTTCCCCGATTCAATTCTGAGATGTTGCTTCACGAGTTACCATGATCTGTCAAATATTTTAATTAAAAAAAAAAATCTATTATTTAGCAACAATATACCTTTTTAAAAATAATTTCGTCTTTTTTCAAGTTCAACAGGACACGTGTGTTCGTTTCGAAAGGTTTCGTAGTCTGTAGCTCTGTCGAATTCTCCAAAATTCGTTAAACCTTCAGATATTTTCAAAATTTGTCCAACGCAGACTTCCACTCACGCAGTTTCGAAAACTTTCTGGTCTCCCCGCCATGCATTTGTACACGAAGCCGTTCTGGACTATCAGCAAACAGCACATCCGTCATTTTTCTTCTCGGATTCCGCTTGACGAGTTACATCGATCTGTCAAATATTTAATGTAAAACAATCTTATCTATTACTTTTACCCAATATTAAGTACCTATTCAAAATTAGTAGCGCCTTTTCGAGTTCGAAAGGTTTCGTAGCCTATAGCCCTGCCGAAATGGCATTGCATTTGTACACGAAGCAGGGTCGGATTGTAAGCAAACAGCACCCCGGTCACTTTTCTTCTCGGATTCTGCTTGACGAGTTACATCGATCTGTGGAATATTTAGCGTAAAAAAAAATTATCTATTACTTTTACCAAAAATGAAGTACCTATTCAAAATTAGTAGCGCCTTTTCGAGTTCGAAAGGTTTCGTAGCCTATAGCCCTGCCGAAATGGCATTGCATTTGTACACGAAGCAGGGTCGGATTGTAAGCAAACAGCACCACCGGTCACTTTTCTTCTCGGATTCTGCTTGACGAGTTACATCGATCTGTGGAATATTTAGCGAAAAAAAAAATTATCTATTACTTTTACCAAAAATGAAGTACCTTTTTTCTTTAAAACAGTTCGTCCTTTTCGAGTTTGAAAGGTTTCGTAGCCTATAGCCCTGCCGAAATGTCATTGCATTTGTACACGAAGCAGGGTCGGATTGTCAGCAAACACCACAAGCGTCACTTTTCTTTTCGGTTTCCGC
This sequence comes from Cylas formicarius, assembly GCF_029955315.1. Classification (NCBI taxonomy): domain Eukaryota; kingdom Metazoa; phylum Arthropoda; class Insecta; order Coleoptera; family Brentidae; genus Cylas; species Cylas formicarius. The sequence continues at coordinate 15,554,592 of NW_026844264.1, read as the reverse complement.
TTGACGAATTACATCGATCGGTCAAATATTTAATATAAAAAATATCTATTTTACCAAAAATACGTACTCTTCTAAGATAAATTAGCTCTTTTCGAGTTTAAGAGGACACGTATGTCAACTGTAGGATGTTTTATTATTATATTTTCCAGTGTCTATAAATTAATAAACAACAGAAGCTTCCGAATACAAAAATTTCAACATGAGTTTTTTTTCTTGAAATTTAAAAGTTCTAACCCCTAAAACCATATTTTAATACGCTGGCGGACGTATAACAATCCCCAAAAATTACCATATTTAAATTGTTACTATTGATATATTTCTATTCCGAACTTAACTCAATACATGCAAAAAAAAACTAGCGAATGTTATTTATTATCTCCGATGGGTGGATGATTGAGAAACGTTTAAATAAATCTACCTTTCTGTCTCTCTTTTTCTATATAGGTCACTCATTCTCTCTATCTGTTACTTTCCACAATCCGAATTTACACTTGGCCCCCCAAAAATCTTGTAAAATTTTATCTGCTTAACTTCTTCGCGTTGTTCATATGGCTGAATTTTTTGGGAGATATATCGTGCGTTATTTCTATTAAAATTCTGTTTCCTTTTTACCTACTTCAAAAACGTAAGCGAGCATTTTTGGTTGTTTTATTAAACAAAAATTGATACTAACCAAGATCCGTATCTCCGACCTCAGCTTCCTTTGATCACTCCCCAATTTTTTTTAATTAAGTATAGAAACCTCGTCGAACATATACTAGGTCAAAATGTTACGCGGTTACTCATTAAAGTCGCAATTCCGAAAGCTTCTTACCTATCTTTTTCCAGTCTTTTTTGTTTTATTTATCCGTATATGAAACACACATTGAACACAAAACTTAAACTCGTTGGCGATATTGCATTAAGCAACAAACGCGTATAACAGAAACGAACCCTTAACACAAACGCTTCTTTAAACTTCGACTGACACGTGAAACAACCCGCATTCCTACGAAAGGCAGGTAAACCAAGCAGGTCAAATTTTAAGCTACCCTCCAGTGTCGTCGTAGGTTGGGGCATAGTAAATAGCGAATACAACAAAGCGGTAATTTATAATAATTTAATTTGCATTTTATTTAACTTAAGTTGTTTTGTAGAAAATGAGACATTTCTACAATTAATCAATATACTACGAGTACTTTTCCGCTTAATTACTATTTTTGAGAAACAAAAGGAAACGTTAGATTCCATTCAAACTTTTTCGGTTTTCATGATATCTCGCGTTTATTTAGAAGCTAATGGCCTGTGGCCTTAACCAGACGTTTCCAAAGCCTGGTTTGATATTATGTATATAAATCTTAACAAACACGAAAAATAGAGTTATATTGCCACCGAAAATCTGAATTTATGTTTAAAAATGTAACTTCCCGTATTTAAACTATTGCCTGCATTGGCGCCTATATTTTATAGTTTTTTTTTTGTATCCTATTTTTTTTTGTTTTGCTTGCAAATGTGTGTCCATTTTTCGGGTACTGAATTTTTTTTTCTCAAATTATTACAAATTACTCAAAACGGAGTTAAAAAGAGACGAGGAGAAAAGGGTAGAACCCTTATTTCTCCGACACTGACCTCCGATGTTTATAAAAATTGACCCCTTGACACCCTCCCCGTGAATATTTTACAAAGGATTTTTAAAATTTAACTTCCAAATAACGCATACTCTCGCCTAGTGTCACAGTTTTGGGCCCCATTTTGCTATGGTTAGACAGGTTTATTCTTGTACATTGTCGGGACAAAAGAAGCATCTCCTTCATCCAAATTGACTTTTTCATACCTAATATAACAGCTGCCGGGCATCATCTCGCCTTAATTGTTTCTATTGAATTAATTTTAGTTACAAAAAATTAGATGATCGTCAAAATTGGCATAAAAAGATAATCAAGATTTAATTAAAACAAGAATATGCACAAAAGAAAAGAGATAAACTCCGACACGGGAAACAAGGAAATATCGCTGAAACGGCAATTGATCTAGCGCGCGCCTTTTTTAAAAATAATAATTTTTCAAAAGAATTCTAGGCTAAGCTAAATACCTGGTGCAACAAAATATTGAAGGATCTTCATGATCCTACCTGTGAGCGAGTAGAAAATTATTTGCAAAGAGGATAAAGGTATATCTTAATATAAATAGTTTCACTATTGATAATATGTCCCCTTTTAAAATGGCGCATTATTTGATACGTACTTTTTTCTTGTCAGAGCTTGTCTAAAAAAAAAAAATCGGGATGGATGGAGGTTCTCCGTCAGGTTTTTTTCCTGTCGAAACAAGTATGTGCGGCGTTCGCTTTGGATCTGGGGGAATGGGTGGGGTTATACATATATAAGCTATAAGAAATTTTAATTTTTTATTCAGTTTCCACTCATACAATTTCGTGATAAGTGCAGAGTGAGAAAAATGTCCGAAGTCGAAAATTATCCAACGCAAGCATTGGATTCGTGGGGAAGATTTGTGGTCAATGCGGAAATAATCCGCGAACAAAAATACATTTACGAGGCAGCAATTACGCTGCCGGAATTCGGACTAGAAATTACCTCAGGTCTTAGCCCAGCAAGAATCTTCGCTCCGGCAGTGAAAGTGAGCTTTATCCCCTACGTTTTGGCGGAGAAAAGAAGCATTTCGTTCGACGAGATAGACTTCACAGAATTAATACAACAGCTTCCATTGTTATTGTTAGCAGGCCCGACTGGTAAAGTTATGTATTTAACCTGCTTCAAACTCAGCTGTCTACAATGTGATGGTGAAGTCTTGGTCAAGATTGAAAATAGCGAGGGTATACTCTATATTTCGAAAGACTGGGTACAGAAATTAATTACCATAAGCAAATTGGTATTTAAAAGAATACGAGTACTGTCTCGTTTGAACTTTTACGAGTACTACGATAGAATATTGTATTTGACTATACATGAAAATTTACTGGAAGACGCCAAAATCTTTCCGCATATAGAATATTTATGTTCTACAGAAGAGAGTGAGCAGAGCTACTGCATGGAGGACTACATGCGTTTTGGAAAAATGCAGATAAAACAAGATATCAACAAAAGGATAGCATGGGACATACCTGTGTTTTAATAGAAATTTACCTGTAAACTAATAATAATAAATGTATTTTTAAAATTCAGTGTGTGTGTATGTTTTATCCTTACCCCCATAAAAAAAAGTAAAAAAAAAAACAAGTAATTGCGTAAAATAATTTTATTAAAGAAAAAAAAAATAACAACAAAATATATTCAAACAAAACATGGTACCACCGGAATGAAACCATCAGAAATTACCCCAACAACGGAGATTCTCGCATATAATTTACCAAAAAAAAAATTTGCAGTGCAAAAGTCAAAGTTCAAAGCTGGCGATGCAGTGAGCATAAGTCGCACAAAATCGGTTTTTGACAAAAGCTATGAAATTAATTGGACACCCCGAAAATTTCAAGATTGTTAAAGTAAGTGGTTCCTTCCCTCTTACGTATATTTTGGAAGATGTGGAGGGGCGTTAAATCAAAGCTTCGTTTTATGAAGTCGAATTACAAAAACCGTACTACCAAATAGTCGATTCGACTATTTGGTAGTACGGTTTTTGTAATTCGACTTCATAAAACGAAGCTTTGATTTAACGCCCCTCCACATCTTCCAAAATATACGTAAGAGGGAAGGAACCACTTACTTTAACAATCTTGAAATTTTCGGGGTGTCCAATTAATTTCATAGCTTTTGTCAAAAACCGATTTTGTGCGACTTATGCTCACTGCATCGCCAGCTTTGAACTTTGACTTTTGCACTGCAAATTTTTTTTTTGGTAAATTATATGCGAGAATCTCCGTTGTTGGGGTAATTTCTGATGGTTTCATTCCGGTGGTACCATGTTTTGTTTGAATATATTTTGTTGTTATTTTTTTTTTCTTTAATAAAATTATTTTACGCAATTACTTGTTTTTTTTTTTACTTTTTTTTATGGGGGTAAGGATAAAACATACACACACACTGAATTTTAAAAATACATTTATTATTATTAGTTTACAGGTAAATTTCTATTAAAACACAGGTATGTCCCATGCTATCCTTTTGTTGATATCTTGTTTTATCTGCATTTTTCCAAAACGCATGTAGTCCTCCATGCAGTAGCTCTGCTCACTCTCTTCTGTAGAACATAAATATTCTATATGCGGAAAGATTTTGGCGTCTTCCAGTAAATTTTCATGTATAGTCAAATACAATATTCTATCGTAGTACTCGTAAAAGTTCAAACGAGACAGTACTCGTATTCTTTTAAATACCAATTTGCTTATGGTAATTAATTTCTGTACCCAGTCTTTCGAAATATAGAGTATACCCTCGCTATTTTCAATCTTGACCAAGACTTCACCATCACATTGTAGACAGCTGAGTTTGAAGCAGGTTAAATACATAACTTTACCAGTCGGGCCTGCTAACAATAACAATGGAAGCTGTTGTATTAATTCTGTGAAGTCTATCTCGTCGAACGAAATGCTTCTTTTCTCCGCCAAAACGTAGGGGATAAAGCTCACTTTCACTGCCGGAGCGAAGATTCTTGCTGGGCTAAGACCTGAGGTAATTTCTAGTCCGAATTCCGGCAGCGTAATTGCTGCCTCGTAAATGTATTTTTGTTCGCGGATTATTTCCGCATTGACCACAAATCTTCCCCACGAATCCAATGCTTGCGTTGGATAATTTTCGACTTCGGACATTTTTCTCACTCTGCACTTATCACGAAATTGTATGAGTGGAAACTGAATAAAAAATTAAAATTTCTTATAGCTTATATATGTATAACCCCACCCATTCCCCCAGATCCAAAGCGAACGCCGCACATACTTGTTTCGACAGGAAAAAAACCTGACGGAGAACCTCCATCCATCCCGATTTTTTTTTTTTAGACAAGCTCTGACAAGAAAAAAGTACGTATCAAATAATGCGCCATTTTAAAAGGGGACATATTATCAATAGTGAAACTATTTATATTAAGATATACCTTTATCCTCTTTGCAAATAATTTTCTACTCGCTCACAGGTAGGATCATGAAGATCCTTCAATATTTTGTTGCACCAGGTATTTAGCTTAGCCTAGAATTCTTTTGAAAAATTATTATTTTTAAAAAAGGCGCGCGCTAGATCAATTGCCGTTTCAGCGATATTTCCTTGTTTCCCGTGTCGGAGTTTATCTCTTTTCTTTTGTGCATATTCTTGTTTTAATTAAATCTTGATTATCTTTTTATGCCAATTTTGACGATCATCTAATTTTTTGTAACTAAAATTAATTCAATAGAAACAATTAAGGCGAGATGATGCCCGGCAGCTGTTATATTAGGTATGAAAAAGTCAATTTGGATGAAGGAGATGCTTCTTTTGTCCCGACAATGTACAAGAATAAACCTGTCTAACCATAGCAAAATGGGGCCCAAAACTGTGACACTAGGCGAGAGTATGCGTTATTTGGAAGTTAAATTTTAAAAATCCTTTGTAAAATATTCACGGGGAGGGTGTCAAGGGGTCAATTTTTATAAACATCGGAGGTCAGTGTCGGAGAAATAAGGGTTCTACCCTTTTCTCCTCGTCTCTTTTTAACTCCGTTTTGAGTAATTTGTAATAATTTGAGAAAAAAAAATTCAGTACCCGAAAAATGGACACACATTTGCAAGCAAAACAAAAAAAAATAGGATACAAAAAAAAAACTATAAAATATAGGCGCCAATGCAGGCAATAGTTTAAATACGGGAAGTTACATTTTTAAACATAAATTCAGATTTTCGGTGGCAATATAACTCTATTTTTCGTGTTTGTTAAGATTTATATACATAATATCAAACCAGGCTTTGGAAACGTCTGGTTAAGGCCACAGGCCATTAGCTTCTAAATAAACGCGAGATATCATGAAAACCGAAAAAGTTTGAATGGAATCTAACGTTTCCTTTTGTTTCTCAAAAATAGTAATTAAGCGGAAAAGTACTCGTAGTATATTGATTAATTGTAGAAATGTCTCATTTTCTACAAAACAACTTAAGTTAAATAAAATGCAAATTAAATTATTATAAATTACCGCTTTGTTGTATTCGCTATTTACTATGCCCCAACCTACGACGACACTGGAGGGTAGCTTAAAATTTGACCTGCTTGGTTTACCTGCCTTTCGTAGGAATGCGGGTTGTTTCACGTGTCAGTCGAAGTTTAAAGAAGCGTTTGTGTTAAGGGTTCGTTTCTGTTATACGCGTTTGTTGCTTAATGCAATATCGCCAACGAGTTTAAGTTTTGTGTTCAATGTGTGTTTCATATACGGATAAATAAAACAAAAAAGACTGGAAAAAGATAGGTAAGAAGCTTTCGGAATTGCGACTTTAATGAGTAACCGCGTAACATTTTGACCTAGTATATGTTCGACGAGGTTTCTATACTTAATTAAAAAAAATTGGGGAGTGATCAAAGGAAGCTGAGGTCGGAGATACGGATCTTGGTTAGTATCAATTTTTGTTTAATAAAACAACCAAAAATGCTCGCTTACGTTTTTGAAGTAGGTAAAAAGGAAACAGAATTTTAATAGAAATAACGCACGATATATCTCCCAAAAAATTCAGCCATATGAACAACGCGAAGAAGTTAAGCAGATAAAATTTTACAAGATTTTTGGGGGGCCAAGTGTAAATTCGGATTGTGGAAAGTAACAGATAGAGAGAATGAGTGACCTATATAGAAAAAGAGAGACAGAAAGGTAGATTTATTTAAACGTTTCTCAATCATCCACCCATCGGAGATAATAAATAACATTCGCTAGTTTTTTTTTGCATGTATTGAGTTAAGTTCGGAATAGAAATATATCAATAGTAACAATTTAAATATGGTAATTTTTGGGGATTGTTATACGTCCGCCAGCGTATTAAAATATGGTTTTAGGGGTTAGAACTTTTAAATTTCAAGAAAAAAAACTCATGTTGAAATTTTTGTATTCGGAAGCTTCTGTTGTTTATTAATTTATAGACACTGGAAAATATAATAATAAAACATCCTACAGTTGACATACGTGTCCTCTTAAACTCGAAAAGAGCTAATTTATCTTAGAAGAGTACGTATTTTTGGTAAAATAGATATTTTTTATATTAAATATTTGACCGATCGATGTAATTCGTCAAGCGGAAACCGAAAAGAAAAGTGACGCTTGTGGTGTTTGCTGACAATCCGACCCTGCTTCGTGTACAAATGCAATGACATTTCGGCAGGGCTATAGGCTACGAAACCTTTCAAACTCGAAAAGGACGAACTGTTTTAAAGAAAAAAGGTACTTCATTTTTGGTAAAAGTAATAGATAATTTTTTTTTTCGCTAAATATTCCACAGATCGATGTAACTCGTCAAGCAGAATCCGAGAAGAAAAGTGACCGGTGGTGCTGTTTGCTTACAATCCGACCCTGCTTCGTGTACAAATGCAATGCCATTTCGGCAGGGCTATAGGCTACGAAACCTTTCGAACTCGAAAAGGCGCTACTAATTTTGAATAGGTACTTCATTTTTGGTAAAAGTAATAGATAATTTTTTTTTACGCTAAATATTCCACAGATCGATGTAACTCGTCAAGCAGAATCCGAGAAGAAAAGTGACCGGGGTGCTGTTTGCTTACAATCCGACCCTGCTTCGTGTACAAATGCAATGCCATTTCGGCAGGGCTATAGGCTACGAAACCTTTCGAACTCGAAAAGGCGCTACTAATTTTGAATAGGTACTTAATATTGGGTAAAAGTAATAGATAAGATTGTTTTACATTAAATATTTGACAGATCGATGTAACTCGTCAAGCGGAATCCGAGAAGAAAAATGACGGATGTGCTGTTTGCTGATAGTCCAGAACGGCTTCGTGTACAAATGCATGGCGGGGAGACCAGAAAGTTTTCGAAACTGCGTGAGTGGAAGTCTGCGTTGGACAAATTTTGAAAATATCTGAAGGTTTAACGAATTTTGGAGAATTCGACAGAGCTACAGACTACGAAACCTTTCGAAACGAACACACGTGTCCTGTTGAACTTGAAAAAAGACGAAATTATTTTTAAAAAGGTATATTGTTGCTAAATAATAGATTTTTTTTTTTAATTAAAATATTTGACAGATCATGGTAACTCGTGAAGCAACATCTCAGAATTGAATCGGGGAACGAGGAATCAAAAAAAGGTTAACAATTTGGATCATTTTGGAAGATACATACGCCGCGCTTTTCAAAGCGGACAGACGTGCCCTTGTCCAACTGAAACGAACACACGTGTCCTGTTGAACTTGAAAAAAGACGAAATTATTTTAAAAAGGTATATTGTTGCTAAATAATAGATTTTTTTTAATTAAAATATTTGACAGATCATGGTAACTCGTGAAGCAACATCTCAGAATTGAATCGGGGAGTTGTGTATTTGCTGGCAATCCGGGCCTGCTTGGATCATTTTGGAAGATACATACGCCTGCGCTTTTCAAAGCGGACAGACGTGCCCGTGTCCCACTTGACAAAGGCGGAATTATTTTAGGAAAGGTATATTATTTGTAAAAAAAATATACAATTTTTAAGTAACATATTTGACAGACCATGGCAACTAGTAAAGCAGAATCCGAGAATTCAATCGGCGGCTGTATGTTGACTGACAAGAATATAATTGCTGTTAATCCGGCCCTGCTTCTTGTACAAATGCATAGTGGGGAGACATGAACATTTTTCGAAATTGCGGCCCTATCCTCTTGGGATTCTACGTTGGACAAATTCTGAAAACGACCCAGAAATATAATTGGTGAGAAAATAGTTTTTTTTGTTGTGTTAACAGTTAACAATTTTTTTATTTTGGAAATAAGGGGTTTCAGTGTGTACTGGTAATAGTGAATCAATTTAATGACCTCAGCATCTCTAAACCCCCATCTTGAGACGCGTTAACGATCCGGATCGAGTTACGTCGCGTAATTGTGTCACTTTTTTAATTAAAAAATGAAAGAGATGTACCTACCATACTTTAGAAACCCCTACTCCCCTTTGGAGGTGATGAAATAAGTTTTGGCATAAAATATAAGTTCCTCGTATTACTTTGATATAAGTATAAGTCTTGCCTGTTTTTTTTTTTTAAAGGAGGTTCAAACCCGTGCGAGGTGAGGTTTGATATATGAAACAGACCAGTCATGGGGACACGAGATATGGAAAGTTTCAGCGTAGTCGTCGCCACATTGCTGCCAACACTGCATATATAAGGAATCACGAACCATTCAGGTAAAATTTTGAAAACACATAGTTATGGCAATATAGAACCTCTCTTTTTTTAACAGGAATATTGAGACTTAGACCAGTATCTTTTAAGTAGGCATGTGGGGTAAAGAAGACGCAGAAGCTTCAGTCGGGTACCATCGGTAACGTAGGCGATTGATATATTTCCACCACTACCTATGTTGGATTGGAATTTCCCATTTGATGCTTTGACTGACTAAATGAGGAAACTTGGAGGTAAGCTCTTACGGAATTCTATCGAAATATGTTTAGTAACATATTGGTGCATTACTCTGTCTTCCAGTCAGTTTCACATAAACTTTGCACGTATTATAGAAATGCCACCTACTTTTTTTGTGTTAATATTATTGAAAGTAGTAGCTGGTAGCTGTAGTCGTAAGCCCAGAGAGTCTCTGTTTTGAACATAATACACAAAATGGGGCGTTCAAAAACAATAGACTGCATGCCTTTTAGAGTCGGCGTAAACTATGGTCATATACCCCTGATCAAATTCAGAACTAGAAAATCGTTGTGTCTCTGCATTAAAAAATAATAGTAAAATTTATTGTAGGCACCTAGTAGAGTATCGAAAATTTCCATTTTTAGTGCCAAATTGGTTACTCCAGTAAATTCCAACTGTTCTAATTTTTTTTTTAATAATTTATGATGTTAGTGAGTTTCATTGCAATTATTTGTTACTTAAATTTTCTGCGTATTAAACCATAATTAACAATACGCTATTCGTTAACGCAGGTAGAATTAATGACGCTGACTGACCTGATTTTGTCCAGGGGGCGTAGTACGGTAGTTTGTACTGTGATGTTTGGTAGTTTGGCAGTGAGCTCTCATTTATGAAACTGGGGAATGTTTCGTTATCTTCAAATCGTAAACACGTATCATTAGAATTATATTTTTAAAATATTGATTAGGACATGTACTAAGTAACTAAATGCTCTAGCGAAAATATTCACACATATTGCGGAAAACGTACAAATTTAAATTAGAGAAAATTAACTATTTTTAGAGGTTGGTTTTTCAAAAAGGTGGGGATTTAGTTAAAGAACAGATAGAGACTAAAGGGAAGCTCTATGAGAAAAGTTAGAATTAAAAAGTCGATGTTTTCGTGTCATAGCGAAAGATGGATTATTATTAAAAATAATACTTGCATTAATTGTTGTCACCATTTGTGAAAAATATGGAAAATATCCTCTAGGTTCGCATACCTTTTTTTTAATTTTTTTAAGGTGGCTAACAAAATACACAGACAGAAAAGTTTAGATCCTGTTCGTTAATGTAGCGCATAGAAAAAAATTAGAAAAGAGAACGTTTCGTGTATGGCATACGTAGTTAGTACGGAATATTAATCTGAAGGCTGCAAGACAGTGAAAGAGTGATGCGCTTAAGTGTGGTTCAGAGGGGTTATTTGGGCTGTAGAAGTTTTTCTTTGAACAGGGTTCAAATAGCGTCTCCTAGAGCGTTAGCAGAGAAGAGTATTACAGTATTTAATATAAGCGTCCAGATTTCATTATTGTTGAGATTTCACAGAAACACACTTTCATGTAGTAGTCGCAGCAGCTTTAAAGTATATGACTTTTTAGTTAAGATGCCTTTCGAGTTTGCTTTATGGCTTGATAGGAAATTAAAGGGTAGATACAGATAAGTTACGAAAAAAAGTATGTACACTATCCTCAAAGATCAGCAATAAATAAAAGAAATTGATGAAATAGTAAAGTTGACTGCGACATCTTAAAATCATCAATAAGATAGATAAATTAAATTAATTTTGAAAATATTAAATAATAAAAACAAATAATAAAAATAGCAAAGAAAATCAAAATCATCAATAAGATAGATAAATTAATTTTGTAAATATTAAATAATAAAAATAAAATTATAATAGTAAAGAAAGCCTACCACGGCCACATACACATAATATTTTCGACATATGAACTTTTCCCAGATAAATAGTCAAATATTTCACGATACCTTAAAACAGAAGCATGCGGAAATATGTATGAAGTTAACGCACGGTAGATTGCTTAGTAAATTAAAAAGGTATATGGTTTCTAATATCCTACTTTATTAATGAAAATTTTAACCAGCTTTTTGTTTTGCAGATATTATTGGTGGTGCCTGCCAGCTTCCAGTTCCGAGAAAAGAAATCCAACACTTTTCGTCTTTATTTCCCCTGTCCTTTGTGCGCAATAAAAGTACAGTTTGTACCCGCGTGGGTACACATTCGCAGAACTATATGTTTTTAAAATAAATGTTTTGGTCAATATTCACTAGGTGGGGTTACCTTATTAAAGAAAATCTTATTCCAAGAGGGGACACTAGTTTACATTCGAACCGCTAGGGGGTGCAGATGGTCACGCGAACAATATGATCAAGTCTCATTGGCGCCATTGCTTTTCTTAGGGGTGGGAAAATATCTGGGCTCTGATTGGCTTCGCCGCCATCGCAAACTAGAGGTGGGGAGATTGATTAAACCGCATTTCTGGTTGCTTATCCAATGGGAGCCAGTTTCAAGGGATTATGGGTAAAGGGGGAGGAGCTAGAGAGTCGTGGGGAAGGAGGATACGCCCACAAAAGGGAGAGGAGTGGGGGAAGCCTATATTATACTTATTCACTACTTACGTCTATTGGGGTATTTCGCCTTGTAAACTCTTACTGTCAACAAAGAATTTTTTTCCGCATCATTCAGTACATCATATCAATATATTAATGCATACTTAAGTTTTTTTTTTAATTTACTGACACCACAATAAATTTTATGAATTTATTTACTCAGTTGTCAGGTAAAAATTTGACGTCATTTTGTCATGTCCAACTAATGTTATAGCAATAGTCTTAGTCTTAGACAGAACGGAGGGTAAACATAGAAAAAGTTAAAATAAAGTATTAAAAAAACGTATAAAACATACTTAATAAAAGTTGTAAGTTTTTGTAAGATCTTTCAGAAAAATGTGTGGTGTGTCATCTAAAAACAAACGAGATTTTCCTAATTAAAATTCAATGATCCACCTTTAAAACCAGTATTTTTTTAGAAAAATTTAAATATTGAAAAAACTATTAGATTTGGGTATGTATTATTATAACTTAATAAAAACATTGAAGAATTTTAAAAGGAATTCAAAACAAAATTTAAAAATAGGGTGTCCTATATACTTTAAAATCATTTTGAATTGTGCATCCTAACAATCTTTACACCTTTTTTATTTACCACTTTCTTCAACTTTTGAAGGAAAATTCTCGAGAAAAAAATGCTTTTAGAAAAATTCTAATTATTAGAGTTTAATAAAACCCGTGACCATCCAACAGTGACGCAGCGACTTGCAAAATTACGATGAAAAAATTACTGCAGTGTAACACAACCAACCGACTCGATGCGCTTTGGTGATGAGTTACGGAGAATTCGCAGAATTGTATGTAACTATTGTGGTACTAGTTTTACTATACGTATTTTCACTTGTTGAAAAAGGAAATCAAAACTATTTTTGTTGAATTTTTTTAACCGAATGTTGCTTAGTTTCTCAAAACTTTTACTCTTTATACCAAGTTTTTTTTAAGACACACACAAGATTTCTGCGATGGGTGATGGTATGTAAAAATAGAAAATGTTGGTTAGGATGAACCGCGTAAATACAGAGGAGTCTAGGAAGACCTACAAACAGATGGTTACCGTAACAGGCACATTAAACCTAAAACTTGAATTTAATTGAATTGTTCTATGACCGATGAAATGAACTACCACATAAGACTTTTTTCAGTAGTAGTAACTATTGTTATAGTTAAAAACATTTTATAGTAATTTTGATAATGAAGAGAGAATGTTCTTATTGGACCAGATAATGAACTCAAACAATACAAACGCAAATGAAATTTGAAGAATACTTTCATAATAGGTAATAATTTTTATCGACTATGTGTTGCTTGCAGATAAAGCAATTTTACCCCAGTAAAGAATATTTTCAACTATTAGCCCAAAAATTTATCATCGTAAAAGTTTAGACCTTAGCTGAGAAAAAGTGAGGTAATTACTTCAAACGGTTTGGCACTTTTTGATTTAGTCCGTCTAATTCGTAAAACCTTATCGACTCTGTTAAGCTCAATAACGTCTAACAAGCCGGTGAAATTGTCTCCCAAAGTAAAATCATTAATCAGTTAGTTCAGGTTTTAAGTTTTATGGCTAGCGAAATGATTTTAATGTAATTTCTACGGGCGAGAACGAACTATTGCAAGAAACTTAATATGGCTGCTTAATCTAGGAATTGGCGGGACGTTTTTTGAAACTCAGTTTACTGTAAACTCTATCCGACCTTTTTGATGACCACCCCTATTTAAAACGTGGAATATAAAACCTTAAATATTTTTTCCTGGTTTCGATCGCTCGTGTGCCAAATAAAACGATCCACTGTACGATCTGGAAACCCATAGGAGACACGAAAAAAAAAATCGTACAAAAGTTTCTTGTCCTCTCCTGAAGATTGAAAATATTATAATTTTGTTCAAACAGGGTATCCTAAAAATGTCTCCCCCCCAAATCAAGTTTATTATTTTAAATGGAATACCCTGTATATTTCAACATAAGAAATTCCCATTCGAATTTTGCATAGTTTAGGCAAAAATTGAGGTTATTCATTTTTCATGTTTTGATTTCCTCATATAAAATTGTGTTTGTGACGCTACTGATCCAAATAAGTGGTGACGTTTTGGCGAATTCAATTAACAAAATATCAAGATTTTCTATTTTTATTCAAATAAGGATAACAAATAAGGTAAGTTTGTAATTTATGATATGCTTCAATTTTTCTTGCTTTTTGAAATATTCGAGGTTGAAGATAACACCCGTATAAATTCTTGTTGAATTTAAAACATTAGGTCACTTGTTGACAATATTACGTATTTTTTAAATTGCAAAGATACGATACTGCTTCTTTTAAAGATATAATACTCCAGATATACGAATAAAACCTATTGCTAATAATACAGGGTGTCCATTAATACGTGGAGATTTTGAGAAAAATCGACTCTATACTACACACTATAACAGATTTAATAACACTTCAGAATTCATATTTTAAGAAACATTTAATAGTTAATTATCTAGCTTGATTAAAAATACCTAATAAAAAAAAACAAATATTAAACTTTATAGGTTAACCAAAAAACTAAAAATACAAATAAAATATATACTAACAAAAAACTTGACAACTATGATTTTTTTAAATAGAAATATGAAAAACAACAAAATCAAACAGAAAAATGGCTAAAAAAAGGATTTTATTTAATGTCATAGCCAACTACATTTTTAAATAAAGAAGAACTAAAAGGTCAGATTGTCACCAAATTATATATATTCACATGACAATTTTTTCGACAACACCGTGTCTTTATCAAATGTTTGTACATTTGATAAAGACATTGGGATACCCTGTATACACTAAGGCGCATCTGTCAAGCTGATTGAATAGTGCATCATCTCTTTAGTCTGTGGTTAAATTTTCGTCGCAATACCTGGGTCAGCAAAGTCACAACACAATTTTATATGGGGCAATAAAAATGTTAAAAAAAACACACATAACCTAAACTATGCAAAATTCGAATAGGAATTTCTTAAGAAAGTGCCCTTTATTTCAACCATGGATTTAAAATAACAAAGTTGATGTCGGAGGGGACACAAAATTATAATAATTTAAATCTTCAGGAGAGTTCAAGAAATTTTTGTACGGAACTTTTTTCGTATCTCCAAGGTTTCCAGATCGTATAGTGGATCGTTTTATTTGGCACATGGTGTACTTGCAGGCAAAATTACTAGTACCGATTTTACCGCCGTCGCGATATATACGCTACCGGTTCTGAGTAACTTAATTTACATTATGATTTATTCATGCGCGGGTTATTTGTTCACCGGTAAAAAAACAAATCGGATATGGGAAAAATTTCAAGATCAATAGCTGCGATGTGAGCCGCCTTGGACTATATCGATATCGGATTTATTTTTACGCATCGTTTTTGTTCCAACGTGGAGAATAATAATTATAGTAAGAGGTGTTAAATTTCGTTGGCTGGTACTACTGAACGACATTGAGATGGACCAAAACATGATATCGAGGTCAATGTATGAAGGTAAGATCGTTCAAACGAAAAACATTTTCTGTTTCCGAAGTGAGTTTTTTTAAATGGATAGGACAAGGTCTGAAACAGGAAACGGAAGAAAAAAAAAAGAAACTATTTTCCTACCTCATGGGGCGCACCAAATATGTTATGAAGTATCTACCCCTGAACCTTGGCCACATTTCTTAGGGTGACGTTGATACTATAATTGATTATAATTAAGAAACGAGACGATATTATACTTGCCTAGGAATTTTTAATGGAGGGATTCCTAGCAGCAGAGATATTTGGATTGTGCCGTCCATAAACGCACTGAATTTGCTGATAACAAGGAAAAAAAGGCAGGCTTTAGAGCTCATTAGGACATTCTCTAGTATGAGACAACTTTTAATCACATCGCTTTACTAAGATTATATTGTCGAATTTCTCCGTCCAAACTAGGTTTCGGAATGGCTACTGGGAAAATCAAAGCATAATTATTACCGGGATTAAACGCCTACTCTAAAATAATTACATACATGTTAACCGCAAGCGTCGAATCACTTTGAACTTCGACCCACGACAGAGCCAATTAATGACGACGCCGTTAAAACGAACCCCCAATAGTAAAAATAGAACAGTGACACGGTGCGTTTGGCTGATGGAAAGGATCTACAACTTCTGACATTAAAAGCGTCAGCGTTAGTTTGATACTGAGATTGAAAATTATAACGAAATTAATGTGTTTTTCATCTGAACAATATTTCTGGAAAAATACACAATACAGAATGGAAACTGAAATTTAGATAATGTAGATAGAGAAAGGAGACTGACAATAAACAGAAAAAAAAATTGATGCTAGTATACTGTTGTAAAATAAAGTACCATGTCAAAGATTTAACAAAATTTAAAGTATTAATTTTGTAATATTAATTTCAACTAGACCAATGCCCAAATAATGACCAATGATTAAAATAATAAATAATAAAATAGTAACTGCTACAATAATGAATTCGTCGATACCTTTGTGGTACGCTAATTGAATATAAAACAAGTTTAACAAGTTTAATAAAAACGAAAGCTATTTCAGAGAGTATAGAAAATTAAAAATATTACCAATAATTAGAAACAACCAACAAAAAATTTTTTTTAAACATTTCAGAAAATCAACCAAAAATGCGTGAACGCAAATTAACATTAACTAAATATGTTAAAAGTCAAAAACCTATTAGTGCTATAATTACCTTTTTTTTATACCGGGTGTCCCAGTAAGGACGAGTTACAGTATTAGGGAAACAGACAGTCCTAAAATTTGAAAAAAAAATTAAGTACGTCGGCCAAGAGAAGATGGTGGAAATTATTTTCAATTATTTCAAATGGCCACCAATGATCTTTTATTAGACATTAGATAGTCAAATACGGGCCAAACAATCCAGTGAAAACCGCATCCCAATATCTTTATCCTAACCTTAAATATGAATAAAGGAACGCGGAAAGTTAGATTATGGCAAAAATTTCTACTTTACCTAATTTGCCAAATAACACGCTAATTTATTATGAAATTATCAAATAATTCAAAATTTGTTTGTATCGAAATTTTGATAATAAGTAATAAACATAAATAATAACATTTTATTTTAATTTTAAATAATAGTTTCTATTCTAAATAATAAATTATGATTTTATTTGATAAATTCAGGATAATTAGGAAATTTTTCCAAAAATTCCAATTTACTTCCGAGCATTAAGTTGTTTTATTCATATTTTAGGTTACGATAAAGACATTGAGTTTGCGGTTTTTAAAAGATTGTCAGTAGCTTATTTGACCATCTAATGACACCAAAAAGACACATCGTTGAATTTATTCCTCTTTCAGAAAATTATTATTTTTTTGCTAATATGCCACAAAGCACCGCCTGATCTCAAAGCTCGCAATTAAAATCGCGTCACTCATAGCACGATTCATAGACTAGGACACCAAGTATACTAAAATGCGTGAAGCCGTTTTTGAGAAAGGGATATTTATTTAAGCAAATGTCCGAAGAATCTCATTTCCTAGTATAGTTAGAGCAAATTGCATTACACACTTTAACTATGGTTAACAACAGAGATTTTTATAGAAATCGAATTTAGTTCAGGAGAAACTCGAAAACAATTGTCAGCATCTTCACTTAATTCAATCACTCAATAACTTTTTTTTTCCAAATTTCTAGAACCGATGGTTTCTGTAATACCGTACCTCGTTGCGTTTACAAGGGACACCCTGTAGTATTTATTCAACATTTTAAAATTTTCGCCTAGCAGGAGAAGATACTTTTAGATTTGTATACAAATGTACCCACCTTCCCGTAGAATAGTGTTGTATATCCTATACGTCGATTCGCAATCGCTATAAGCAGGTCTTTTTGTGTTGCAATCTAACGATTTGCTCCTACTTCTGAATTCATCAGAATTTTGGTTGCCGCTCTCGCTACAAGAGTTCCTGCGGTAACCACTTTCCGAACGCCAATTATGCACTTTTTTCCGAAAGTGTCCGATTAGTTCCTGTATGGAATGGTGGTGATGGTTACCGCTGCCTTGCCTTTGAAACGGGGTCTTCGGCGATGAAGAATATTCGACTTTGGGCGACGAACTAAACGATGTTTCCGACGATTCGCTGGAAGGAGTTTCCGGACAACTTTCCACGCTCAGGTTCGACGGCGGCGTAACCTGGTAATACCCGTTCAAATGCTGATGATTGTAATGCCCCAAATACCCTAGTTGTCGGACATTTTGGGGCGGCGTTAACTGATGGTGATGGGATGGGTGGTGGTTCAGATGAAACAGATTACTGAAGCTCTGCATTTCTAAGTCGTTTTCTAGCCCATTCCTTTATTTCCTTATCGGCTTCTCTCGTTCGTCCTGTATAGGAATATATTGGTGGTTTGGACGTCGCAAAATATCGCATATGTGCGTGCCCAAGGTCATCGGATTCGTACACCACCATTTTTAAAAACAAATTGGAGCATAATCAAAGTAACAATTATTCGCGATGCATTTTTTTGTCTCGCACTAACAACTTACGTAATACCAGACATTTGTTCTTTTTTTTTCAGTCACGAGTTATCAGGGAAAAAAATCTATATAACAACTAAAAGAATTTTATACATTCGAACTCGTTCGAATATGGGTATAAATGCCTTTCACTTTTTACGAATGGAAACATGTGAATGAAAATAATTCTACACGTTTACGCGCTTTAGATCTGAAAAGACAAGATGTTGGTGTTTAAGTTGGGTTGATTAGTCTTTAAACCTCAAAGTTCAACATATAGTTATAATAACATGTATTGATAATTTCTAAAAATACCAATTTTCCCGCGAAAGGAAGATAAAAGAAATATAATTACCAACAGGGTGTTAAAAAATTCCACTGAAAGAATTGTTAGTAATAATGAGGAGATTGTTAGTAATAATGATTTTTATAGTAAACCTAAACGGAACTATTATTAGTCCGGTTAATAAGTGCAAAAATCTAGGTTTAACGATTGATTGTGATTTGCGCTTTCTGGATCATGTCTCTGACGTAGTTCAGAAATGTTTTTACAAACTTAAGCTCTTATATTTGCATAATGACGTCTTTGATACAAGCATAAGATTGAGACTCTGTGATACTCTGGTTTTGTCACATATTAATTATTGTATTTCAATTTATTGGCCGGCCTTATTTCAGAGGGAAAGAGATAAGCTCCAAAAATTGCAGAATGCTTGTCTGAGGTTTGCATATGGTTTGCGGAAATTCGATCATATCAGTCAAAGTTTCATTAACTCGAGATGGTTTCTATGCAAGAAAGGTTTGAAATAAATTTTTGCCTTTTTTTATATAAAATTCTACTCCATCGCGAACCTATCTATTTATCTGAAAAGTTGGTTAGTTTTGGTTAGTCGTAGTCGTGAACTCCTTAGGGTATCTAACCATCGTACAACCTTATTTCAATGTTCTTTTACTTACCAGGCCTCAAAATGTTTTAATAAATTACCTTCCAGTGTCAGATGTGCCCCCACGATCTCAATTTTCAATGAAAGGTTATTTACTTTCTACCGTTCTATTAAACATGAGTAATCTTATACTACAGTAATCTGTAATGATATACTTTGGTCATCTTGTTATTCTCCTAGTCTGTGTTTTGGATATTTTATATGTTATTTGGTTAATCTGGTGGTTGTATGAGCAACTCTGTTGAATACCGCCACCTACTTTATATGTTTTTGTAAATATTCTGTCAACATGAATAAAGACATATTATTATTATTATTATTATTAATTGCAAAGTTTTAATGCTTTTGGGTGAAAAATGATTTTTGAGTACCTACCTGGAAAGTCAACCCATAGATTGAATTACCTTTGAGTTTTTGCTATTACCATATACCACTGCCGTTTTCATTTAAATTTTAGAGTGGATGGTGGCAAGCGATAGCACCTAACGACTTCATTTAGTTCCACTTAGGATAACAGTATTTATTAATTTCAGTGGCAACCCGGTAGGCATTCTACCAATAAGTTCATTTGAATAAACCGTAAAATTATATGTTATGTGAAATAACTTTCGTGCAAAAGTTCATCCTCAAGTCTATCGATATTTAAAGGAAAAGCGTTTAATCATCAAAGTAAATAAAATCCGGTACGAAACTGGTCTTTGAACTTTTTTGGGAACGTTCGGTTTTTATTGCATAAATTGATTATTAAGGCTATTGAAGAGAGTGACCGCCAAAATTAGGGTTACTGAAATATTAAATACTATAATAATAAAATAAATAAATAATAATTTGCTAATTATTTTGAATCAAAACAAAATTTTGAATCAAACAGTACAGCATTAAGCGGTATTAGGTATTCGTAATTATCTTTTCTACACTCTTTGTGTTTGCAGAGTACCTTATTTGTCAACTTTTTCATATGCCATTTAGATAAATTAGAATAAAAAACAGGTATATATACTTACTCGTATACTTCAAATTCCAACGTCTAAAACAGATTTAACCATTTTCTACAGCCCACGGAAATATTTATAGAGGACACAGAAAATAATTTTGCACAATATGCAATTTATACGATTTAATGGCAGACAGGCGAGTTCTGAGCTTTTTTTTGCGCCAATTAAATTGCGGCAGAGAAACAAACGCCAAAAGACAACATCCAAAGAGCTCTATAAAAAATATGTTTATTGGAACTGGGTACGCGCATATATACAATTATACCGGTAAATTGACATCAAAGAGAATTTTAGGTGCGAAAAAAAAACTTCAAAGTCACATAAATTGAAAGTCGACACCGGCTCAAAGGCAATTTTTTCTAAAAAAAAAATACTCCTAAAAGCCCCGACGCTTTTACCGCTTTGGTCGATTGGTGATACTTAAACTTAATTATTGTACGGCATTACGGCTCATATAAAAGCTCGTTTGGAAGCAAATTAATACGCTCAAACCGACGTTTACACAATCAAACCAAATACTTTTATCGCAAAGCAACAAAATCGAAAATAAGTATTCTCGATATTAATATTAACTGAAAACTAACTTTTTATCATCAAGCTAAAACTTAAGTTACCCAAAATTGAACTTTCGTAAATTTCTTTGAATTATCAATGGGCGTTCAGTGCAAGGTATTTTTGGGAAAATATAATCTATTTTTGAAAATGAATAAGTGCTGAAGTATTCCTTTACAAAAAATAAATCAGCAGGAAATTTTGATTACCAAATAGATGGTAATATTTTACCAGTAGACAACATCAGTGTTCGCGTAACTCAGTGCGTAATGAAATAACTGCAATAAATCATATAATTTAACAATATACACAATATTGACTTACTTTGTTCAGGTGCAGTTAGGTTATTTAGTTATATCGCTAGAAAATGTGCTGAGTTTATTATTTAACGCGTTTAGTTTAGTATGGGTCTATACAAACATCGCTTATTAGGGTTCAAAAAACTACTAAATTTTATCTTACTTAAGGAACACTTTATAATCCAGAATAATGCTTGTGCAGTGCTTGTGAACACTTTAATATTACCTGATGGATACGTTCTTTTATAAAATTGTAAATTGTTAGTCTCGACCTCAGATTAGCAGAAATTCTACGACCACTGTCCACTATGTAGAATAGTAAGAACTAGGAATGCGAAATATAAGTACCACAGTACCACAGGC
The DNA here is from genome assembly GCF_029955315.1 of Cylas formicarius. Lineage (NCBI taxonomy): Eukaryota > Metazoa > Arthropoda > Insecta > Coleoptera > Brentidae > Cylas > Cylas formicarius. The sequence goes on along the minus strand of NW_026844264.1, from coordinate 15,533,047 downwards.
AATTTGTTTTTGTTTGGTTGATTAAAAAGCAGCTTCAATGCTGTATAAAATCTTCACATGGGCTGCTTGAAAGAAGAGTGACAAAACTAAAAAAAGTACGTTTTTAAGTTATTTGCATCAAACTATTCCGAAGTACCGCTTCAGTTTGCAGATTGTTCTAAAGGTTCTAAAGTGGCATATTTTGTATTGTGCCGTTTAGTTCACATAACAAGTATTTAATTTTTATTAAGAGGTACCATTTCCAAATGTGTCTTATCGATAAAAATTGAGCATTTTCCTAATAAATTTAGTCGTTCATTGATTCTTAAAGAACGTATCATTATGAAATTGGACATTGTTTAACGTAACATTCTATTTTGAAATGTGGCACTATTCTTCACAAATTAAATTTTGTCCTTTAAATACCTCTATTTAAAATAGGGTATTATTTCATGACGTGACGCGTTTGTGGATTTTTTTAATTACTATGGAGTATGTCACTATTCTTTAAAAAAATGTTTTACCACTTTACCTAAATGATTTTTTACAGATGCGGCGATGTGAAATCCTGCAAATTACATGTTTTTTTTTATGTAAAAAAATGCATAAATAAATTTCGAATGCTTGCACCCGTTGCATTTTTTAAAAATTCTTAGTGAAACATATGCCGTTTGGGCTCGTTGATGGTAATACAGAACTCTTGCAATGCCTTTAATTTTGCGAAATCAACTAGATCTCCCTATACGATTTCCTTAACTTCTGCACCTGAAATCTTACCGAAGTCGTAAACAAATAATAATATAATGACTGATAAGGTTTACAAGAAGCAAATAATGATTTTTCAAAATAAAGAAGGCAAAATAAATCCTTCAAAAAAATTGCCTTATTCTAACATATTCATTTTAGACACTGATCAACCTGGTCTCAAACGTTTAAAGGTAAGCTCGTCAGAGTTAGAAAATACCACTACGCTTGCGACGAGGAGAAGAAATTAGATAATGCTCTTGAAGAAAAAAATAATTTTCTGAAATTTTATAGTAATACAAATTAAATACCGTTAAAAATAAAATTACATTTTTAGAAAAAACGTATTAAAATTACCAAAGGAAAAGATTCAGAAGAGGATGGCCCCTTCTACTATCGGCAGTACTTCATCAAGTTATTCCACGTGCAGCAGCTACTCACTATCAGTCAATGCGAAATTGGAAAAAGCAAAAGGCCATGAAGAAGTTCAAAAAGTTGAAAATAGTCAACGAGACCTTAAATATATAGGGAAATGGTTTGATAGCTACTTCAGTGGAAAGTAAAATATTGGGGAAAGTAACTTAATAAATTTTATAGTGGAAAGGGCATTTTTTTCAGATGAGTCTGGAATCTATTATCTGCTACCTCCAAAAAATCCCTTGTGAGTCCGAAGCTAGACCAAAGCGAAAAAAGAAATGAAAGAAACAAAAAAAAAACGCAAAACGCAGTGCAGAAAACCCCTGTTTCAACAGTAAAAATGCAAATAAACGTTTCTCAATAATCCGTGTCTTTTTTTATGTCTGTTTCTGAAATCTTTTTTGGAGAAAAATGACACATTTAAAAAGAAAATTGTAATTTTTTTCCCTTTATTGTGACTTCTGCAATTCTTTATATTAATCGAATATATTTTAGTAGATTTATTTTTGTGATCAAATTGAATGTTCCAACTAAGCAATGGATATTACAACTAATTGAAAGTTTAAAATAACTCTCCTGAAAAATTGAGTTTTTCTTTAATTGTCCCACTCTTCTTCAACGAAAGAGACATTTAATTTTGTGTCCCTTTGGGTTGGCCCGGGAAAATGCCAGTTTAATTTCGTCAGTTCAAACCTATAAACAACAATTACTAACGTCTCTATTTCCGTCTGTAATTGGGTATATGGGTAAATGCAAATATAACCCTCAGATGGTTGTACGTACGTACGAACTTGATCTTTTGCGATCTGGCCGCGAACCTCGAATCCCCTTCGGATATTATTTACTTACATCTCTCATCAGACACCGACTAATAAATTATATACGGCCACAAATATTTAATTCTTCTGATCAATTATTGTGTGACGTGTTTTCGCATCCGTTCTGCGAGTCAGATAACCTCCGCGCCAATTTCGTGTTTCTATTTTTGGTGCAGAGATTGTTTTGCATTTTCCATGTGTACTTTTTTGTCCTATATAGATGATTCCCTGTGAAAAGTCACGTACAAAAGAGGAGACGATCGGATGAATATTCCAGCGCGGCAAAAAAAAAATGTTATTTATGGTAAACAGAGACCCCGCGTTGTTTGAACAGTTTCAAAATAAACAACGGCCTCCGCTTGAAATGAACTTATCTGAAATATTATAAAAACGTGACATTTCGTAACGGCTGCTTTGAGCGTTTTGCATAAAATTATCTTATCAAAATTACTGTTCGAAACACGACCCATTACCACCTTTGCGCCAAATGGGAAAGGTATATCGAAAAAAAGCATTTAAAATAAACATTTGTCCCTAAGTTTCTTATTAAAATAAAATCAATAAGCAGGAGAAAAGCAAATTCAGCCATACGAGAGGCACCAACTTGTCTAGTAGTTCCAACGGAAATTAGCCAATAAAAAGATGTAATTCCGGCCCTGTAAAAAAATCTTTTTAAAATGTGGAAGGGACAAGTTTTTATATTGAATTTACTTAACCAAAAATATGAGATTCTCAAGGTTTTATAAACTAAATAAGAATTTTTAAAAAATAAATGTGTCTGGGTTTCTGAAAATTAACTTTTTTAAACTAATTAGCGGACCGCATTGAGAAATTTTCTAAGTTTGGATCTAAGCAAGCAACAAAAATTAAACCTGAGGTAAAGTTTAATAAAATATTTCGCATTCATAAGGCAATGGTTTGCATAGAAGGCAAGGAAACAAACCTTTTAATATTATTTCTGTTTGGTAGGTTTCACATTGACAGTTTGGCCATTCTTATATATGGAGATAGCGAAAATATGCATCAATACAGGAAACTTCTAATAAAGCAAACTCTAGGAATCAAGTAGAAATGTACGTTGGTATAAAAGATTTTTGCGCTAGGAGGGGCGAAGTTCTTGCTCGCAACTAACGCACGTAAAGATACCGAACCAAACCGTTTAATTCAGGACTTAGCACGCTGTTTAGAAGAGGAGCAAACTCCCATTTATCGGTTAATCAGCAGTGTACCATGAGGGGCAGACGAAAGAGAGCGCACCTACTAGGATCTCAATTCTTTGAGCCCAAGTACTGCACTTCGTTGAGCTCTACAGGCCTGGGACTGAGACTGGATATCAGCGATATATGTGGGGTAATTAGCACACCTGTCCAGGACACTTTCAGCTCTGGTGCGATATGTTGCGGTTATTGCCCCCATGATTGGTCCCTATGCAATAGAGGTTGATGCAAAAAATAACGTTAGCGTTTTGAAGGTCGCCTCTATGCATCATAATTCAACATAATTCCACGGTCAATTAAATTAATCATATCTTTAAAAAATAATTGCATAGAAACGCAAAATCACTCGCGGGGACGCTCACAAAATTATACGCCGCGAGACGCGACCGCTCAGGTCACGAAGTTTAGAATAAACGAAAGTAATTTAACGACAATGAAATGGTGGTTTAGAAATTTGGTGAGTCACCGTCACCAGATTTACATTCAATTTAAGACCGTCGGTGAATTTGAATAAAGTTTATTGAATCGCAGTTGTTTTTTGGGAACACCACCTTTAAGGCAAACGGATATTATTTGCGATGCAGAATTAAAAAGTTCACATTTCCGATTTTCCAAATAACCGTCGCTTATTGCGACGAATTTTGATTGCTTACTAATAAACACGCAACAATTAATGCACACGAAAACAATTTGGGTAACTCGTTTGAGACGTTACCCAAAAAGATTGCAATTTCATGTTGGGAGAGTCAGACTGTCACCAGACCCAGAGAAATTCTTAACAATTGACCTTCCGTGATAATTGACCTTTATATAAGTTCGAGTCTCAAATAAAAGGTGCCAATGCTGTCAAAAATTGTTTATTATATTTATATCTTTCAGTAGTGTAATAAACACCTTCAAATTTTCGTTTGGAAAGTGAAAAGAAAGAGTATTTTTAATTTTTTACACCCCAAACTCTGATATATCGTAAGAAAAATTAAATTAGGGACAAAATAATTTTTATTTGTACACAAAAAGTTAATTTGTGCTAATTTTTATGGTGTAAATAAAAAAAAAAGAAAGGTGTGCAGCAAGTTTGACATGGATATCTCAACAATTTTTTTAGAAATTTAAGAAAAAAAAACTGCAGTTCTGGACGCAGAATCGTCGTAATATATGTGCGCCCATTCAGACACCATTTTTGTTTTTTAATTTATAATGGAGATTACTTCAAAAATTGTCATTAAACCTATAATTCTAGAGACAACGGAAGCGAATTTATAACATACGCAATCATAAATTGCCGAAATTATCGATATCGGATAAAATATGGTTCTATAAAAATGTAGATTACATATACTCAAAATGCTTCATAACAGTAACATTCCTCAAAATCGTATCCAAGAGTTTTTTTTAAATGTAAATACGTTCTGAAAACTACAACGTTCTATAAACACTTCTATTTCTATTTTATAAGCTTATAGTATTTTCTGTCAAGATAGATACCGAGAATACCTAATTCTAAAAATGCTTTTTGCCTGTCTGTCAATTTTTTGCGCAAAATATGGTTTCGTAGCCACATATTTCTATAATTAAGTTAAAAATTTTACAGTTTCTATAGTACCAGCCAAAGACAAAAGAAAACGGAGTGTACTTAAATTTATCGAACATCTTTCTAATTAGAAAGAGTACTGAAACGAGTTTTCCGTCAAAACCAATAGATGCGAGATTCATTCGGTCATTCGATTAACTTGGGCAAACCAGCGCGGCTGTTATCGCTTTTCCCCTGGAGAAATTCCTGGTTTTCATCTGATTTAATTACAACAAAATCAAAAAACGACCATAAGGTCACATAAAAATTATTTTTGACCGGAGAATGTTTTACGATCGACATTGCTTCACCTACAAATGTTCGGCGGTGCTGCAGGCAGTGGAATTGAGAGTCAATAAAAAAATTATTAGTCGTGATAACAGCAGCAATTTTCGCCGATGTATTGTAGACACTAACCAATGAGGTATGGTTTGTTCATAGATATAAGAAAGTGACCAATTGCTTTTGAATGGGATTATCCAAGGGTGGTCATTAACATACAATGCAACAAGATTATTACCTAAAGTTTCGGAATTTAAATTCAGGTAAAATTGTGCTCCGTAATAGAAAATTATTTTATACCTGTGATTAATATTCTTTGGTTTGGTGTACTATTTAATTTAAGTTTATTAGTAATCATTCTTATTTCGTGTGTAATACAGCGTGTGTTGAATCGTGTGCGAATTATGCAAAATATGTGGGAGTCTAGTGTATCTCAGGAGATGCTCCCGCCCAAATGTAGAAAACACTATTCTATTGATACTAAGGAAGTTATAAACAATGTTTATTTGACTGTCATTGAACGTGGTGCCAGCAAGCAAGCATCTTTAGAAGAAACGGCCACATTGACGAAAATTCCAACAAAATTGTGGATAGTCCCATTTCAGCGAGAAAAAAAAGCGATGCTGACATTTTCTCGAGTATAGATGAAAGTGATCAAGATATAATACGGCGTAAAATTTGCTAGTTATATGAGGAACAAAGCGTGCCTACATTAGATATCTTAATTACGAGGCTTGAAAAAGATGAAACCGGTGTTAAATGTGGCAGAACTACTTTATGGAAGTGTATTCAACACATGGGTTTTAGATTTAAAAAAATTGACAAAGGGCAAGTTTTAATGGAATCTTTTAGAATTCGGAAATGGAGACTGGAATATCTGGAAAAAATTAGGATTTACAGAGAACAACAAAGGCCAATTATTTATTTGGATGAAACCTGGTTCGACACTTATGATACCCCGGAAAAGGGTTGGGTTGACTCAACTGATAAGTGTAAAACAAACGCGCCATCAAAAAGAGGTAAAAGAATAACTATTTTGCATACTGGCTCTAAAGATTCCAAATGGACTTTCTCTGTCTGCGAAAAATATTAAAGATTCTCCTCTGAATTACCCTGAAGGCACCACCGCTGATTTATTTGAAAGTTGGTTTAAAAACAAACTAGTTACAAACATTCCTCCTAATAGGGTAATTGTAATGGACAATGCAAGTTACCACAGTAGACAGTTGACTAAAACCCCTTCCTCATGTGACACAAACAACAATCCAAAACTACATGTATAATAACGGCATTTATTTTCACGAAGATACCAAAAAGCAATTAATTGAGGTTCTACAAAGCTTGAACCTACAAAAGGAATACGTCTGTGATAATTATGCAAAAAATCTAAGGAATACAGTTAAAATCCCATTGAACATGTTTGGCACCAACTGAAATCTGCCATTCGTCGTAGTAATGTTTTTCACTGTGTTAACTCCAATGTGCTCAAACTTATAGAAACCGAAGTTTTAACATCCCTCCACAAAGTGAAGCAAATTCTGTAAAACATATAGCAAAACTAGAACAATCGTATATCCACATTGCAAATAATATAGAACAAATAATAATTAGAACAGGCGATGATAGGGATAGTGATACGAATACGATATGAATAATTTTAAGTAATTTAACTAGGTAATAAAAATAATTTGTAATTTTATTTTAGATTTAATCATAAATACATACATAAATACATAAATATTGTTTAGCATCTTTCCTAACAAAACCCCAAATAATTAAATTCTAAGCAAAGTACGGACCTGTTCGGCCATATTTCGTTCGTACAGCTTGCCCGGGTCTTTCCTTACTTCGTATCTTTCTTTTATCTATGAACAGACTTTACTTGCTGGAGACAGTAAAAGCGTTGTTGAGACATTAGAGGTATTCTTAGGCCATTTTTGCAACAAGTGGGGCATTAGCAGTTGAAATTAAAGAGCTGTTATAAAACACGAATATATTTTTCGGTGAGAGTTAGGTGTATACAGTTTTAACGAATTTAATTATTTTGCAATATAAAAATCTACCTCCAGTTTGAATGAAATAAACAATGCTCGGGAAACTTTTTTTCGGTATTATCCACATCTGAGATAGTTTCGATACAATAAATTATACAATTTTCTAAAAGCGAATTGTGTCCTACAACTAGACTTTTTTTGTTAACGTAAAACTCCCGAGGAAAAATCCTGTGTGAAGCTTTATTAGCCCACAATCAGGAATTTCATTTTTTTAATAAAATTTTTATCAAACATAAAATAAAATATAAATAGAACTTCGCACAGAATTACGCAGTTCGAAAAATTTTGAACGCCTTAAAAAATACGGATTAATCTCAAAATTAGGTCGTAATATATGATCCAAGCTTTAGTAAGTAAGCCACATATCTTACTGATTACTGATCCTAAAATTTGTTCACACTTCAACCTTGCTCTTACGATTTAAATATTCCCCAAGAATGGGTTAAATATTCTGTATTCTTCTAAAAATTTTTATATGTGCCCATGAAGAATACAATTTTATAAAAATAGAATCAGACGTTAAAATGTACTGAAAAAATGTCTACTATTTCTAGCGACAAAAAAATAGATTTTTTTATACAAAATTTGTCCATCGTTTCAAATCTATGACGATTTCAAAAATTTGCGTGAAAGTTTACTCACTCTGTAAAATTGTAAGTTATACAAATTTTCTTTTGATTTACAATTTTTTCTGATAAAAATCTACTATATTGATAATAATAGGTAAATGTGAGAAGGTTAAGTATTTTTTAAATTCAACCAAATTTCAATTGCTGAGTAAATGTACCCATATTAACGGCCCAATAATAATCGAGTCTTAAAGTTGTTGTTCAATTATATTCCACAGGTAGATAAAATAAACTCGCATAACAAAAATTACAACCTACAAAAACATAGGTGAAAAATATTGATCTATGTCACGATTTGGTTTTAATTGTGAATTTTAAATATGAATAGTACTTCAGCATTTTATCTTATCACAACAACAAACAACATATTTGCATATAGTGAGGTAAATACGAAAGTAAATAGCAATAGCCAAACGAATTTTTAATATTGCAGAGCAATATAATTTCGTAAATTGAATGGTTATTTTATGTGAAAGTAATTTGATGTAATAGTTTTGACATATAGTAATACTATTTTACCTAGAGTTTCACGTATCCCGAATAAATTTCATTAGACACTGATCAACATATTTTTAGGAAAATATAACATGTTATTATGGGAACCAAATGGAATGGTTTACATTACCAATAATTGATTTTTAATTTAAAATCTACTTTTAAGTATACATCGCTTACTTCAAACCAGTCCTAGTAACAAACCCAGAAGCGACTTAGTATTCCCAAAATTCTACAATTCTAAATTTTGAATTTTAATTTAATTAATAGTCATTGATAGTCAGATTACAAGAACCATATAGGTTTTTGATGTTATTGCACTTGTCTTGTTGGACAAATTTTTGGTGATTCTCAAGCACACATTAAAAAAAAATAAGATGCTTCTATAGTACGTTACAATGATTTATTCATATACTATAATTATGCAAATTATAGGACTCTTCAAAAGGCAAGAGAGTCGTCAATAAAGCACTGTTTATATAGCAAATTTGCTCCAAAAATATATTTCCTTAATTAGTTGATATTTTGGAAAGCTGGCAACGTAGACTTTGTCCCTCGTTTGCTGAAATCTAACTAGGCACGAAAACCGATATCCCAACGCCCATTTACCTGTCATAGGGGCGACCTAAAACACTGTCGCAAAAATACCTGCAACCGTTACACTATTTTCCTTCAGTTACTTCACACTTTTATTTGTTTTCATTTTCAGTTTGTAAACAGTTAACGGACAGCCGACTATTTATATTTAATAGAAAAAGCTGACGCGATGTATGCAAGAAAACAAAACAATTATTTATCACATTTCTCCATCCAAATAAAAGTTTACATTTTTTTAGGTTTAGTGACCGGAATGGTAGCTAGCGCGGTACCTACTGGGGTTGTAGAAATTCTTCAACATGAATTTGTTCTTAATAAACCAACAAAAATGTTAAGTTTTTTGTTCACCCGTAAATTTAATTTGTGCAAAGCTGGCAACGTTTATCAGAGTTTACTTAATTTCTTCTTATCTGCGATTGCTGTCAGTCAAAACTCGCCTTCAGGATAGTCTATGCTTTTTGTTATGCGATAATTTAATGTTTCCCTATTTTATTAAAACAGACAATTATGATAGCCTTTGCAATTGCGAGTACGTGACAAATATTTGAAAGCATAGTTTGCTATTTGACAAGGAAAGTATGATTCTTCAACCCGCATCTTTATGGAAGAACAGTTCATATTTTATAGTTGATGAGAGGCCAAAGGTTGTATAAGGCGAAATGAACGAAAACCTATCTATGCTCCAATTTGCTTTTGCAGAAGAGTCTGCCCGCAAGACGTGTACAAATTCGCAACCCGACGTAATCTACATACGATAACCTATATATACGTACAGTTCGTTGTCCTATTCCTATCGAACGTTTGAAACGAAAGTCTACCGCAATCACTCCCATTCAGAACACTGCACACGATCGGCCGGACGCAATCCGATATCGCTACAACCAATAATACACCCGAACATGTGAATTCGAAAAACCGGAATAGCTAGGGAACCGATGATACCCCGATAAACACCAATGTCGAATTTTTTTTTTTTAAGATAAGGAAACAACAGTTGCCGCGAGACAAACTGAAACCAGTTAGGTAAACAATAAATCCGAAATACCTAACGACCACGTGGCGCACTCGGACGACCGCGAACCCAAATAAAAATACACCAACAACGTTAATCTTACTCGAGCGTATACAGAGTAGTGGTGTTCAGTTTCGATGGAAACGATAGCAACAACGCGGTACGTGCTAGACACTCGCCGTCGTCGCCGTCACTGCTTGCTCGTGGTGCCGGTGTCGCCTGAACTATATACGATTCCTCTCTGTCGTTTTTAAACGCACGCCGATAAAGTCGCCACAAATTGCAATTATAAAAAAAAGACAGTCGATTAAAACCGGTGAAGCGGTTAATTTTATAATAAAAGAGTTTCAAAAAGCACGAGTGTTTGTTTATCTTAAGTCACAACAAAGAGATCGACGCTTCTAACACCGTCGACGTCGTATCAGCCCGATAGCACAGCGCCGAGTGGCTGTCCCTGCAACCAGTATTTTCATTTAAGGCCTTTTGGGCTCCGTTGTATTCTAAACGCGACGTTGTCGCATCTCTCGAGTCGGCTTCCCTTTTTGACGCGAAGAGAAAGTGAAGAAAAAAATCTCTAGAAAATTTCAGTCGGAAATTGTTTAAAATGGTTATTATCCTTATTTCTTGTATAATCGATAACGTCGGGGTTAAATTTCCTTTAGAGTAGATGTAGAGAATCTAGGACCCGCAAAACCCGTAAAATTGGTACGCCCCAAACGAAATGCTCCTAAATTTCACCACCAACCTGCATTTCGCGCCATTTTCTTTATAAACAGCGATCTCTATACACCTAACTCATTTTTTCCTGAAAATTGAACGGCATATTTTGACAAATTGAAAACTTCTTACTGCGGCGATGTTGAACGCCTGAAGGTCCTATTCGTTGAAAGTGAATTTTGATATGAGCACATGAGCATATTGAATTGCTCTTCACGACATTTTTTACGGCAGCTTCAGAAGCGTCTGTATTATCGGCATACGCGAAATCTCTTAACATCTAGGTGGCTGTATGGCAACTATAAAAATGTATCAAGCAAACTAAGGGCCAATGATATTACGTGATATAAATTCTATTGGCTATAGCATATAGAACTTAGCATGTTGATAAATCACGTGAAATTTTTGGTCGTTGTGTTTTCCAATTTTTTACTTGTGGTATTGCAGCGCTTTAGATACGTCTAGACCGCTCCTCCCTTAAAATAATTGTGAAACTATCAATTTATGCTCTTGATCACCAGAACTGACCAGAACTCTAATAAAACTAACTTGAAGCAAAATTAACAAAATGTAGTAGAATTTCGATCAATAAAGATACAATATTACATTTGAAGAGCTTAACGTAAAGATAGTGGAGGATAGACGCTCATAGTGGAGTCACGTTATCAGTGTTTTAGTATCATATCAAATGCGGAATCAAAATGACAAATCTGATGGGGTGGCTTTTGCGCTAAACTCAAATTGAGTGTCTTGTTACTGCCCCCAATAAATGACAGGTTATTGTGAATTTTTCAAAGAAATTTTCACAGGCTACTCACACATCTTCTGGATACCTCCTGCGTTGGTTGTTGATTGATTGAATTCGCTGACGTTTCGCCAATCATCCTGTTGGCTTCTTCAGAACTTAACTGAAATAGTTTCAGTTCTGAAGAAGCCAGCAGTTAACTTTAACAAAAAATGATCATCAGCTATGTCTAAACCGATTTTTTTTACTCAAAACTATACGATTTCTTCTGAAATTTTTGTTCGCATCTTGATTATCTTGAAGTCTTTTGGAATATTTCCAAATATACCTACGCCGGCGAACTGAAAAATATTTTTGGCAACTTATACAATAACAATTAAAGAAACGTGTAATTCATATTCAATAATAAATAGCAGAGAATAATGCGACAAATGGTACGCAACTTATAACCAACTAAAATAGACGCCCGGGGATAACTAAAATAGTGTTTGAAAGTGAAACAGCGCGCAAATTTGACAACATCGCGCACTGCCCGCGCACACTACTCCGCGTCCCTGCATTCACAGCATCGCCCATTGGGAAGGGTCAGTGGGGCAACGTGTAGTGTCCTTGAGAAGTTTTTGAATTGTATTCGGATAGAGCGCAGAGTCCCGCAGTGCAAACGGAAAGCGAATTAGAGCCTAGTAAAACACGGTGCTGGTGCGCATTTAGACGAAGCCCCTTCTTGTTATCGAATGTAATGTTCTGAGCAATGTCAAATTATAATAAGCCCACATAAATCCTATTATTTGAAGGTCACGCGTCTCTATAAGAAAGTTGACAAGTAAGGTCGGAAACACCACAACTAATCATATCATTGCAGCTGACGATTTTATATTCCAGGACAGGGGGGATTGGGGCGGTTGAGTTGACGGAGCAGATTTAAATTTTAGCATCAAAAAAACAACTAATCAAACCTATTATTAAAATGATAACTATTCCAAATGTAAAGTATATTACCTGATGTATTTAAAAATTGTATGTAATCATACAATTATTTTCATTACATTAATTACAATTACAATTACATTAAAACAGCAAAAACCAATGTTCCCCAGTAAAATACAGTTTTCGCAATTTTCAAATTTTTGAAATCACATTTCACATTTGCAACCAATTAAGATGTTATTTTGGTGATTAAATCTCGGGAAAACCAACAACCCGGACCACTACCACCATGCTAATTTAGAGAGTTTTTACTCTTAGTAACAATTAACAGGCATAAAAAAGGAATGTTCAATTTGCCATTTTATAAAGAAAGGTGGGTCTCATCAAAACTCGTTCACAGAAAATAAGACCCGTTCTAATCCACCAACTGCTCGGGTGCAACACTGAAAACAAAGGCCCGTGTGACCTTGAATCCCCCTATCGCACACGGACACGAATGTGTTCCACATCATTTTCGTTTTGAACGATACTAACTAAGCACCAGGCTGTTTCGGTTTTGTTTCGTATAATCGGGAATCTATTAAAACGAAAACTTTCTGGGAAAACGAATTCATCTGGCAAAGACTGACGGCAAGAGTTTTAATTTTCATTGCCAACTCGTGGGGCATCGAGGTGTTGATGATAATATATTCTCTTTTCATTTAACGTTGCAAATAAACGCGGAGCCCACAATTAATTAATACCCGGAACGGGTACAACCGCGAAACGCTTGTTCCCGATCTCCGTCGCAATAGCGCGTCCTTCCTTTCTTGATCAAAAAAGGGATGAAAAGCACACGTGTCTTTAATTATGCACAACCCACGTTATTAGCGTCAAAACAACAACGTTTCGCAGAAAACTGAGTTTTAAATTAAATTAAACGACGGCTCGGTCGGAAGGAAATGTAAAAATGTTAAGCAACTTTTGCAGACTAACTTTTTATCATAATTTAGCATTAAGTAATTACTTTTTGCATATTCTCATGTCTGTCTCTGTCCGTGGCTGCAATTTGGCAACCACAAGTGAGTCGTTCTGGGTGCGAATGTTCATGAAACAGGCAAGAGAATTCCGACGAAAAATACAAGGAATAGTTTTAAAGATTTCTCAACTCCCTAAAAATAGCAACAACGCATGGAACGAGATTGAATGTTATATACACCGACGGAGCCGGAAATTAAGTGAGAAGGCGCGAAAAGTTACTGTACCTTACAAGGCCAATAGATATAACTAATTGCTCTTACAACAAAACTCACTTTTTAAAACAAAAGAACAAACATCAATAGGACCCACTTTGGTAATTCCAATTTACTTACCAAAAGTTTTCGCGATAAAAGTTCGACAACAAAACGAATTACAGGTGTTGCCCTTCGAGATTTCGTCCGTTCCCAACTTGTTTACAAAAATTACACGCCGTGTTCTAAAAATTTCGAGATGTTGCTCGTCTTTTTTAATTTGAAAACTTTTACGGCGCAGAAATACATCTAAAAGACTATATCCGGTAGCGATGATCAAAAATTTCATAAAAAAATAAATAAATTAGAAATAAAGCATGCTTAATTTTCAATAGTTCACCATTCGAAAATCGTGGAAGTAGCGAAAAATCTGCCTACGCATCTTATCGAAATATACAAGTGTATGCCATTTTCTTCGCCACAGAGTAATGAGTGACAATATAAATAGACGTAAGATCTGTTCAATTACATGCCATGGCAAACGCGAAAAGGATATAGAGTGTTCAAACTGAAACTTTCAAAACGGGTATAAAATTCAAAATTACTGAACCAGTGTTTTTGAAAGCGAACAATCCAAATATGAACTAGCCTAGGCGCAGCTTTCACACTTAACGACAAATTATTTTGTTTATAATTTTTCAAATGGTAACGTTAAGACTGTTGTGTTCGACTTCATATTGAAGAAAAAAAATAACTGGCTGTGTTTAACAGGCATTCTATACAAAAGTTACATCACTTAATAATCAAACATAAATCATCAAAGAAAAACGTTGGTTAAAAGTGATAAATCAGCAATCAGAAAACAAATTATTTCGAATAAAACGGAATATTAAATTTTTTATCGCAAGTGGTCAAGGACGCATGCGATCAGATCTTAAAAATAATTTTAGTTTACTTAACTTTGCTTCAAAATATGATACGGGTTATTAAAAATCTACTTAAATACTAACGTCCAGTATACAAAAGACTATTTAATATTTAAAAAAATACCTGATAACGATGATATTTCGCAAAAATCGAATAAGAGAAACAAGAAAGGAATTGGGAAATTGAAATTATATATCGTAATAACACAGGTATATATATCAATATAAAAGTAGTCAAATGTTAAACACAAACCAACAGTTTGCAAAATAATTGGTTTCCATTTTTATAGAATATCGTTAGGCGCTCTGTATAATGTTAGTACTATTTTCATGTTCTGAAACGGTTGCAATATTATTATTACCATTATTAAATTATTTTACAATTTCTTTTAACGCGTGCGTTCAATTGGTTATACGTTCAATCTGTGAGATTTCGTAGTATTGAATAAAGCTAGCGTGTTACGGCTTTCATTAGCATCGCCTTTTTGTGAAGTGAAAGCTGGAACAAACAGAAACGTCTTTTTTTTTCATTTCGAAAATTTTGAACTTTTAGACACTCTTTGTAGTTCGGTTATGCGAAACAGTAAAAACCACGTCGGATTCGGTTTTCCTCTAGAACTCAACAAATCTTTATTTTGTTTTGACCTATTTAAATATATACAGTGTGTCCAATACAAGCGTAGGAGAATATGGGGATATTGGAAATCATAGGAGATATAAGTTCGTTTAAATTACGAAAGTTCTTTTTTTTTATTTTATTTTAATAAATATTTTAATTGTGATGTGATGCACTTATCATGTTAGGGTCACAATAGCAAAAGTTGATCCGTGATCGCTCTCGACAGAATTGATGCGCCGCAGGCGGCATTGATATTTTCGTAGTATTTTTATATAAAATAAAACTATTTTCCGCGCATGCCTCTGCATTTCACATACTAACCCCCACATTGTACCATTTTCTTTCTAAACAGCGAATTCCGCACACTCGACTCGTTTTCTCAGAACATTTAACGAGATCTAGGCATATTTTAAGAAAATACGAAATAGAAAGAAAAAAATAAGAAAATGCCGCATACAAACGTATTGGCAATCTGGCAGCGGCCATGTTGGTTGTTGAATGGCGCCAGGTCATGTTGGATGAACCTTCTCAATTTTTTTTCATAGTTGCTTTATAAGTTCCTCTTTTATCGACATATCTCTAGTAGCTATAAGGAAAAAAAAGTTTTGACGGTCCAGTGATCGCATACACTAATATTAAATTTATTGCTTATTCCAAATCGAAATTCTCGAATCGAATCGAATCGAATATCGAATATTCTTCTTAAAAAAATATTTCCTTAATGTATTAATTCCATGATTATGTTTGTCGTATTTTGGGCCCTACTTACTAAAATAGAAAACCCAACTTTTTATATTTTCTCGAATTTCTCAGAAACAATTCACGCTACAATCATTTTGCGGTCAGATTTAAGTTTCTCATAAAATTCTTTAAAACTTGCCTAATTTAACAAACCCTGTATCTCCTGTGATTTCCTTCATCCCCATACTATCCCATTGGAATACATACAAACCTTAAATATCTAAGCCACTGGATCTTAAGAAAAAAATACAGAGCAGTTTTCACATTTTCGACAAGTTGACGCATACCCGAACTAAAAACTAAAAACTCAAAATCTTCAAAACTACCCTCTATCTAAAAATAAAAGATAGCTAAAAAATTTCTGTTTGTGGCAGCTTTCATTTTATAAAAAAAAAAACAGCCTTGGGCGACGAAACGCCACACTGCCAAATCAAAACATATAAATTGCGGTTTTCATCACTCAACCATATTAATTTTGGAAATTTAAAACTAAATACACGTGTATAAATTATTTTTGGCAACCTTCATTCCCTAGATTTTATGCTAACATCTTCACGTGTTTATATTTATCTAACAACTGAATTTATGAATAAATTTGTTGGTGACTTATTTTCAATATTTCAAAATTATGCTAAATTATCCCGCATAAAGTTATTATAGTCGTCAGTATGTTTTTGCATAAATTCTACATAAATAAGTGGCCTTTCTTTCAGTTACGCGTATGCAATTTGCAACGCTGTCTTTCAAACACAAATTATAGTAATGCATTAAAGCACCCAACGGCCTACGGATCAATTTTACCTCGTTGATACAATAACATCAACATCGTTGTTAAGCAGTCAATGAAAATAAATTCCTTTCAACAATTGAAAAATTACTGACGAGATTCGAAAAATACCAATCAATACACTATTTGAAATAAAACTATGTATTGTCTGTCTCAATCTTCATCGTGCTGGCTTCTGCCTGCAATTATGGAAGTTACCTGCCGACGGCAATGAAACTCGAGGTCCGGTAAGCAATAAAGGACTGAACAATAGGGGGGACTCTCAAAGGTTTTAGTAATAATATATATATTTTTTAATTATTTAGGTGAGTATAATCTTATTAAATTACAATAAGAAAAAACAACATAGCTAGGAATATATATACATAACTACGTTTTTATTCTAAATGTCTAAATCTAAGTCATTGCGATTAATTATATTAGGATTTATGTTGTTTTGCATAGAAATGTAAGAGTCTTCAATTTTTCCGGCCCACAATTGGTATGTTATTAATTACATTTTTTATCAAATTTATGACACTGGGACTTAAATCAGGAGTAACATTTTCTGCTCTGACCTTTCATTTTACTTGATTCCACAAATGCTTTATGGAGTTAAACATGCAATAATATGGATGAAAGCGTAAAAAATGCCCAACCTGTTCAGTCAAATTATCGCATACATATTGCTTGTTAATTGCATATGAATTTTGGACTTCCAAGAGTTCACTTTTTTGTAAATGAATTGAAAATAAATACCACTTTCTAACAAATATTTTTGAAAGATTGGTTTGAAACCAATTTTAAAAAAGTTCGGCACTTGTATTCTCATAATAATCCAAATTAGAATCCTTAATTTTTTTTTTCTACTCCCGTCTGTAAAATACCTAATTACTCACGGATCTAGCGTGCGGGAAGGGTCACTTCACCACGTCAGTTTCGTTTCCCACGGATCCGAGCCACTTAGGACATTTCCGGGATTTTACCGCACAGATTTGGGAGCAATCGGATGGTTTCGGGGATATTTCCTACGCTTTGAATTTTGACTTTTGTCAATTCTGACAGTCATGCCAGTGATTGTATTTGTCTTGTTTTGCGAAAATATACCCAAAAACTAACGGCCGTAGAAAAAGTATAGTATGCAACACGTTCGGTAAACTTTTTAACTCACTCGTTTATTAAAAACCCGATCCGCTCGTGTCAAAAAAACTCGTGAGTCAAATGCCGTTTACCGCACTTGTGGCATAATATAGTATTGTAGACAATAAGACGAGCAGATTCGGACAAATCCGTCTTCTGACCCACCGTGTATTATGGTGATGCCGTTCCTTTTATTTGAAGGTGCTTTCGTCTAACAATTTTGAGTGGAATCAATCCATACTTTGGATACAGTGTCTTGTGTGTCATCAAGGTAAATAATGGATCTGTTGTCTAATCTATATCTTATAATTTCTTGAAGGTAATTAAATCTAGAAGTGCGCAATCTGTCAGCGCATTTTGTCTATTTTGCGGTATTTAAATTCCATTTTATAACAACTCTATGGAGGCTCGCACGGCTTACATTTATATTGGTTTCATCTACTTTTAGCATCTTTTTCACTTCATCCAAGGTAGGAACAACTTCGTATTGCTAAACACAAAATATTTTCCTTCTTATTAACTCCTGATCACTTTTGTATATACGGTGAGTTTGCTCCTTTTCTTCAATTCTTCATTATTAATAATATCTCTTATCGACGATATTGCCGATTTTCTAAGTAAACAGGTTTCTTTTAAAGCTTCTTGCTCTACTGATTAAAGTTTCATACACGATTTCGACGCGACATTCTCATATTCTCGTAAAATAAGTTTTTCAAAACGCACAGTAAAACCGATTATTCAGCACCGATATAAATGGTCAACATTCGAGAAATATATCAGAAAGAAAGAAATATACCTGGCCCATGCCTGCCTTGTCACTCAAGTAAGAATAAATTTTTTGTTGTACTTGAAAACTAAACATGTGTGTCCTATTCACGTATGAAAATTTGAATTAATCTACGGGTGTTCCGTTAAAAAAAAAAAAAACATGTCAAAATTTGACATTATCCTAAAATGTTTTAATTATTCACGAAAAAATTGGGAGGTCCACAAAAAAAAACATGAAACTTATTTTTTTACATTTATGGTGCTATGGGTAGATCGACTGATTGATTATTCAGCTTTCACCGTACATGGTAAGCAAGGAATAATTGATTACCACAATCTATACATCTCATAAATAAAAATACGTTTCCACTTATATCGTATTATCAATTTCTATGATCGAAACTACATAATATTTAAATCCAAGATTAGCTATTGCGTCTCGGTTATTATAAAAATAGAATGTCTACGTGCAGGACAAGCCTCCATTTGAAGCATGCGCGTTTTAACGAGCACTGTTGTCACATTTTGAATATATTGTTGGACTTAAGTTACCGGAAAAATATGGAACGCGTATGGAAAACATGTAAACACAGATATACGTATTGCTTATGAAATTACTTTCCCTTTTCATTGTTAGGTTTTCTGCGGCATATATAATCGTAATACTTTGAATTTTAAATTACTTATTACTGGGCCCTCAACGTTTTCATTACTTAGATTCATCATGTCCGGCACTTTGTTACGGTAAATTGTAACAATTTTGTTGTGTATAAGTAACGAATTACCAGAACTGGCAAAGGGTGTTAAAATTTCTTAGCTCCTTCGTTACACTGCAAAATTTGATAGTACATTTGGCAACACCCGAAGCGTCGTCAGTTGCATCGATTGGTTAAAGCAACGTGTGTAAACATAAACCTCGACAGGAAAGAGAAAAAGTGAGCTTTTGGCTATTAACCCCGTAGAAATTGATTGGCTGGAGTCATGCATCTCGGGTCAAGGTCATTATTGCTTGTCAGATGGTTGTATTCAGACACAAACTTTCACAAGAATTTTACAAAACGAAAACAGGCATGCAGTATTGACTACTAATAAAATACTTGATGATATAACTAATACAAAACAGGAAGTTATGGCCAGTTGCAAAATTATTGCATAAAAAGCATATTCTGGCTTGGAATTGTATATTATAGTATTAAACGTTAAATGCATTCTTAGCAGAAAGAAGACAAACCCAAGCGAATTCCATTTGTATTATCGCTAGCCATAATAACGCGCGGGAAACTAGTCCTGCCATCTATTGCTCAGGAGCGGTATTAAGATTTAACCAAAACAGTTTTCTTTTTAATTATTATACCTTACTACTTAATTATTATACCTTAATACCTTATGAAGATAGAGTTTTGACAAAAAAAATAAACACTTACCTAAATGTTGGTTCGCTTTCTGCAACAGAAAGAAATAGTATTATTCACCCTTAAACAAAAAAACAAGCTATTTGAAAGTGAAGATTGTTAACAAATGTTATATATAAAACCACTTGTTTCCAAGAAAATAATTTGATAAGGGTTGGTGGTTACACATCAAACGAAACGTTGAGGTATATTTCAAATAAATGCAATGGAAGTCCAGACAAGTAGTTTTAATAACTCGTAGCCTACCAAGGCACAAAAATTTAACATATAAATATCAGTTTAAAGAATTGCACACAAAATAGGCATGTTTAAGAAGGGCATTGGGAACAATATATAATAATTTGCGCGTAATTCAGTAACTATTCGTCAGAGAATAATGTCATATATATTTTGTTAGACACGGATTATTGTATGTGCCATAAACATGTTTTTTGTTTGAAAAACGTTTGCACCATTGGATAAACGACAGGAAAATTCGTTCTACTAAAAATTAAGTACTTAAGCATTTTTAATTTGTAATCTAGGGTCACCTTGTCTATACAACTATCATTACAAAAACCGCTTTGTTTCGAAAGTGTGTTTCAATCAAAATTAGTGTCAAGATACAGTTTTTTTTTTTGCTCAATATAACAAAAACAATTTTTCGCGAATACAGTGTCCTCCGTTAGGTTAGCTACATAATATGGGATATTTTTTTTGTCCAGGGATAGCAAAATTTATCGCTCGTATTATTTTACTTTTATACTATCACTGTCAGGTCGAATTTTTCCAATTTGCCGTCATGATATGGCAACGTGACTGACATCAACGGTTATCGAGCAGCAGGGGCATGTAGCGAAAGATGCGTTCACATGGGTTGCAATGGATTAATGTTTAGGGGATTCGAGATTTCTCAATCACCTTCGAATCGATTTTAATATTGATAGACGAAAATAGATTTTCAAAATCTCATTATCTCATACATAGAGGAAATCAAAATTTCCCAAGCTGTTTCCGTTAAAATGAGATTATATATATATATATATATATATATATATATATATATATATATATATATATATATATATATATATATATATATATATATATATATATATATATATATATATAAAGCGAAAAAATGGAAGAATGCGTAATAAAGGGAGATTGGACAGTTATCATTATATTATCAGTTTTATCTGTAACCGAATTAACAAATTATTATTAATCCCAAACTAACAAACAAAAGCTCATTTTATCGATTACACTTTTAAAACTCAAACGCTGACAATATATGCCAGCGTTATATCTCATTCTATCTCACTAAGCCTTTCAGAAACTCAACTAATACAATAATGTTGTAGTGTTGTGAATTACCTGCAACTTACGCGTACACAAAAAAAAAGAGCAACATACCGTTTCCAAATTATTATTATTGAGGTAATAATTGGCAGTAAAACTTCTCAGCCCTGATGCCTCCAAGCTCCTGGGGTCCAAGGAATTGCTTCTAGGTTTAACAAACGGCAAATCATCTCGTCGCTTATTCTTGCTCCAACGTAAATATTGGGACATCTCTAATTATCAATTACACACGCGTCACGCGTAACAGTCCCTTAGTCTCATTTAAATAGTATTTCTTAATTTATCGGTGATTGCATTTAACTTAAAAAAAATAGGACCGCCTATGAATAATATGGAGCACTAAGTAAAGCACATCGTAAATCACAACAGATTTGTAAACAAAAGCGATCAATCAAGTTTTTGTTACGCACCAATATTATCTACAGAAGCGCACGGTTGTATCTTTCCTTGCCAGTACCTATCTAACTGCCTTACCAGCAATGCCCCAATTCCGAGGCAAAGATAATGTTTTTCAAAACAGTTTTATGTCACCGCGTCACGTGGTAAATATCAGGCCGTGTAAAAATTAATAATTCATTGAAAGGCGCCTTCAGATAATGGAAAAAAATCCAGAATAATGCAAGGTCTTTAACCTAGAAACGACCTGGTAGTTTAATCCTACGTCGAGCCGAATTAAAATAAAATGCGTATCGCGATTTCCGTTTGCATGAGCCGCCCTATATGAAAAGAAAAATCGAAATCGCATACCACCAATATGTAAATAAGCCGTTTAAAAAAGAAAAAACCAACCAGCAGCCACGCACAGGGTAAATTGAAAGTACTGTAGGCCTTATATTTAATTTAAGAATTCATTTTTTTAAGTTTAGTAATACGTATTCCACGTCCACGCCATAAAAATAGTGATGGTAGATGAGCAAAAAATTTTATAAGTTAAAATGGTCAAAAAAGCAAAGTTTTTTTATAGTTCAGAATGTCAGAAAATTCATTTGGTTGGCTATTACGTAAATTACAAATTCAGGAGAAATACGATTACAGAAAATATATTTTTAAAATGATCGTTACGAATGGGCCTTAAGATGTCAGCTTTCCCGATTTAGGAGCTATCGGATATTTTTGGTAGAATTTAGCTACGCACTGATATTTTTTTGAAATTTGTCAGTTCCGGAGGTGACGTCACTATGTAAATATATTTGTGTTGTTGATATGTTGATAAACTTCTTTAGACACTCGTTTGTTAAATAGTCGCTCCGGTAACGTGTCATTTAAGAAACTTGTCGAATAGACTTATTTCTAAATTTTGACTTAATCTGTCGCCTTGGTGAGCAACAACACCACTTTTCACGCTTAGGAAAATAAGCGCCAAAAATACCAACTGCATCAACACTGTAATCAAAATGTCTCCTTGTTTAATTAGATATTATAACGATAGGTAGACGTACATTTAATGAGAAAATAATACGACTACACGTGAAAATTCATTTTAATTGTCTGTTAACCAGACCAAACACACATGGAAACCCTGTTAGTCATTCGAACAAATATAATAAAAGAAACGGTTAACCAATCAACCCAAATTGCCTTCAAACCTATTACCAATTACAAATTACGTTTTTTGCTTTCGACTACGTTTTGCATTCGATATAGCAGATCCCAATAAAATTTACAACCCGCAGCTATGGAGTACAAATTCAAACGAATAATGCTTTTTTCTATTTCTAATTTCTAAAATTATAAATTTGCAATTAAAATGAAACAAAACAATGAAAAATGATATTCCATACTTGGCCTGACCATGTGCTGAATATAACGTTTTGAAACCAAATTTCATTATTATGCATTCATTTTTATCAGTCGGCAGATGTTCTAAAACTTTGTTAGGAAATTCATTAATTTACTTTGCATAACCCCAAGCAATGAATTTCAAACTAAATTTTACAGACATTGTCTGATTAGTTTGAATAGTTTAAATAGACAAGAAGCTGCATTCTTCATTACACATTTATTACTATAATTATTGTTATTAAGAAACTTATCGAAAGAACATATTATTTTTGAATTACATTACGAATATGCAAAACTTTATTCCTATTATATCTTCACAGTAATTATAAGTATTGAAGTCTAAAAATATTTTGTTTATACATATGTATCAAATGAAACGTAATAATTTCGCATATTGTTTTGAAACTATAGCTGCGGCGTATTTTAAATATAAAGTAGCCTTGGGTAAGGTATATTTTTTCCAAAATTTGTTTTACAATAGATAAAATCCAAAATGTTTATGTAAACTATGGATCACAGCAGTTCATATATTAATATTTATCGATGTAATAACACACATCTGCATTATTTACATCAGTAATTTCAATTAGGGTTGGTATTTTCGGAAAAACTTTATTTCCGATTTACCATTTTTATTGAATCGAGATATATAAACTTCCGCAAATCGGAAAGTATCTGCCAATTGCAAAAATGAAACGGGGTTTCTACAGCCTACCATAAAACTTGGATAAGTACCAATTTATTTTCTGTGACCGAGTTGCTGTATTAAATATAAAGAAAAATTAATGGGCATTAATTTATTACATGGAGATGTAAAAGGGCAATTTTCTTGGACTATATAATAAAAGAGTGGTTTTAATGGCTTTTAATTCCGAGTTTTGAAAATTTTTATAAAATTTTAAACAGAAAAGTTTAGGGACATTTTCTTTAGATCGCAGGCAGATAAAAATAGAGAAAAACAGTAATGATAAGTGCGCTTAAACTTTTTGCTCATCATTTCCGAGCACCCTGTATAATTCCGCTTTAACGGAAACTTCTGTTTCATTATAAAATAAGCTCGAAATATATCACCGCGAATTTGACCGAAAAAAATTATCAATTGTTTAAACGCGAGACGTCATACAATTATTTATTTATGGTATATTTATAATTGCGCACACGTGATTTTTGATCTATTGTTTTGCAGGAAAAGCAAACACTTCTTTTGTGAAAACGATACTGGTAAATGAGTTCTGTTTTATTTTTTGTTATTTGTGTCCTCTACACCAAATGCTCAATCAGGCAGAAGCTTAAAATAACTTCTATAGCAGAAGCTATAGTTTCTGCATGCACGCCCATGGGTAAACAATCGCCACATGTCATAAACGTAAAATATTTTAGGAATCTATTAAATTCGATGAAATTGCTTCAGCACAAATAGGTAAACAGAAAATCAATAAAGATCAATCAAAATACATCTTAAATCACCTATATATTTGAATGGAAATTTTAAAAGCGAATTATTTCATGCAAAAAACTACTATAAAATAATAACATGACAAAAATAAATTTTCAAAGCTGACGTTTAGTAGTATTTATGACTATGATGAGACTATAAATCAGCAGATAATAATTCGGGACAATATATCAACGGAATGAGTGGAAAGTTACGGGATTTACGAAACTAGCGCGTTTTAAAAACTTAATTTTGCATTAAAATTTTTGACATTGTGAGAATATTGTCAGGTCAAAATGGTCACCGTGTCGACCTCCACAAAACATATTTTATGGTGATATCTAAAATGACAACGTAAAAAATAAACGCAACATCATTTTACACGCAAAAATACTTGTGGTTCCAAATTATATACCGGGTGTCCCAGTAATGGCAACGATGAACGGTATTGGGCAAAAGGATCGTCCTAGAAATTTATCGGCCAAGAGAAAATGCTAGAAATTATTTTCAAATTTCTGAAATGGTCGTCAAGGGGTCTACTTGCCATTTCGATTTTTAGAACCAGGTTTCTGCAAATTTTCTAAGATAGTACAGGGACTACTGTTTGAAAGCTGAGAGTTATTTTTTTTGTCTATAACTCGCTAAAGACTTAACGCAGTTGAAGTCGTTGAAGAGGGACATATTGGCAAAAAAATATATTTTCTAAAAAAAAGCAAGGATTTACATGTAATATCTTTATCCTACAGTTAAACATTAATTAAAGAACTTGAGACTAAAAACTAAAAAAAAATTGAATTTTGGACTTTATTGAAATAAAATGTTGTTATTGATCTTTATTACTTTTTTTCGAAGGGCCCCAAATTGGTTGAAAACTGACATCCCTATCCGTTCTCAAATATTTAGTATTATCACCATTCTTTTCATTTAATTCAGGTTAACTAACCAAGACTAATTTTATTTACTATTGACGGCTTTAAGTAGTAAAATGTACAAAATTACAAAAATGCAAAAATAGTTACTCTTCAGTAATTGATAAGTTTTGATTCCCTGACTAAACTTAATTTTTATCGAAAACGTAAATCATAAATGAATTTAAACCCGGCCAGGATATCAAAACGTAATAATAATTTCCAAGTACTGCAAAAAACGTAATAAAAATAAATAACAAAATTTTACTTTATTTTCAAATATCATTTAGCTTAAGTAATAAATTTAATTAATAACAACCCGTAAAGTGAAAACTATTTTTTTTTTCATATTTTTTTATTTATATTTTGCGTTAAGATAAAGATATTGGGATGCCATTTTCACTGGGTTGTTAGGCCCTTATTTGGCTGTCGAATGGAATAAAAAAAGTCCTTCGTCAAATCAATTTTTTTCTCAGATTTTTTCTGCGAATATTTTAGAAAATGTCAGCAAGGTAAGAACCAATCCCACTCACATAGCACAATAGTCCAGAAAAGGACTTTTTAACGACTCCAAGTTTGTTACAATGAGTTAAGCCTCTTTGGAGTTATCGATATTTATTTATATTGAAATTAATAAAACGCATTTTAATCACGAGTTTAATTTGGCGGAGCTAGTACTTAATAAAAGAGTGACTGAAGAAGTTTATCAATGTTTCTGGGTACATTTTTGCAAAACAATATGAAATACATTCATGTAATGTGACTTGGCAAATGTCAAAATACCATACCAGAAATATCCGAAGTGGCTCGCGATTGTGGGTAACGAAGCTAAAATGATACTTTCCATGCGCCTGAACTGTGCATAATTTTTTTTAGAGTAGGGAATAGAAAAAAAATATTTTTCCCATCATGTCACTCAGGTATAATATAATATGAGGAAGAATTTGATATGCATACGCACAAAATGCAAAATATATACAGCATCCAAGTAACATAAAATAGCATCATCTAAATTTTTTTGTCTTCATTCGCCATTTTTTTCATCATTATTAATGGAAAATTCTACAAGAAATGTTTAAACATTCCTAAGCATGAACAAGAAAAGACGATGCAGTCATTAGTTATATAAGTAATTTTGGTGACCTTGTCAAAAATACCGTACACATTAACTATTGACGTTCGTTTAGTATTTAATGGTAGTAACTGTTACAAAAACCTGCGGACGAATTAATTGTTATTGTTTTATATTTAAAAATAGTTGCTACTGTTTAGATTATTATTGAGTAAGGAAAAGTACCTACCTATACCATTAGAACACCATAAACGCTTCCTCTATGCGTTTGTGAAAAATTACCGTAATTATTGTAATGATGCGTTAAGAATTGCTGATTAATTTATTCTAGATTGCATATTGCGTACAGAACGAAAATTTTCGTTTGCTCCTTCTACAAAGTGTAACTAAAACACAGTTGTGAAAGGGTAATTACCCAAGCTGCCCACATAATCAATTAAATACATTTTGCTACGGCCTGGAAATGGCAGCAAATATTAAATATCTCAAAAAAGGCAACCTTTAGCTATAGACACATTAAATTTTTCGCGAGACTGCTTCATTCAAAATAAGCAACATGAAGTTTGGGCGTATTTTGGTGGTCATCTCCCTAAACTGACGTAAATGGAAGAACGCGCTATTCGCTTGGAATTACTGAGTAATTATTCTGATATTTGCTGTTCGTTATTCTGTTTATTATTACATAATTTCTGCGCATTGATTCTGCTTCTGAAGTGATGTCCAACGATTGGCCAAACAACAACAATATTACACAAGAATTAAACATTTTCTCGCGGTAGGTGGTAGTTAATATGGCCAAATACACTCGCATATACCCAATATATTTTTAAAATTGTTTTCCCTTCTGATAGACGAACAAGATTCCTCAAAACCCAAAACAAATTACTTGCGTAACACGAGTACTTGAGGGATAATATTCGCGCGTCACAATTACAAAAAAACTGCTTTTTCCCAAAATATTGGCACGTCATAACGTGATTGATCGAATACGCATTGTCATTTGCCGATACGCATTTAATGTGTCAGCAGACTTATGTTACACAAGAGATAACACGGTTAAATCAAAGTAAATACAAAAATTATTATATAAAAAATACTTCTTAGTCGGTACCGACGCGGTGCTATTTTCAACGCCCGGATAGACTTGCGTTTGCCACTGAACAACTCACACAGATCACAAATTCGTCACATATCCAGCGCGAAAAATCGCGAATTTTTCGTTAATTTCGGCGGTTCCGATTTCGATAGACCGGCAGCGTTTAATCATACATTATGTATCTTTCGATTCACTCCATCGGGCCTGATAATAAACTAAATGAATTTGTTGTAAACAACGTTACCGGCGCTGTTGCCGACGGCACCGCGTTATCTCCCACCGCAACGTCGTACATTTCGGATGCATTAGGGAAAACAGCTGACCATCTACTATTTTTTTTTCAACGCCCCTCCTAGGCAATTGCCACTAAACTGCCTGATGCACTTGAATTAAAGTTGTTTAACGTAACACACCAGTAATGACTCGTAATTTGGTCTATGTCCTGTTTTTTTTTCTTTGAACCGCAACATCGTGGACGGGAAGATACTACAGCGATCAAGGTGAAAGCAACACTAATTATGATTTATTCCGTTGGCCACGGAATTTCTTGCAATTTCAGTTTTAGGAGCCGCAGAATTTTATTTTCAGTGAAAAAGTGACGTTGCGTGAGAAAAATCGTTATAAGCTCAAAAACAAGAAGGATGGCGAAAATCTTCCAGATACAGACACTACTTTCTTTTTATGCTTTGCAAATACCCTTTTTAAATTTTAAACCTAAAATTAGTTTGAAAAAACTTTTGTCTTAGACGCATTTTACTAAAGAGCAAGAAAATATCGAACTTGTGCTGTCAATAAAATACTAAAACTAGATTATATTACTAAACTACTACTAAAAATAACCATTTTTCTAGAGAGTCTCTAAGCTAAATCCCTTTAAACCAGAACACTGATAACATCTAATGATTTTGTAATCTTTTTCCAATGGTGTTTTTTTACGTACAACATAACTTTATACAATTTGTTAAAATAAAATAATATTGACCTTTCCAAACAATTAGCTTCGTCGCAAAAGTAACCTTTATCTTTCAAGTACCCACATTTCATTATCTAGGTCAAATATTAACAAAACCGTAACATAATAACAAATTAACAATTATTCTCAAACTGTCACAGGCGCAAGCAGTTACGTAACCGAAAGTAAAATATGGCCTTATTATAAAATTTTCAATTTTGAAGTTCACAGTTTCTAAGAACAAGTAGCGCAAACCGACTGGATATATCATATCCTTGAATGCTAATGGGAACGAGAACATGCATTGCTGAAAGCAAATGGTGCTTTAATATACAAATTGCCACAAAACAAACGAATAAATATTACGTGTAATAAACAACATAATCCATTAGACAATTTGGTTTTCATATCTGATTATCCAATTTTCATGAATGAATAAAATACCTTACTTAAATAATTGGAACCACGATAAGTTACATCCTTCGGTAACATAGAATGAAGAGTTTTTCAAACTTTGAACACACTACTTTATTTAATTATGAAGACTGAAAATTTAATGATTAATTTATCTTCCTAGCGCATTCGCCGAAATATCTGATCGATAGTAAATATGGTTATAACACCTATAGAAACTTAAAATAAACGTGGTGCTTAATTATTGTCAATTGCTCCGAACAAAGAAAAAATCGTATTAAAGTCGCCAACGCATATAACTGAAAAACTATGTCTTACCTTTCGCCGCTCTTCTGGTGGAACACTGGCGTGAGACCTGTTCCTGAATATGTCCATTACTTTCGTCATGGGGCTCCTATTCGATGACGCCGCGGTAACCGTATGATAGTACTGGTTGTCGCTATCTCGTACCGGATGAGCGGACCCATCTCTAGGTCCCTTTGGTCGTCCGTGAACAAAAGCGGACGCCTGGCATATCGGAAAAATGTAATTCATTAATATGCAATTTTTATGCAATATGTTAAAACTTTAACGTTTTTCAGTAACAAAGAAGTTACCAACAGCCCACAGTCTTCTTACAGGAGCCATGGGATGAAGGCAATCTTGAACACGCATCCATTCATTAGTTATAAGACTACAAAAAAACTAAAAGTTGAAAATCTCCTTGCCAAGAAAAGTACCAAATTCAAAGGTATAAGCTACTACCAATTACTAAAAACATTAAAAATAAACTACAAACACGGCCACTCCATTTTTACCTAAAACAACACTCTTCTCAAACATTTAGAAACATCGCCAAAAACGTAACTGAACTGGGATACTGCGCATACATCATACAATATACAATCAATAATAATCTCTCGTTTTCCGCTGATGCCATTCCGAATATAGCTATTTATTATTGTTTATTTAATGAAAAGTATTAAAGTAGAGGCGATTGTTATGAAAAATTACATATAATACAAGAAACGGTTGTGGACCAGACACAAATTCAGTTTTGCATGAATGGATTCAAACGTACCTTCTCCCTTCTTTTTTTGTCTTCTTCCCTTTTTTTCTCCTCTCTCCGTTCCCTTTCTTCCCTCCGCTTTTCCTCCCGACGTTCTTCTTTCTTTTTCTCCTCCTTCTTCTCCTCGCGTTTGATAATTTCCTCTTCCGATTGATAGGCGGGCCGAGTTCTGAATATGTCCATCACCTTAGTTACCGCGCTTTTATTGGACGACGCGGCAGTAACGGTGTGGTAATATCTGGTGTCGGAACTGTCTGGGTGTTTCACTGGATGAGCCGAACCGTCCTTTGGGGCTTTTAGCTTGCTGTGTATTAGCCCTGTGTGCTTTGGAAAAACATCCAAAAATATTGGGACTGTTCTATTCGAACACGCGCATAATAACCGATCGGCTATAGGAAAAAAGTCGGAGTAGGGTACTACCTATATAAATAGCTATATACATGCCCCCGATCACCGATTTGAACCACATGAAGTGAAACAAAATATCGTGTCGACTAGAATTTGAATTTTCTAAATGTTTCTAGAAAAACCTCTCTAATATGGTGGTTAAAGGCCCAAAATATTCTACAAAACCAAAAGCCGGAAACCGCTGCTACAACCAAAATTTACCAGCGGCAACGCATACCCTACTCACCAACATGGCGTTCTTCATCGATATCATGAATGCGCTACCCTTCCTCTTGCTAGCGTCGGAGTTCGATCTACTTCTCGAACCTTCCTTCTTCGGACTGCTCAGATCTTCCGATTTCCGACGTTCCGTCGAACTGGAACGAGAAGTGGAACCGCTTCGACTACCGTTGGACTTATCTTTTTTCTTTTGCTCCTTGCTCTTGTCTTGTTTTTTCGCCTTTTGTTTATCCTTCTTCGCGTCCGATTTGGCACCCCAGGTGCCGGATCTAGGACGCGGAAATGTCTCGACATCGTCAGTATTTATTGTCGGCAACGGTTGTGATCCCAATTCCTGGAAGAAAACATTGGCATGCATAACCTACATAAGGATTCAGTTATCCGTCAGCTTGGCATTTTCAGTTAGTTGATGAAATAAAAATAACAAGATATGCAGATTTACGAAAAAACTATACTTTCGCAATTGCATATTAGACTAAGGCCTCAAGACAAATTTTCAAGATGCGGCAACTACCATTGAAGTAAATGCTTCATATTTTCCCGTCTTTCAGAAAATTAATTTATTTCACTTATAGTGTTCCACAGAGAGGACACAGATTGGGCACAATTTGCACTTTACAACAACCATCTTACCCTCAGTAAATTATAGGCCAGCATTAGCACGAGCGCCAAAGAAATTGACCACAGCACTCTCCTCTCTGATCGCAAATAAAAAACAACAGAACTGGACTAAAAACGAAACCGCAACACTTCCGACTCGGAAAGTTACTGACATACACATTTGCACACTTAATTTGCTCGAAGTGCTAATGATTTTTGTTAGTATTTGCAATTCGCAAGCTCGTAGAGCAAAACGATTATTCAAACATTCTGAGAGAAGGCCTATAAAAATGTTATTATTATAAATGGGCTGCAATTTGCAACCTACTTTTAAGCATGACTGGATTTTTATTAGGTAATTACGTCTGGATGCATGCATTCGGCCAAACATTGCGGTGCCATCTATAATTCTCGAAACGAACTACAAAAAATGCCAATAATGTAGATAACAGATTAGTAACCAGAAGTTCTATTTAATTACTTGATATATGCATTTTATTTATTTTGATTTAGTTAATATATTTTTATATACACTTTAATATATTAAATTAGTCTACCAATCGTAAATGTCTAAAGTTGATTTTTTTTCGTTTAACTTTTCCCAAATTCGAAAAGGAAACAAAATTGACATCTGTATCACTGCGCCGCGATAAGGCCGATCATAAAAAATATTATCTATAACAAGGTTGACTGGCAATAAATATAAATCTTTGCATTCACAAAATCTAACAAATGTTTCAAAACAACATAGCCAAAAGCAATTTAACGATTGACAAAAAAAATTGTTGCAAATTTTTTGTGGCTGTCATTTTTGCCGGAGATACTATATACATCTAAGAGAATATTTTTTTTTCAATACAAGTTCTCAACAAGTGGTAAAACGGATTCTACCCTTCGTTTTGAAAATTCGAGACTCCCTTCTACGCACTCATCGAGGTTTTTCAAAAATATCTGGCGCAACATTGTCCATTGATAAAACACTATTCTTTAATTGCACTACACACAAGTAAAACATCGCACCGATCGTTGGTGCGTGTAAGAAACTGACATTTCTTTACTTTAGAAAAGTGCATGATAAGTAATAAGCTAATAGCAGCTTGTCAAACCCATGAACGTCACAGTTAAATATCCGAGCGTCGAACTACAAAAGTGTGACATCTGATTTCAGGGTTATTCGTGTAGAAATGCTATTAAATTTTTGTTTTGATTATCACTTTGCTCTTCATAGGAAATCATTTGGAATTTCATAAAAGTGAAACGTAAAATGGCTAGAATTTTTCAATTACCCATTACAAGTGGGCCAGGTATTTTATGGACTTACGGGGAGGAACTTAATAAAAATACGGCAAGGTGGGTGATGTTATAATAGTTCAAAGACCAACCACAAAAAAAAGAGGACACAGAGTAGAAGACAAAATACCAAAGAAATTAAATTAAATTGCTAAATAAATTGTAAAAGTATTAAGAAAAATACATATGTTTTCGATATTATAGTTAAACTACAATTTAAGTCGCACAAATTTACTTGACTGTTTAAGACGCCACTGCTCGTAAAAAAACTTATAACACTATACATCAGCGTTTACTGCAATAAACATTTTTGCCAGCAATGCGCAAAAATGTAATATCAGGTTGCTGGATTCATAAAAAAAGCTTCTTAATAAAAATAAAAACGTTTATTAAAATAGCGCAGTCGTTTACTAATGACCATTTGTTTATGACATTTACTGTCACACTTATAGGCATGGTTTTGCTTTCCAAAATTCCGCAAATGCGATGTCTTGTAATTTCTACATCGTATCGTACTTCGAGCCTTTGGGGCGTTCCTCAAAAATATTCGGCTTCCAAATGTAGCAGCCTCAACGATGAGTACACAATAAGTGAGAACAGATTATTGCAGAAGTGGTTAGTGAGACTGTTGTTTGTATACGACCACGACATGTCATATGAATAATTCATAGCAATAATTGTTTCTCCCACTCTGATCGGTATTTTTGTACCGCGCAGTGACGCGTTTGCCTTATATAGTTATTAAAGATCCGTTAAGCACGTGGGTAAAAGTTTTTTGTTTTTCATTTACAAATAAAAAAATTCCGCCGCTATTGTGAACTCATTAGGAAAGTTTAACAACAACCATCCATCCATTTTTTTCTCTTAACGTCAGACATTAAAATTTCTCAATGTCATTACGAGCCTCTAGAGATTCGAATACTATCACGAATATAGTACACCCATTTAATGTGAACACTCGGTTATAATGAACACTTTTTGAAATACACTCAAAAAGTCTCATAAGACCAATGTAAATTCTTATTGTTATAGTGAACCCGGATATAGTAAACTTTCGGATACAGTGAACTAAATTTCGTCAAGATTAAGATACATTAATGAACTTTTTTCGGGGGTTCACCAGGTAATTCCCCGGAGAAAGGTTAAAATATATTTGTTTTGTTATTGTTTTGATGTCACTTGTGATTTAGATTTCGTGGAGAATACTGATGACAGACCTTCAAATGGAGAAGCAAAAACGAAAAGCATTAACTTTTTTAATTTGCCTAAAGCAACTGTCTGTCTCCACTACCTGGAAAAAAAGATATGATTCTCTCGTTCTATGGTCAAGTGAATGCAAGTTGTAAAGGGATCAGAAAATCAGGTCATGAAGACGACAATAAGGAACTTTTACAGTGGTTTGTCCAAGAAAGAAAAGAAAATGTTCTCATAAGTGGTCCAGTTCTTCAGCAAAAAGCAAGTGAAATGGGAAGTGGAATAGAAGGAAGAGACTTCGTGTGTTCCAGAAGTTGGATTGAACGTTTTAAGAAGGGAAATTGTATCTCTGGAGGAAAAATTTTTGGTGAGTCTGGATTAGTTAATATGAATGTTGTTAATAACTGGCTCTTAACAATTATGACAGTGACAATATTTTTAAGGCCGATGAGACCGGCCTTTTCTACAAACTAACCTCTGATAAGATATTGAAATTCCAAGGAGAAAGGTGTGCAGGTGGAAATTTGTCCAAGGTTCGAATAACAGTTCTGGTTACTCCAAACATGTCTTGGACAGAAAAGAGACAGCTGTTTATTATCGGCAAATCAGTAAACCAGAGATGTTTTAAAAACAAGACTCTACCAGTCAAGTACAGGTCAAATAGCAGAGCGTGAATGACATCTGACTTATTTACCGAAAAGCTGCTCCAATGGGATACAGAATTGTAGTAGAAGAACAGAAAAATTATTGGTTAAGGCTTTCGCGGCCCGTTGATAAGCTATTATCTTGATTCGGGTTTAAAGGCCGTCGTCGGTTGGAATTACTTCCTAACGTTTCGCTGGCACGAGTGGCGAGCTTCTTCAGAGGTCCTTCCATCTCCGATGTTGGACGTAGACTACGTCCGTGCCAGCGAAACGTTAGGAAGTAATTCCAACCGACGACGGCCTTTAAACCCGAATCAAGATAATAGCTTAGAAAAATTATTGTTGTAGTAGATAATTGTCCAGCACATCCCAATGTTCCGTTGAACGAAATCAAACTATAGGAAGATTTTCCTGATAAAGATGATAGAGGCAATTGATGACTTAGAAGAGTTTTCAGTCAGCTTATTGGATGCTGTAAATTTTATTCACCGTGCTTGGCAGGACGTTAGCAAAAACACTATTGCAAACTGTAATAAACATGAAGGATTTTTTGAAGCAGAAGATGATTTTGAGTCTGAGGATGAATTGCCTCTAACGGAGTGGCTAAAAAAACATTCAGGAGATCCCGATAATAGCAAGAAAAATACCAACCCCCAGAAAGCCTTTGAAGCAGAGATTAGGAATAGGATTGAACATTTCGACTTCGAAAGTTACATTTCAATAGACGATCAAGTTATTCCAACCGAATCTTTGACAGAAGACGAAATTATCCAATTAGCGTCAACAGGTATCTATAACATGAAATGTTAGATATTCGCACGTTTTTGGAGTCACGCGACGTTCCTGAGAAAGTTTGTAATCTTTTTTGTGACCTTGAAATAATATTAACTTTTCTAACACCTTCGTACAAACCAAATTATCCAACTTGTTTATCCAACAGTAGGTGGGTACATGTATTTTCTTTGGTTTATTCTTTAGATATTGTTTACTTGTTCTTGTTCACTTGTTACTTGTTTTTTACAGAATTATATTTAATTCTCACTTTTCCAACATTACGTAATATATATACATATCAAGAAAAATGCTAGCATATGGCGGCATTTTCTACAAAACCAACGTACATAATATTATATATTATGCAATAACCTCCATTCACGTGTAAACAGCAGGTGTGTACAAAAGTTCATTTATTGCTTATAGTAAATCTCGGATACCGCGAGTTCACTATATTCATACTTCACGGTATTAGAATCGCTTCGCTTCGATTCTAATTCAGAAAATTGTTTTTATTTAAAATTATACTTACGTTAAGTGTTCTTATCGCAGCATTTCTAAATTATTCCCGGATTTTCCGAACGTGTGTATCGCTACCTAATCGCATTTACCGGAAAAAGTAGTTCCCAGGTTGGGAATCATCGAAAAAGCATCACAGAGCCCCTATTTTGGATGTTGATCCAATTATAATTATATCAGGTATCCAAAAATACATTTGAGCCTACATGGTTACATAACCTGGGAATGTGAAAGGGGAACTTACAAATGGAAACTCAATTTTCTGTCTGTGTAGTTTTTCTGCTTTTCTTATTTTCCGTTAAGTTTTGGAAAAATATGAGAAAATGTAGTTTTCGCGACTAAAGGGCTCCAGACACGAAATTGATGTTGATGTTTTTGAACCGGTTGAAAATTGTATTCTAATAATTTATTGGCGATTTACGATTACAAAACTATGGATTTGCGGAGTGAATGTGATCCTGGAATGGGTCATTAAATAGGACAATCAACAGGAAACACGCTCATAAAATATCTTCCACCAACTTTTTCCATTAGAATATCCACACAAAACATTTAAATTTGATAAAAATGATATCCAATAGGAATTAGAAATAAAGTATGCCGTCATATTTGTTAATTGGTTAAAATTGTTGATATTTCAAGAAATAAAATAATTCTTTAGAGAATCACGACGCACACGCGACAACCGAAAGAGGTTTCATTTAGACAGGGTGTCCGGAAATTAGACGTCAATATATTGTAACCAAGTATTCTGTGATTCAGAATAACGATAAAAGCTCCTATAAACTAGGGTAAAAAACGTCCTGGTTTTTAACATATAGGGTGTTAAATTTGAAGAGGTGATGGCGATTTTTTGTAAATATTTTCGAAACACGTAAAAATTTTTAAATAAAATTTGGTACAGTCACTAAATTTTTTAGGCTTTATTTAACGAACTAAAACTTAGTATTGGATTGTCTTCAGGGGTGTATAACTCAGGGGAGGCGTGGGAAAAATTTGCCCCAAATTTTTTGTTTGTTGAATTTTCTACGTAAATAAGGCACCCTTGTCGTACCTCGCTAGAACACACCGTTTTCGAGAAACATGCTTTTGAAAATTAATTACAATTTTTTTTTTAATGTTTACAATCGAGGTGCAGATAATCATTAGTAAGCCTTGGAAGTTAATGATGCAGTTCATTTGTTTGTGTTGCTGGGTAAATAAAGAATAAATGTCAATTATTCGACAGCTTTCCATTTTGTTAATTTTTGGTACAAAAATAGTTTTTACTTGGATTGTTCTTAAAAATACTTTTATTAAAGAAAGACAAATCAAATTATCAACTGTAAAGCTAATTATTGTAATAAAAATTATAAACTTTTCATTTTACGTTAGATACTCGGCGATTAGGAAACCTACGATACTCTTGTACCGCCTCCTCAGTCTGCTATTGCAAAAACCGTATACAAAATAAATATCTTCTAATTCTCTATTGGAAAACAACTCTATCAGCTTTAAATAGCTTATTTTTCATCAACAATCGACCTTCTTTAAAATGTAAAATTATAATTTTTATTACAATAATTAGCTTTACAGTTGATAATTTGATTTGTCTTTCTTTAATAAAACTATTTTTTGTCAACAATGAACAAAATTGAAAGCTGTAGAATAATTGACATTTCATTTTTATTTACCCAGTAACACAAACACAAATTATTATCAGCATCTCGATGGTAAACATTAAAATAAAAAAAAATTGTAATTAAATTTTCAAAAGCATTTTTCTCGAAAACGGTGTGTTGTGGCGAGGTGCGACAAGGGTACCTTATATACGTAGAAAACTTGACATTTTCAAATTCTGCAGTCCAAATTACGAAAATTCGACAAACAAAAAATTTGGATCAAATTTTTCCCACGCCTCCCCTGTTATACACCCCTGAAGACAATCCAATACTAAGTTTTAGTTCGTTAAATAGTTTTATACCTATTTTAGGTCACAGAATACGTCTAATTTCGAGACACCCTGTATTTTGCTGTCGGTCGGAATGTTGAATAAGTACTGACCACTGACAGAGCAGTGAACATGATGGAAAGTGTCTACAGTAGGTAAACCAGGCATGTGAACCAATCATAAAATCAAGATAGGGCAGGACTCGGTAGGTGTTCCAATTCAGTTCGTGTTTGGTGACTTCCTTATATTAGCTGTTTATAAAGAAATAGGCAAAAATTTAGTTACGGAAGATTTATGTGCTTAAATAGAGTGTCCCTTTAACGGACCTTTCACTATACTTACCTTTTTCTTTTCCGGTTCGATCCTTTTCACCCAAATGCTATCGACACTGTTGTCTTGGTCCGCAGTCGAACTGCCCGAAGATTTACTTTTCATTGCGATCAATGTCGAATCGAAAAACGTGGTGTCGTGGTGGGGGTTATTTTTAAAAATGGCATAGGCTGGAGGCCTTCTCGAATTCGGAGAAGGAATGGCTCCCACCGTGTTCGACTGTTTGTACTGTTGCCTGGAAGCGAAGAGTTTCGCCGCCTCCGATGGTTTTCTCCTCGGCGTACCGCCGCCATTAACTTTTTCAATGTCCGAGAATAACGGCGGCGGCAGTGAGTTATTTACTTTTTGATCCGGCGATTGTTTGGTTTTCATTATCACAAATTTGTGCGTTGGACCCGTCACTGTATCGATCACAGACGTTTTAGAACTATTCGAAGATTCCGAAAGCGATTTGTCACTACCGCCGATTTCCAATGCATTGGACGAAGGCACTATAGTCTGACAAAAATGGATTCCTTGAGCGAGGGGCTTTTCTTCTTTTGTTTTGGTTTCGGCGAAACCGACGAAATTGGAAAAATCGACATGACATTGGCAGATCATTCGGTCAACGTGACGTTTTAGCGACAAGCGCGGCTGGTCAAACTGAGGTAAATTTAATTGGGACTGAATCTGCTTTCTCACCCAGCGAGAGTTAAAATGCACATGTATAAAAAAACCTGGTTATTTTACCGGGCAGAAAGTCTCCATTTGTGAAGATTGCAACTCCACAGAATTCCAGAGATATCCTTGGGCCACGAGAGATATACAGTGGGTCAAAAAAGTCTCCGTACACATAGTATTTTTTCAGATTTCTTTTAGTTTCTTCTTTCACTTACATTTAATGAAAAATATATAAAATACAATAAAAATCGTTTAAGACACTTTATTTGAACGATAAAAAATAAGGCAGCTTACAAGCAAGAAACTGTGTCAAATAAGTATCCATACACTTTAATAAATCACTATTTAGAACTGCAGGTAGAACTTTTAATTATCAATATTTTATCAAGTCAGCTGTTTTGTGTATTTCAATAACCTAAACGTAAAATTCAGATCTCAAAAAAATACCAAACTAATCAAAGCAAAACTGCACAATGTACCCAAAATACAAGGTTAAAAAAGGGTTGTCAATTTTAGGCGAATTTTAGACATCTTATAATTTCTAAAATATATTTCTAAAAACAAAAAAATCAAATTAAATGTCACTTTAAAAATCGGATTTTTGCTCCACGCATACCGATAGAAATTAGAGTTGGATGCTTTGTCAATAATCTTGTTAAACATCTGTTCGATATACTGGGTGGTATAACAAAAAGCTCAGGCTTATTTAATTACTTATTTAGTTACTTTTTCCCCCATAATTTAAAAATGTATCTCAATAACTTCGAAAATAAACCAAAGAGGGCGTTTTAACGTCATTTTTAACGATTGTTCTGTGAATTTTTTCTAGAAACGAAATTTGGCTTATTTTGTATGCTTTTTGCTTAACTCGATAACTTTGCAATAGAAACTTATTTTTTTCCGTATACGTATGCTGTTGGTACCTTCCAGCATGGTTTTACTAATCGACATTCGCCAGCCATCTGAATAATCTGCCATCATTTGCCTTTTTTTTTTTAAAGAAAAGCCCCTCATACCGACTGATCCTTTTTCTCGTCGTCCTCGTCTTCTTCGCGGCATTGCGACAACCTCCTGGCAAAATTAACCGTCAGCCGGCTTGGCAAACTATTACTATGGTTTTGAAAATATCTCTGATAAAACGAACTATTATTGTCTTCCGATTGTGTGGTGGCTTGGTGATGCCTTGGAATCGACTCCTGATCGCCGTCACTTTCGTCCGAAGCGGAAGACGAAAGTGTCGACGAACCGGAACCAGTTTCTCCATTGTCGTGAACGTCGATGATGTCATAAGGTTCCTGGGGGGGCGCGGCAGCAGGGGGAACGTCCGCTTCCATCTGCGGATCAATGACGTGCTGGTACAGGGTTGTAAACCCTTTCCGAATTGTACGAGTTTATCAGAATGGCTATATATGCTGCTTTGGTTTCGTAGCTATCAGTGTGCGTCAGCAACGCGTATCGCGAATTTAAAGTAAAGTTGTGCAATCGTTGTCAAAATAAGAGTCATTTATTTAAGTATGTACTTAATTGTTACAAGTGATATTTAATTTTGTTGCAGGCGAAATCATCTAAATAAATACCTCTATTGGTTTAATTCGCATTGCATAGCATTAAAAATAAGCATTATGTAGCAAACTGTCATAAATGTTGGATCGTCAGTCAGGAACTATCAAAATAGATATACGCAAAATTCGCAAAAGGGAAGCGAATAGTTAAGGACGACTTTTTCTCATAACAGATCGTTACCTACAATGAAACCAACTGTGCATATCGAAAACATCTGCTCGCTACTTTGTAAACGTTCAATTAAAGCGTTAATTAAAGCCGACATCATTCATTAGCTTGATTCCGTATAACGAAGAATTAATCGGAAGTTTAATCCATTAGGGAAGAATGCTAACATCGAATAACGGTATCATTCTTAGAAATCGCCAACAGAATAATTACTCGGTTTACGTACAAAAATTGATTAATAGTTAGTTATGTAGATGCCATAGCTATTTTCGATTTTTTTTTTAAATACCTTCAACTAAGATATCATTGCTTTTCAATGATTTCGAGGATAATTCCGTAGCTATATACAGAGATTTCTAATACTAATTTAAAAAAATATATACATACACATACGTATTTTTAGATAGTATACCTGGCAATGCTAATTCCATGCAGAAGTGAGAAGTGCACCCTTAAAATTTGCCCTGTCTGAATATTTTATTTATGGATTATATATAAATTTTTTGATGGTAAAAAAAAATTCGTGTATTTTTTTTAAGACCCCGGTAATGCTAAATTTATACGGAAGTTCATTACCACCATTAAAACTTGCACTTTCTAAATATTTCATTAATTGATTAAAGTGTCACTTTGTTGTCGCAAAAAACTGTTACTGCTAATTTCAGAGGGAATGTGATACTGCCACTATTAAAATTCTAAATTTATAGATATTTTACTTCATCCGAAAGTTGACATTAAGTGCTTTGAAACTTGCACTCTTT
This sequence comes from Cylas formicarius, assembly GCF_029955315.1. Taxonomy (NCBI): domain Eukaryota; kingdom Metazoa; phylum Arthropoda; class Insecta; order Coleoptera; family Brentidae; genus Cylas; species Cylas formicarius. The sequence continues at coordinate 15,492,153 of NW_026844264.1, read as the reverse complement.
TAATATTTTGTTTATGGATTAGCTGTAATTTTTTTGTAGTATATTTGTCGCAAAAGAAAAAAATTCTAGTGTTGCATTTCATATGACACAATTCTTTTGATAGTGATGTTATTAACATTAGGTGGCCCTTTTAGTTTAAAGTTTCACCTATTATCGTGTCGACCTAACCTAAATAAAAATCCAAATAAAAAAATTACATGCATAACAATGGCGCGAAGTTCTATTAATTGCTTTGAGTTATTTTCAAGTTGTCATGAATTAACCATTTTTTATAATTTATACATCATCAGCCGAAAGTTAGCATTATTTTTTAAAGATAAATTTACCAAAAAATAATTATACCTAAATAATTATTTAGAAGGTGACAGTTTTAAGAATTCTAATGGTGTGAACCATTATTAGGGATTTTTTTTCGAAAATAATGCGACGTGACAAATTATATGTATTTTATAAACCCCGTACCAAGTATACACTCTGTTGAAGATTCAAAATTCAAAAATTAAGGTCAACATTTTAAAAAAATACCATATTTTAAACAGTAATCTATTTTAAGCTAGAATAGCCGCACGAATGTATACTGACACCGAGAATGACCCTTAAAAGATTATTTTAAGCTTCTAGATTACTAGTACTTTTTAAATTTCCGTATAATAGCTCGCGCAGCGAAACTAGGAGAATGTGTAGGTAATACCTAATGACAACAAATTATTTTCTAACGACAGAGCGTTTCAAGTTAGGATTGAACTATTGCGAACTACATGCTTGGATAAATACCAAAACTTGAAGAACTCTAGGACCTCTTCCTCGACTCCCATTATTTGAAAAACTCTACTTAGTTTAATATTATTAAGTGAATTAAGAGACTCACTGAATTAACAGAAGAAAATTCAAAATGGCATCTTGGATGTGAAACACATCTACTAAACCTTCCACTAGACCTTAGAAGGCAATCGAGACGAGAACAATATTTCAAAAACTGTTGCGGAACAACCTATTTAATCCGATTTAAGTCCCAGAGCTTATTTTCTATTGGTTCTCATTTCCACGAAACCATTTGTAAATAGGGAACAAAAGATAGCCGTCACGCGTTTGCACGGCAAAAACAAATATCAATTCCAATAATAACAAAATTAATAATTATATAGGAAAAACAAGCGGCGTTGCCGGTATGCAACACCCGTCGGCTATTAGTAACAGCAATATTTCCACTTTTGTTTTTAAATATGCCAATAGAGGTGTGAATGTACTAGGAGAGTATACATATTAATAGCAGTTTTTCGCAGGGTGACATGCGGTCTCGGTTAATAATAACAATAATACTTTTGCCAACATAGAGTTAACCGGTGAAATAATTCATTTTGATTTCGGATGCCAAATTTTCGGAAATAGGTAGCCGGGCCATAAGTGGGCGGCTGTATTATTGTTTGCAGGAAGTGTCAAGTACCAACTTGACAATGTTTGAAGCGAATTCAATCAAGGAAGCTTTGCATTTCCACTTCTGTGAAAAGAAGAAATTAACCCCATTTATCTACGCTCCATCAAGAAGTTCGCATTTAATTTAGGGCGTATTATTCGACGTTAAAATGCACGGACGAAGTTTTCATTAAAAATTAACTTTAATTTAAAATAACGAAAAAAACTTATTTCAAGACCAGCGAGACAAGCGTGAAATTATTTATTTTTTGAATGTAAGTATGTCCATCTAATTAACACTTTAACTATACTGAGATATACTGAGTATTAAAAAAAGGAGTCGGTACACCTTGATTACAGTCATGGCCTAAAAATAAGAGAACACTTAAATAGACTTCTGCATCCAAAAGTTTGACGGCAATTACATTCATAATTAGAATGTGACTAGATTCATTTTTTCTCCTAAATAGGTATTAAAATCACTAACTTTCCAATAGTGTTTTTCTAATCACGTCACCATAAGTATTTACTTTTTGACAGGCTCGTCGCCTGTCTGCCAATGTGATTAACTTAACGAACATATTGTTTTGTTAATTAACTTTAATAGCCATTCTATAAACTCGTACTCAAAACGCAAACAACTTCGTTATTTTCCAACATGTGGGAAAGGGAAAACATTTTGAGGTTACCTTTCGATTCGGTCGAAAAACTCGACTTCAGCGTGAAGCAAACCAAAATTTTGGCGCAATCCAGCTTGCAACACAATGTCTAGAATCTACCACTGAGTTCCACCAAACCCGAAGAGTGCACTGATGTTATCGCGATACTGTTGTTTACGTACTTACACACGAAAAACATTAACAAACATAATTCAAAAGGCCAGGAATTTAAAAGGCCAGAATGGCAAAAGCACTAAAAAATATTGGAAAATACACACTCCGTACACAGAAACAATTTGAGCTCGTTATTTTTCACCACACTTTCCACCGCCGTCACAACGTTGTGAACTATCAGTTTCCATGGAAAACGAATAGTAGTGCTAACTTTCGACGTTAGTGGCGGAACAGCTGATTTCATTTAGTACCGCGCATTGCCAACTTCAGATCGGCGTGCCATGAAATTATTTAGATAGAACGCGAACTTTTTTTAAAAACGTCCATATTGGGGATGCTAATTGCCATCGTCAAAATACATATCTGCACTTATTGCAATTTATCATTTCCCGAAATCATGATGATATATTATGGCGAATGCGCCAGAGAGGCAGGGTTATTCTAAATATCCTTTTACTGTAAAAAGCAGGAAAAGCAGGTAATAATATATTTTTAAAAAATTGCTTGTAAATTGTATTGCAAAAGTTTAAGATATGCGTTCATATGAACTTCTCCCTTTAAAATGAACCACCCTTCATTATTGAGATTCAATTAAAAAAGACTCACAAAACGAAATATCAAGTTCTGGCTTGTTGCTTTTTTTGCACCCGAGGTGATATGGTACTTACGGAATCACTTTCCTCCTGACTAAAATCCCAAGATGGCACTGGAGAGGCGGCTCTGCTACTTTCGCTGCTAAACGGGCCCGGAGTTGCACCCTGGCTGTGTTGGGATGGGGGATCATCCAATGCGTGATCTTCCGGTATACTAGCAAAGGGTTGGCCGCGGTGGCGGGGTACGGGAGACGCTGAAGATTGAGAAGATCCCAGCTCACTTCCCATACCCCCCGGACCCCCACCACCGCCGCCAGGTTGTACAACCGTCACATTGAACCGTCGTACCGAAACTGCGCCTCCACCTGGGGTAAAATAAGCATAAATGAAAAATGGCAAACTAATAAGTTATATTTTTGAAAGGTGTATATAAACATGTAAATGCCGCCCCCGGACAATTGTTTTATTTTTAGCTTTAATAAATACCTTAAATATACCGATTTTTTTGAATTTAGTAGTGTGGTTTGTGTAATTAAATTAAAATTATGAAGTGCAGTGGCGTCCCGGGAGGCACCCAAACGAATATTTTCCACAAAAAATATATGCTCCTGACATTTTTACCAATTTTAAGCAACTACAAATGCAACTTTTTTGTCGCTTGCATTTTTTCCGTACCTTGCTACTTTTTCGAAAAAAAAAAAAACATTTATTGCAATAAATTGCTGTATTTTTAAGAAATATTTTTTAAAAAATTTTGACACCTGTATCTTCCAGACCGATGCTCATATCAAAAAATTGTCTTATTTTTTCATGTAATTAATTAAATTATTCCAACTTTATTTCTGGACATACTATATATTTATCTATGTAATCCAAAATAAGGTGTTAGACATTAGGGCAATACATTTTTGTGGATATATGATCTTAACAGATTTTAAAAAATTAACCAATTTACCAATTAACCGAATTAAATAAATATTTTTGTCTATAGACGAACTTTAATACAAAATTACATTAAGTGTCCAATATCAAAATTATTAGATAAGGAATATAAGGTATTCTACAGAGTGGGGCACTAGAAATCAAAATATGTAACAGGCTCCTTTCAATGATTTTTGCAGAAATATGAAAGAAATGAGAAGGAAAACGAAACAATATTTTGCTAGTTCTTTCTGGTATACAGATACAGAGTATTTTCAGTAATTTATTTCATTCTCCTCGTCCTATATTATAATTTTAGTAATTAATAATTTTCAGTAAAGAATTTAATATTTGAAAGTTTTCACGGAAAGTCAATGTAATTAACCAAAGGAAAATTAAATAGAACACAGACTTCGGAATAGGGTTAGAAAGATTCGGTTAGTGATAGCTTTTTCACAAGAAAGTAGTACTTCCACATTTTTATACATGTATTTTTAGAAGGTCAATCCAAACTAGACAACTAAATAATGCAATTTTTTAACAAACTTTTCAAAAACTAGTTTCAAGCCTACTTCTTGAGAGAAATTATTTTCTATTTCATAAAAGGCGCTACAACTTGCCGAGGTTATTTTAGATATTTTTGAATAACAAAAATCAACTCACATACGCGCAATAAATAATTCATGAATAATACGAAAAAAGCCATATCGTTCAATTATTGATTGTTTTCGGAAAACTAGCAAAATACGGAAACCATTGTAGTTAAGACGGCAAGCCCTGGTTTCGTTTTTACTCAACCGCCTGAGATTATTTTAAATCGTCTTTGGTGTTGATAATCATCTTAAATTTAGAACACCATCAACAATCTTTCAGTAGTCCAAACTTATTATTACTTGCAAAAAAAATTTTTTTAATAGTATTTAATAAATATTTCAAAACAGTAATTTTGCTTTAGAAAATAAAATATAGAATACAAAAAAGACATTACTCGAATAGTGGTTTATTCAAAATTATTTATTTTTATTTGATTTCCAAATTTCCAACGGAATTTGAAAAATACGCTTTACAAATTCAGTCAAAATTTTCTAGCGATTTAATCGTTTATTCAGGGAGGTGGAGTGGAAGGGGCTGCAAAAATACAACCTTGTCAACGTTTCCAAAAATTCGTTATAGCAATTTCCAGCAAAAAATTTCATGAAAAAAAGTACACTGATCATTTACAGGCCAAACTAAAACACAGTTTACATCGCACCTTACTTTGTTTGCCCGGAATTATTCTTTAAACCTAATAAAATGCAATGAATTAAAAATAGAATTGCCAATATTTTTCTAAACAAAATCAATAGAACTCTACTTCATCTAATATTTAATCATTTAATTATTTCGATTTTTCGCAAACAGCATAAAAAACATATTTATGAAACGCAAAGTTTTCGCATATTGTATTTAAGATTTCAGCATTTTTCCCGAGTGTTTCCGAACTCCATATGTAAACTTTGGAAGTTTTTTTTTTAAATCAGGGGACTATAGCATATTTGATTCCTTTAATTACCCAATGTTTCAACATTGTTTTTGTTTAATTTTGATTCCGAAAGCTAGGGGTCGAATTCTAGGAAAATAGGTTACTTATATAAAATTATCAAGTCAAGAGACACAAAAAATCTAAAAAAAACACTCACCAGAACGTGGCTGTCGACGCCACGATTTCTTTTGTGCCGACGTTTTGGAAGCGTTTCAAACCATCATCATAAGCACGAACTGATAACTACCGATAAAATCAAAAACGATTTTTGTACCGAGCAGCGCATAATTTAATTTGAATGTAGGTACTTTTTTAGATCCACGGATTTGTTGCTTTGGCTTTAGAGACAATTATCCTAAAAATAGATCCAATTAATAAGTTGTGGCGGTGTAACGGGTTAATCTGGTTATATATGTATATTGGCCCCGCAGTGAATTATGTTCCAGAAATATCGAATGCGGTAAAGCCATTAATCTATTGGTTTTGAAAAGTTTCCTAAAAATTTTCCGTCAAGATTCCCGCCAATTTGTATAACATAAGTACGAATATTCGTCCTCAAAATTGTCAGACGCTAAATACGAAATATTATGAACATAATGGTATCTAATTTTAGCCCAAACACCATGTTTTGCATATACATTTTCAAATCGGACGTAGGTATCGTATAAGGTCCGCGTATCTATTTGGCGACACTGAAAATTTCAGCAACGGCACGACGCGACGTCTGAGGTTATAACGAGGTCAAATGCAAAAACTCACGGAAACTGAAAAATGACAGCTATCTAAGATTACGGCACAATTTTTAGAGAGTTCCGTCCTTCTTAGCCATTTTTCCACCGGTTTTGTGAAACTAGCGATTTCTTGGACCGATTGTTTTGTCGTAAACTGAAATCGCGACGTTGCCGGCGTTAATTGGACTATTTCCGACTATGATGTCGACCAAAAATTTTTGGAAAGCAAGTGTGGAACATATTTATTTTCCAAGTGTGATTGGTTCTATTAGAGCGCCATTGAGATAAGTTGCTATCTTTTTGTTATTTCGGAACTGTGTACTTGCTTTTTCGTGTTTTAGTTTCTCTTTATGGCAATAGTTTAATATGGCGTTCATAAAGTTGACAGTAAAGGATAATCAAAACATTAAAATAAAAAAAATCAAATTCTGAAGAAATTCTATAGACCCCGGCAACTTTTAAGTTTTTGAAAATATTTGAGAAAGTAAAAAAGTTGATGTTACCGCCGCTGTCATCATAACTAACAAAATTATGCAAAACTGAAAATTGTTTTCCATTGTTTCAGCTTTCAAGTTAATGAAATTCCTATACTAATTAAGGTCAACTCAACGGGACTCCAATTTAAATTAAATTTTACGGGACAGTTGGAATAGGCATTTATTTATTTATAAAACCAATCATGGACGGGAAGTCATTCGATTCCACGTGAAAAAAAATACTTTGTTACAGTACTGCACTGTTAATTAATTTCTGATTATAGCATTCATATCAGAGGATTTTTTAAAGATACGACAAACGTAATAGCTGACTTATGAAACTTATTACAAACATATTAAAAAATTTTGAAAATTAGCTACGTTTGGCAATCGCGAAGCTGTAATCAGCCGGTGCGCCACCTATTCTAGGTCACGAAACCAAACGCTGGTGCCTGAAAGGCTGAAAACCGCGGCAGTCGACTGAAAGCCCATGAAAATTGATTGGTGTCGCGCATAAAATCTTAACTGCGTTTATTAAATTTCCCAATATTTTCTCTCTTACATTATTTTTCCGTAACATCCTGAACAAAAGTACATATTGCAAAATTTTCATTTCATTTCATTGCGTGACAATATTACACATTTTTACAATTTGTGGCAAGCTATTTTTAGAATCTTGGAAACACGCGTGACATTATAAACGTGACTAAGGTTCTAAAGCTTAAAATGCGAAAATGCAGCATCTTATGACTACGACTACTATATTAAAAACTAGTTTAGGTAGATAAATAATTTTTTAAAAATGGACTTGAGTCGACGTCGATAATTATTTTACTGTTATCAAATTAAAAAGAAATCTAAAATAAATATTCTTCTAACAATATAGGTCTTTGAATTTGAATTTCTCTTCAAATTTATGTTGTTTTTAATAATCGTTCTTTATTTATTATTATTATACTGCAAAGTCTATTATTATTTATTCTAATTCAAATTTTGCAAGTCATTATTATTTCTATATTATCCCATAATAACAAATAATAATAAATATCAAATTAAAAGCTTTTAAAGACATTGCAGCTTCTTCTGACCCTGTTCATCGAGTATCGACGCTTCTCTTGTCCATGCTTGATTTCAGTTCTGTGCATTTTCGTGACATAACCTTATTTCAAAGTAAGATTTATTTTTTTTTATTACTAATTTCAATTACTGAAGAACAAAACAAAAAATGGTTAGCATTAACAAGTCATTTTTATACGGAATCGTGTGCGCTTCTACTACCTGGATAATTTCTCTATATTTATACTCGCAGTTAACAAAAAATGTACCAAATAGAAATTCAAAAATGTTCTTGCAATTTCCTGAATCAAATAATAATGTACTGCAACACGAAATTGATGAGAAGGAATCGACTAAAAGTTATTTAACAAAGAACAGTGGGCATAGATTTGCTACAAATCACCTATTTAAGAATTTAAGTATCAGTGTTTTGTCACAAAAACCTGTAAATAAATTTGAGGATGGTAAGCAAAACTAAAAATCACTAAAGAGGAAATTAAATTTTATAAATTTCAGAGTTGATGGACCTTGGATTGGTTAAAAATTTCAAAGATCAAGAAATTAAAGATCAGGGTTATAAATTGTATGCCTACAATATCTTAATAAGTAACAGATTGAGTTATCACAGGAGTATCCCTGATACAAGACATTCCTTGTAAGTTCCAGTAATTCTGCGCAATTTATCCGTCATAGTAAGGTGTTCTAGATGTAAAAATCTTTCCTACCCAAAGAGCTTACCAACTGCGAGCATTATCATATGTTTCTACAATGAACATTTGCATACTCTAATTCGAACAATACATTCATTATTGGACAGGACTGGAGAAGCTGTCCTACATGAAATCATTTTAATAGATGATTTTAGTGATTTGCCCAAGTTGCATCAGGATTTGCAACAATATTTATCTAAAAACAAATTAGAAAAAGTTAAACTATACAAAACCGAAAGAAGGGAGGGACTCATTCGTGCTAGAATATTTGGATCTCACAAAGCCAGTGGAGAAGTAAGTAGCAGTACATGTTGTTTAATTTTATATAGTTAACAATGGTTAATTATATAGGTGTTGGTATTTTTGGATAGCCATATAGAAGTCAATGTCAAGTGGCTTCCACCACTTTTAGAGAGAATTAAGCAGAACAGATCCAATGTAGTCATGCCTATTATAGACATCATCAACCCTGACACTTTTTTTTATAGTTCTAGTCCATTAGTCAGGGGTGGTTTTAACTGGGGACTGCATTTTAAGTGGGAAAATCTTCCCAAAGGTATTCATTATGTCAGCCTTTTTGTAATCTGCACACTTATTTTGTTTTTAAAGGAACTCTAAACAAATCTGCAGACTTTGTCAAACCACTAAAATCTCCAACAATGGCAGGAGGATTATTTGCAATTAACAGAAAGTATTTTATTGATATTGGCGAATATGATGCTGGAATGAATATATGGGGAGGTGAAAATTTGGAGTTGTCATTTCGGGTAAGAGATTGTCAACAAATGATCTTGAAATTAATCATAATTAATTTAGATTTGGATGTGTAATGGTTCTTTGGAAATCATCCCATGCAGCAGAGTAGGTCATATTTTTAGACATAGAAGGCCTTATGGGTCACCTGATGGAGAAGATACTATGTTGTATAATTCCTTGAGAGTCGCCCATGTGTGGTTAGATGATTATAAAGTGAGTTTATTTTTTTGGGGATGTAGGGTGTGTTGAAACTTTCTGAAGGCTTTCAATTCTGCTTTTATTTGGTTTGTGTTTTAGAAGTATTAACATTTTTTGTCTTTGATTTTCAACTTTTTTTTGCCATTCAATAGGGCGTTTTTAGACAATTCTACATTCAATTAGTTATTTTTTAGGAATATTTTTTAAGTCAAAACAAACAGGCGAAAAAAATTAATTATGGCGACATATCCTCTAGAATTCAACTTCGCAAAGAATTGAAGTGTCAAGATTTTGATTGGTATCTCAAGAATATTTATCCAGAGCTGACCTTACCATCGGACGATACAGAACGTTTAAAAAAGAAGTGGTCCGCTTTGGAGCAGAATCAATTTCAACCATGGCATTCAAGAAAAAGAAATTATGTCAATCAGTTCCAGATTAGGTAAACTTATTAAAATACTTCAGAATTATTTATGTTGTTCTTATCATGTGCAGGTTAAGGAACACTTCACTATGCATTCAGAGCTCCAAAGATGTCAAAAGTAAGGGGAGCACATTAATTTTGAGACCATGCGTCAGGAGCAAGAAGCAGCTGTGGTATGAAACTGATAAGAGTGAATTAGTCCTTGCACAACTGTTGTGTCTTCAGGCTTCAAAACCGCTACCAATCTTATATAAATGCCATGAATTAGGAGCAGATCAAGAGTGGAAACACAAAGGAGGAGTAAGTCAACACTAAGTTCTCTTAGTTCAATTTTTCTTGATAGTTTTTTTCTTGTTTTAGGAAGATTCACCAATTTACAATTTGGGTTCAGGAACTTGTCTAGGAGCAAGTAAAATTGCAGTTAATGCAACTATTCAAATGAAGTTGTGCACAGATCCAAAACTGAATGTCTGGGACATGATTTAAAGATTCTCATGTAAAAAAAAACAGGCAAGGAAAATTGTTTTGCTATGATCAGATCTGAAAGTATGACCTACGAAGACTGAGCTGTTGATCTTTATTTTAGTTTTGTCATATAATTAAATGAGTACTAGATCAATAAATAGATTTTAGGAGTTTATGTTCCTCTTCTGGTGTAGTTGGAAATAAAATTTATTTTTTTTACTATATTATTAATACAAAACCAAAAAAGTTCTGCATAAATAAGTGAGATGGCAAATGTATGAAAATGTTCCAGTAAGTATGATTTGTTTAGATTCTTAATTTTTATTCTTAACATTTCAAAAAATTTCAAATTTTATTTTTATTTGAAGTAATTGTCTTTTGTATGGGTGTTGGGTAACTCTAATGTTTATGGACTTAAAATTATACATCTTACAGCTTCGTTCAGGTGCCTTTTCCTTCTCTTTAAGGCATCTGCAATATGTCAAAAAACACTACAATTTATGAATATTTATTTATTCAAATAAAATTGTTACAATATATCTCATAATTCTAACAAAAAAGTACAAAGCCATAATAATTAAAGATAAATAAACGATAAACCAAAAAGGATCCATTTTATAATATCAAATATTAAGTACATACATGTATTTAGTTCTTAAAATTAACAGCAAGTATTTCTCGAATATTACTTCTTCTAGATATGTTTGTCGCGGTAGATGATAAGTCATTTTTTGAAATGCGTGCGACACACACTGCATTTTTTTTTTGATAAATTAATAGAAAACGAAACCTTGTACATTTCAAAAGCAGGACTATATTAATGAAAAATATTATTTCGCAAATTAGTAAAAAAATGAAAACATTGCGGACGTTCTGGTAACTCTAGGTATAATTATATATTTGCAGTGTTAAGCTAAACACAATATCATTTAGTTTAAATCGTATATGAATTAGAACTGGCATATCATGGCATGGTTCAGCAAATTTTTAAATTAAATTAATTTATACAAGGCGCAAGTTTAATGTTTTGTATAATCAAAATATGAGAAAAGATTTTAAAGGTGAGGCTTTTAGGTTGTCGCTTAAATTGAAACGAAAGCCTGTAACGCCTCCTAAAAAGTTTATTAAAACACAGTTTTATTTTATAAAATTCTTATTCTCTACTGCCCAGTATGAATTAATTTTGCTGACGAAATCGTCGTATAAAATTATAAAAGAACAGGTACTTGTAAATTTTACTTCATAGAAATATTGCAAGAATCCCACAACGCTTGAACAAAACATACAAATTGCATTTTCCATTTGCATCGCATTATAGGAGACAAAAAGTGTATTATACTGATATTTAGAAACCAGTCAATCTCTTCTGTATTAGTAATCCAGGTTTTGAAAAGACCTTTGAAATAATTTGTACTCTTACATAAAATCGCAAAAGTAGTTGTCACAAGGATTAAATATACAGGGTAACAAAAAAAATTGTAGGTTTCCAAAACTTTGATCTAAAAGCTTTCTCTGGAAAATTTGGGATTTCTTCTGACATTTCAACATGGTCAAATATGATCACCCTGTATGAGTCAAATAATATTTTTATTGCACGGGGAGAGGAATTACGAGACAAATACAAGCGGACGGTAAGTTAGAAGTGCAATTTATCCTAACGTGTAACACAGAGTGTCTTAAAAATTAATTATATCTTTTTGTTTACAGAACACCCTGTATATTACAATGTCTTTCCATCAGGTAACTAACTTTTCAGTCCATCCGTTTCAGTATTCCAAGGCAGTTCATTGATATGAAAAATAAATACGTTTAAATTGATAATAATTAGGACACTTTAGTGGAACGATACAAAGTGGACCAACAAATTAGCGTTAGTAAATCAGTATTCGTTATTGTCTTAGACTTCAACTTCAATTTCTTTCTTCTTGTATCACCTCAAGCATTTAAATTTAAGATTATAGTTCATCCACCTTGTATAACAAATGGTCCAAGTGGGAAATGGCACTATATTTTTTAACTCGAAATGATGTTGACAAGAGGACAAATCTTAAGTTTTTCTAATTTTTGTCTATTCGAGATCAGGATTAAACCAAATCCTTCTAGCACGATCATTTAAGATTTGTCCTAATTTTAATGTAAAATAAAAAAAACACGAAACAAAAATAAATATCTAAAAAAATCATAAAAACACTTAGGTAACTTTAGATAGGTAAGTTCACAACACTAGTAAAATATACATCTTTTTTTTGTAAAACAGTGTAAATAAAATATCTCGATTTTATTTGTTTCAATTATGTACAATAATTAAGTGCCTTGACTAGGGAAAATATCGCATATAATTAGTAATTTTCCACACTTTTTGTGGTGGTAACATTGAAAAAATATATTAAAAGCCTAAAACTGTACATCTATATAATATCACTTATCTCCAAAAAGAAACTCATGAAAAATCTTTCTGCTCGAGTATATTGTATCAGGTCTCTTTAACCATATCTTACGTCTTTTTATCTTTAGCGAATGACCCAAATTATCATTTTATGCTATATTATTTCATAAAGCATAAAATTGAATAATTTCCAGACCACCCAAAAGTTTTATGAACCGTCTAGTGAAAAATGCTTAAAAGTGCTAGAGTATCATATAACAAAGTAGACATTTATAAAAAGTTGCGTACATAACACCTTAAACACTAATGTCACTTACGAAAAATACATAGTAAATTGTTCTATCTAAGAGTTTAAGTAGCTTCGACATTAAAATGTAAAATAAGGACATCTATATAGAAATATAATGGGCAGATAATCAGTTACCGTAACCATTTTCTGCTCGCAGTATATTCTTACTCGAACGCAGCGTAAATGTAGTACCGAGAAAAGTCTACAGACACATAGAAGCCATAAGAGTAGAAATGGGACTCACTAAACACCGAAATGTGCATTTTTAAAAATAGTACAACACATCAAACGAAATTTTGCAATTTGATAAAGATGATTGTTCGGTCCACTGACAGAAACTCGGAAACCCTTTTGATATGTTAGGCCGTAGTTTAATTAAAGAAGGAATGTACGAGTATTTTAAGATTTTGAACAGACCAATTTTTTCCTATCTTTAAGTTTCTAAGTGCTTTAGGGATCGACAACATTTGGCGTACCATTCTCAACAAAACGGCACCAATATTAAAGAAAGACTATACATCAGAAGTGTAGCACATTATTACTCAACTATCAAACAGAAAAAATGAATGAGTTTCAGCTGACAAATGCCCATATGTATCACAAACCTTTGCTCAATTGAGTTACTACTTACTACAGCAAAGTTATGACGAGAAAAGCAAATCATCGACGTCGTCGATCATTTATTTTAATTAATTTATTTAAACACAAGGTTATTTCAATCACTTTCTTCTGATTCGTTCTGGCAAGAACCGACAATCCTCTCTCCCAAATCGTACATTTAACCATCTAAAACTAAAATTTTATTTAAAAAAAAAACACTAGAGGCTACCTACTCGTAACAAATCACAAAGAACAGTTGATATCACGTTTGGAAAAAGTTATCTCTAGGATCACTCGAATTTTGGAGTTTATATATTATTAATCATCTTAAAAAGGCAAGCTAGCGACGAACATTTTCTCTATCAACGGTGGGGCAGGAACCAAATCTTCTAATTTTAAGTAAAATATCCGTTGCAGACCCTGGACGCTCAAGGATCGCAACTCCGGAAGTTTTCCAAGTAATCGGCTGAAGTAGTGGGCTTTACGCTGAGCCTCAGCATTGTAAGTCACGTGATCCCTCAGGGAAGAAATAATTTTCATTTGGAGCTGCTCCACTTTGTGGGGTTCCTTTAAACCATGTCGTTCTGTAACAAGAAATCTTTTATTATGTACCTTAATGAAAAAGAAAGAGGGAAAAGGAGAGAGAGAACCACCCGACTCTATCAAATCTTAACTAAGTTTTTAAAGAAGACTGAAAAACATCAATTTAAGGTAATCTCTACTGCTACCGATAGAAGATTTTTCAAACAATAACAAAAAATCCAATCTCAGAACCGAAAAGGATTATTGAATTACAACGGAAATGCGATTTTCCAGGCAGCAAAATGTCAGGAATTAATTGATGTTTCACAAAGCGAATATTTCGTTGGGACAAAAAGTAATTTTAAGTTACAAGTTGTGGGTTTTTGCTATGCCAATTAAACGGTTTTACCATTGTTTATTTTATCTTTTTAGAGTAGAGCAGAGTAGGTTTCGATAGTTGCTTGTAGGAAAAAAAGTCATTCTCTATAGTATGGAAAATATTAAGACAAAATCTCTAAAATTATGTTAGACTGAAATTGAAAAATAGCATTTTCCAACTTTGCAACATTAATTTATTAGAATGGATGGAAAAAAAATACAGATTTATACATTTAAAAAACATGAGAGTCTGCTGCATTTCTGGGATTAGGTGTTAGAAGTTGGAAAAATAAAATATGTGAATAATTGAAATTACGCTATGCCAATTCAGTGCCATTCCAACTCTATTTCTCAACGCACACAAAATATTTTGATCGCATTTAAAGTTGTGAAGCAACACCGATTCCAACGACAACAAAACAACCCACATCAGCTATTGTTTTCGTGTAAAACCCAAGGAACGGCAATCTTTCTGATCGTCTAAACCATTTCATTGCATAAGTAATTGAATTTTGAAAGCGGCTAGTAATGAAATAAGAAAAAGATAATGCATTTGGTTTGTCTGTTTCGCAATTCATTGTAAGATTCCTCGGGTGGTTGGATATTTTCTTAATAGTTTTACTAAAGGAGAATAAATACGACGGCTAACGAGTCAGTGACGTGCAAAGAACGTATACGGTACTATATTCCATATGCATATGGAACGTAACACTTTCCCGCAAACTTATTTTAAAACATAATTTGCGACTCTCTTTTTGTATTTTATAACCTTTTTATTAATTAATTTAATTAATGAATTATACTTTATCCAAAAATAATGACATGTAACGCTTGGGGGGGGGGGGGGGTGGAAATCTAATACCCTATCTGAGAAATACATTAAGCTGCAGCTCTAAAAATTTGAAGCATTGCCAAGTTGTCACGGACGCTAAGGACAACTGATCTTCGACTATAATACGAAACTATTATCTTCGATCGTTACATATTTTTTAAGAAAGTTTTTGTCAAAAAAGAAACACATTAACACAAAGTTATAGAATATTGTTGACATGTTTCCGTGACGCCTCTGAAAAAATGTTGAGCTGCCTTTTTGTATATCGGCAAAATTAATTTATGTTCATAATAGTGTTAAGTCACGGTCTCAACAGACAAATAAATTATTTATACATAAGCGAGAACATATTGAATTAAAATCACGCGTTCCCAACGTATACAGTCCGGTGGTTTCGTGATCCAATTTTACACGGATTGATTACACCTTCAAAATATCATCGGGTTTCAATCAACTCACGATGGTAGTCTGAATTATTTATAAAACGACTGTACGAAGACTCTTAAATATATAAACAGGTGGGTACGCTTTGATTGGTCGTCGGCGAGTATTTCTTTGCTATTAATATTACACACATGCGGTGCCTAAAGTCGCACATATGCTCGACACGAGTATAGTCGATACGAAGTCGATTTGAGTAACTTGCAAGCGACATGTTATTTATGAAGGAAGGACTATTAAGATAGGTATTGCAGAGAGGATTTAGTTTAGATTAGGTTACATTACAGTATTGACCATTTCTTACATTTGGACAGAAAACCCGAAAATGGTCTTACAACAAACTACAACACATTAAAGAAAACAATTTTTCCATTAAAACATTAAATGAAAAGAAAAAATAACTATTTCGCATGAGTATGTAAGTAACTATATTTAGTTTTTTGTAAAACCGACGCATATTTAATCTTTTTATTGCATGTAATTGTGATGCCAAACCTCTGGTATCGCTTGTGCTCGAAAGAATTATTCATTCGGTGAGCTCGATCGAAACTGTCATGGCAACGGCGTAATAGAAAATTGAGGCAAATTTTACAAATAAAAAAGACGGCTAGCAATGGGGATTGTCGTCTTTCTCTTGCTCATTTATATATATCCGAGAACGCGGTGCTTTCGTTGTTTGAGTACTTTATATACGGATATGAACTTCTTAAAAACTTTCAAAAAAAGCACATAAAAATTGATCCAATTAAAAAGAGTACATTCTCTTCATTTCTTCCTAAAACCCACATTCAATTGTTTTCCTATTTTTACAATCGCAATCAGTGAAAAAAATGCTGCTAGTTTGCTAATTTAATCAGCTTTTTTTCTCTACCCATAACAAAGTTGACTAATATGACACAATATGTTTATGATTATCTAATTCCTACAAAAATTTCATTATTAGATTATTTATGAATCATCAATGAGAACAAATAATACAAGACATAAAAAATCACAGTTTAAATGAGTCCCTGGCTATGATAATAATACAGGAGCTTATAAGGCAACTATGAAAAACATTTCGAGAAGATTCATTCGACATGCGCATTCGCGAGAATGACCTTGCGGCATTCAACAACCAACATGGGCGCTGACAGATTGTCAATATGTTTGGATGCGGCATTTTTACGATAGTATTTTCTCAAAAAAAGCCCAAATTTCGTTAAATATTCTGGGAAGATGGCTCAAAGTGAACATTCCTGAGAAAAATGTAGAGGCATGCGAGGAAAATTTTTATCTCTAAGAAATTATCAATGCCGACTTCGGCTCATCAATTTTTACTGCAGTAGGCTCACAATATTGTCTAATAGCTATATGTACCACCTATCAGAAACAAAAAGATAACTGGGGATTCAAAAATATAAAAAGTTCAAATTAACCGATTTATAATGATAAAGGGTTAATTTTGGTTTAATTAGACTAAAATTGTTAATTCCAGTGCCCAGAAGGTAACTTAACAAATACTATTCTCGAAGATATATAAGTCACTGCATTTTTTTGCAATTTTGGTAATTTATTTGTAATAAGCCAATAAAAGTACAACTTGGATTTCGCATCCTGCTTCGTTTTCGAGCGAGAAAATAAAAATTACGAAAATTAAGAAAACACTTTGATACACAATATAAAAAATGTATCAGTTTCATTGTATTGCATTAATATATAACGTTTTTTTTTTTCGTATTTCTTAAATGACAGATCCGTTTTCTAGATACTTGCGGTTATAGTTATATCTATTATTATTAGCGACCGGATTCGAGGGCAATTGTTAGAGATGTCTAGTACACAAAATCCGATCATAATGTCAGCAACGAAATTCGAACGTGCGCATTACACGATTGCTCGTAAACGTAAATTAGCATGCACAGAAATCGTCTCTAATTTATTTAACGATTCTCCGATCGCATATTTATTAAAGAGATCCATAATCATTAAGCTTATCGCTAATCCGATCGTTGCGAGCGGCTCGCCTCGCGTTTAACGTAGCAACTCGTTGATAAGAAGTACCTTTAATCTTTTCTGCCGCGTGTATTCATAAAATCCACTGCGCATTTTTTTGCCGATCCTAGGCGTGTCGAGTTAGAACTCAAAAAAAAACGTAAAAAATAAAAAATAAAACCACTTACCCCTACCTGTAATCAATGTAAGGGCGCAGAGGCAAGCGAAAGCCGATATATCGATTTCCATTGCGTGGAGTCCGGCACAGAATTCCATGATGGCGTGCAGCCACTCACCGAATGATCTCTGGCATTGTTGCATTTCTAGGACCACCCCGTTGCAAAACGTCAGCTTGTTGTCGTTCGGGTGAGTGCGATACGCTAACCTCAAAACGAACAACTCCAAATAGGCCGACTGGAAGAGGAGGTCTCTGTCTTCCACGCAAATGTCCTGCAACAAATAACAACGTATGCAGCAGGATTGAAAGGTAAGAGAAGTTTCCAGAAAGTACGAAAACCCGTGTCCAGATAAGTACGAAGGAATTTCAAGTTTAAGACTCAGCTTATCAAACCTTCATCTCTCTAGCTATGTGTGCCTAGAGAAATCATGTGTTCGGCCGGTGTTACTTATTTACGTTGGTACTTCTGTCATTGTGTTTTCGAACTTTTGACATTGGCCTCTTATTTTGGAAATTTCGTCCCAAGATGGTGACGATAATTTCAATACGTCAAGAAAAAGGAACCAAGAGTTGAATGTTTGTTAAGCTCTCAGTGGGTGCCATCGCAGTCGAAAGAGAAAAAATTAGAATTATCTGTTAAAAAATGATCTATAAGTTATAAAAACAAATACCAATGCCATCGGTATTTTTCCTTAGTTTAGAATGAATTAAAAGCTATGGAGTTAAATGCGACTCCTCCCACGACCTAAGCGAAATCGATCACTAACGTCTGAAATTCAGTTCACGTAAGCAAGTTTTGAAATAAAACCAGAAAAAATAATACTTGGTCGGTAATGTCGGTTGGTTTACCAACGCAACGCAAAAATATTCAATTCGCTGATACATTTCATTATTCTAGTACTACAAAAACAACTCAGCTACACTCACCATGAAGCCGGGTATCTTCTCAGCGAAACTCTTAATAACGTCCACCGATGTGGTCAGTAGCGAGTAAAATTGTTGAATTTTCTCTGCTTCCGATATAACGGGTTCAATAGGGGTAGGTTCTAAATAATGCGAGTAATCTAAATTAGCGAGATCTGGAGTAGTGTCCACGTGCGCTCTTACTAAAGCGGTAATTAGCGATACCGGGGGACTTGGGGGAGATTCTTGGGGCGATTTGGGCTTGGATGGTAGTCGTCCGCGTCTCCCTTTGAGGGAGTCCGTCCGGACGACTTCTTTAACCATGCCTACGGCCAAGCACTTTTGAAACCTGCAAAACTGGCACCTATTCCGTCTCCTTTTGTCTACCGGGCAAGCTTTGTCTGCTAAACAAACGTACTTGGAACCTTTCTGCACGGTTCTCTTAAAGAACCCTTTGCAACCCTCGCATGTTCGAACCCCATAATGTTGGCAAGCCGCGGTGTCGCCGCATACGGCGCACAACTGTGAAGGGGAGGGCGGCGTGGGACCTTTTGAAGCGGGCGGTTGGGGTTCAGAAGGGCCTCCTGGTGAAGATGCTGCTGATGAAGAAGCTGATGGACCTGGACCTGAAAAAAATTATCACTTTGTAATACGTGCAAACTCCGCCTTTGCATGTAATACCGACATATATTTATCTTGTGACTATCGAATTGGATGTAATGCTTGATCCTGAATGTCATTTCATAAAATGAACTTTGTTAGCTTCCAATCTACATTATAACTACCTAAATCTATAAACAGTATATTAGCACTGGTCCCCAGGTCACAATCATTGCCTACACTTCTAAATATAGTCAATAAACACAAATTGTCTTCAATTACTATTATAAATCTAGCAATAATTATTTGCTAAAAAAACAGATTTTCCACTAATTCCTATACATTGCACGAAAAGAAAAAGAAGCTTCAATAGACTTTATCTTATTTGGACGAGTATTAAAAGATTTAGCTGCACATTGCATAAATCATATTTGTTCGACTGCTGCCCAAATAGAAATTATTTCTATTTCTTATACAGTAATAATAAGTGATAAATAGAAATATTTAAATTTTGGCCTGTGGATTTATTTTGAATATTTTACTTTCAAATATATTGCCATTTTTTCAAAGTCATTTCTATTACACGTAATAAAATAACTGAAATGCGTCAAAAAGGATGTATTTTAAATGAAACAGCTATAGTTTTGTCAGTAAGATATGGTTTTCATTTATTTTAAAATGTTGCTTTTGTAATTGAAAAATTACTTTTTTTTTGTTATACAGCATGTACTTAGTTTTGTCAACATGGGTTTTTAATTTCTGATAATGTAGCCATTTAATATAATTTCCAAATCCTGATTTACCTGTTCCATCAATTCATTCATTCTAAACCCTAACGACCATTGTGGCACTCCATTAGAGAACACATTTCTGTATAATACGACCAAAAATATAGTGCATTTATTACTTTGACGTTTGAGTATTTTATAACACCTTAACCGCAAACCTTGGCAGGACCGTGGTAAAACCCATCCCCAGATATTTATTCTGCATTAAGTAGGTCTTGCCTGAGATGAAATTTTTATTTCAAACGAAAATGGACCCTTTTAAATTTTATTAAGCATTGATGCTTCGGGGTATTTTCGAATAAGAAGAAGCGTTTATTTTAACATCAAGTGATATGTGTCGTCCTTAAGAGCTTAATCTAAATTGCAATATGTTCGTATATATTACGCAAGCAAATAAAAAATGGATCAATTTGTCTTCGGATGCTAAACAAATTGTATTGAATGTTTACAATTTTATAAGAAATTCAGAAGGGGGAGTAGGAGCAGGTACTTTACGAGTTTTTAAAGAACCACACGCAGATCTAATTAGGCTTATAATCTACGACGCTTAAAAAAGTGAATAGCGTTTTAACCCTAGAAGAACTGCATAAAAAAAGTACTGACAAGACTTAAAGATTAGTTGTGCCAAAGATTGGTTGGGTACTTTTTTAAAGAAAATGGATTTTCAATTCTAAACAATTAATAAACGTCAAGTGTTAATGGAATCTCAAAGAATTTCGCAATGGAGGGTGGATCATTTAAATGCAACTGAAAAATTTCGAGAGTAAAATAGTATGTGATATAGTGATAATAGTAACAAGTGTGTACTAGACGTGCCGCCTTCACATGGAAAACGCATAATAATTCTTTATGCTGGGTCCAAAAATGGTTGGGTGGAAGAGGACTTATTTTTGTCTGTCAAAAGCGTCAAAGAATCAATTGTGGATTACCATGAAAACATGACCGCGGAAATATTTGAGGATTGGTTTGAAAATAAACTGTTGCCAAAACTATCGCCATGGATAATGGCTCGTATCATTCAGCCCAAATTAGAAAAATTCCAAATACTTCTTCAAATATAGAAGAAATTAAAGAATTTCTGCACGAAAATGATTTATATTAAAAACAACTTCTGGAATTATTAAAAATGAAACATTTTAATAAAGACTAAAAAATCGATTCGATAGCACAACAAAAAGGACATGAAACCTTGAGATTACCCCCGTAACATTGTATATTTAACCCGATTGAGATGATTTAGTCTGAAAGTGCATATAAGAAGAAACAACACTGCACCAAAATTTGGTTTTAGTACCATAAAAGTAATTCGGCAAGAGGTAGCTAAAATATCAGTACCGAGCTGGTCTAACTGTGAAAAACGAGTAATAAAAGATGAAAATATTTATTGAGAAGGATTAGTGACGCAGTTGAACATTGAAATAGGTGACGACAGTGGGTGACTGGGTGATTTTTTTTACTTTATTATTATTATTATTATTATTATATTTAATATTTTGTATATTAATAATAATACTATGTAGAAATATAATGAAATACAACGTAATAAATTGTTACTTTGTACTAATTTTTTTATGTATATGTTTCAAGAATTGCTCAGCGAAAAAGATTGAAATAAAGGCTACAAAATCGTAGGCAAAGTCAATGACAGGGTCGATTGTAAAACCACTATATTTCTGGTCGAAGTATACCACCTAACTTAACCTACTGTCATTTATTGTTTAAAAAAGAATGAATTCAGTATTCGCGTGAGGACGACTGGTCGAAACATTGTAGAAGTAAATAATAAAAACAATTCCATTATCACTCAGTGGGTTTGAGATATAATTTGCAAATGAGTATTTTTTTTATTCATTATACAATTTTTGTTTATCCGCTTCAAGCGTCCAGTAGTTAATTTACATTAGGAACGTTTTGAATTACGAACTCACCTGCCATACGAAGTTTTGGACTTTCGCTGCTGCTCGTCGACTCGGAACGTTGCAATGGTAGGGAAGCTCTTCTTTGTCTTGGACTTAACGACGTACTAACGTGAAGTTCTGCAGGCGTGGTACTCTGGTATGCGGGTAGGGAATAATGCGACTCCTGCGCCAACAATGTCTCGAAACTAGGACTGCAGGTTGGTGGCGGTGGATAGTACGGACTAGCTGCAGTATATTGAAGTTGTTGATAATCGTAGTGATGGGCCGGAGGTACCGGATGATGGTAGGAGACGTTGAAACTGCATTCTTCGTCCATTTTGAATGGCGGCTGCGGTTGCTGGTATCCGCGATAAGTTTCTTGAAAACTCGGTAGGGGGGCAGCGGGGGGCGAAGGCTGCGGGGGGATAGCGACGTCTGCGAAAGGGTCGAGTTCTTCGGGAGACAGGACGGCGCTTGGCTCATCCGAGAAGGGTGCATTCAGTAGCTCAGCGAAGCTGCTAGTTCCAAACTGGGCCTGAAACAATTAAATTAATTTTATTTAGAATAATTCTACGCTGTCGCTTTTAGTTCGACCGGAACATTTTTTGAAAATTATTATTATCGGGAGAGAGAGAAAGTATGTTGAAGTCATTTTGAAGTATGCATGGTATAACACAAATTTTCCGTATATTGTAACTGAATAATCCGGTTAGGTTTCTTTCGACGATCGTCAATGCATGATTACTAATATTTAATGACGTTATTTACAATATTAAATAACTTGTTTAACGGCACTTCCATATTAAATCGAAAACTTTTGTGTATTTGTGTATAAAACCTCTAAATAGTAAGTACTGTGATTTTGTGAATGGGCTGTGGAAAAATGTGTGAAAATTTTCACCTAATATTTTGACAATGTTTTCGAAGTGCCACGCCTGTCTGCTTCTCTATTTTACTTATTTTAATGTGACGCAGTGTAGTCATTTTTCTTGAGAGTTTTTGTTTTAGTTTACGAGAACCAGTACCAAATTACTTCTACTGATTTTTCTTACCATACATCTATATTTTAAGGTATGGGTTAATTATTGACATCATTAAAATGCTTCTAAATTTGAAGCGTAAGGGCGCGGACTCAAAATTTTGGTGTAAAATAAGTTTATTAAAATAAAAAATCTGTATATGCTGGCTAATATTTTGCCAAATCAAATTGAATTGCTGTCTATAGAAAAATTCAAAGTTAAGGTTAAATAAATATTTTTAGTAAAAAGTACATTTTACATTGTAAAAATTATTTTTTGTTAACGAATATAAACATTTATAAATATTATTGTTGTCTGTAGTTGGTAGATGTGTTCTTCAAATTTCTAGTTCTCAAATAAAATTTTCTGAAAATGCAGCTTTTCATTTTGCCAGGTCGCTTATGTGAAGTGATTCGCATTCAGTTAAAAGTGAAAAATTAATAAAGCAAACTTTTCGGACATTCTATATGCGCATTATACTATTTAGTGTTACGTGTATGCATTCAGGAAGAAAATGGGTGGATTAGTCAGGAATGTAGATATTAAATTTTACATATGTTAGGAACACAAAAATTTATGAGGAATCCAAATTCGTAATAAAATGTAGAAATGCAGATGGTACGGTCTTAATTTATTCATTAAAAAATTCAGAAGTATTGGCAAATATTGCAAACAATTATTTAAAAGGAAACTGCAAGGCAATGACAACTGGCTATTAAATAACAAATTCAAAATAAACAATGAAAAAATTAAATACATTTTATTTAAACAAAAAAAGTATATATAACTTTAACATTAAGATAAATTATTTCATTTTGGAAAGAGTTGATAAAATAAAATATTTAGGGCTTATGCTTGACGAGCAGCTAAATTGGTCAGTAGTCATATAAAGAACAAAATAGTTCCCTTAGTTGCAGCGTTATGCGGAAGTAACTATTTTGCAAGATTGCAACATATAAAATTTATAATGCATGTTTCTTGTCGGTTATAAAATATCTTATTGCAGTCTGGGATTCATATAATAAAACAAAAATAATGCAAAATAAAATCCTTAAAACTCTATTTAATTTAGATTACAAAATGTATACCGAAACGCTGTATCATTCACTTCAAATTAATCCGATTGAAATTATACTAAAATTTGAAATAGAAATAGAATTTGATAATACAGAACACCAAAATGATATCAATGAAATACACATAACTTAAGAAATCACACTGACATACGGTTACGGATTGTCAGAACAATTAATGAATTGCAAAATCCAATAATCGCGGCCTCAAATACATACAACCTACTACCTAACATTGTGAAAAATAAGTTAAAAATAAGTAAAAAAAGTAGTTCCGAGCCCGAAAAATCCGGTGACGTCAGGGAAAATTATGCTAATAATACACTAGAAATTCGGTTGGCATCGGTGACGAAATTATTGCATCAAAACTCAAAACAAATGTATGGTCGGCTCGCGGGATACGCGTTATTATTAGTGATCGGTCTCGATCGGGATCGTTTAATGAATTACCTGATGCTATTTACGGCTTCGTAGCCGGTACTTTGCAGATTCCACCGTGCGTTTTATAATACCGGCGAGTGGGTTTAAAAAAGACGACACTTTCTAAAAGAATCCTTTATAATTGTTACCGACCGGATTATGTAACGGACTTAACGCTAACCGTACGCACTAATACGACCACATTCCGCGCATTTCTAACATAAATCGTCCTTATGGTGGGTGTATTAGATCTTAACTCGAAACACCTATCAAAATGTCTCGGATA
Organism: Cylas formicarius; assembly: GCF_029955315.1. Classification (NCBI taxonomy): domain Eukaryota; kingdom Metazoa; phylum Arthropoda; class Insecta; order Coleoptera; family Brentidae; genus Cylas; species Cylas formicarius. Next base: position 15,467,468 of record NW_026844264.1, on the reverse strand, counting down.
ACCCTTAACCAACATTTGTTGATTTGTGCGACCCCTTTTCAACATTGCATTATTTTTAGAAGAAAGGAAAAGGAGAGCTAACGCTGTAGGAATGGATGGATTCAAAATATCTTTAGGACTATCTCGCTTTGATAAGAAACCGAACGAGGAAATAAGAAGAAGCATGTTCGTAACGGAACTTATTTGGGATGGACATGTGTCTGGGATGGACAACTCCCAAAAAAGCAGTTGAATGGATACCTCCATTTAAAAGAAAACTAGGGAGATCAAATAAAACATAGACCGAAAGCAATGGAAACTGGACATCGGACAACGTCAAACGACATTTTAAAACCGAGAAAATATATATTATTTTCTGCTATTTTTAGTATTTTCTGGCTAGCTAGAATATTATTTAATAATGACTTAGCATGTTTTTTAACATCTACATTTATATGAATTTAGCAGTGTCACGAGACAAGCTACAATTTTTTTTTATGTGGAATATAATACAAATCATTTCATCTCGATTTTGTCTTATTTTTTCTTTCGTTTTTGAGTGTGTTGCCGCTACATGAAATTAACGTCCTCCCGCATTTGATTCTAACAGTACAAAGTTTTTTAAGGCTACCAGTTAGTACAATTTAAATACTATCTAAATACTGTACTAAATTCCATCTAGTTTTTATTGTCCGCATAACACAACTTCGAATTGCTTATGTTAAGATCGACAAAATTGTACAAATTCAAAATGTCACTACTAGAATGAAAATAAGATCCATTGAAAAATGTTTTCAGTTTGTGCTATTAGAAGAAAACTGAAAATTTGATCTGATTGGTGGTTCATAGAAGTACTAAAAATATCAAAAAAGATTTTCATTATTTCGACATTTTCAAATTTTAAAAAAATTACACAAGGGGTTGGTATATTGTTAATTTGCTTTTTTAAATAAAAATTTTAATAAAACTTGTAATAAACTTAAGAACATTGTTTGTGGTGATCAGCCCACTACGTCTAAATTGCATATTAATAATTTTGGGCGTGGGTATTTTAGGTCATAAAGTTTACCTCACTAAAATAATTTTTATTGGGTTGTGTAATACTTATGTCGACTTCTTTTCAGAGTCGATAATGATATTTTATAGAATTTTTTGATATCAATATATATTTTCACGAATTGAACTTATACCGGCAATTACAAATACTCAGTAGAATAATTTTTCACTCAAAATGGAAATACAACTACAATTGCGATCGTTTTTTATACATAAATATATATTAGTTTAAGTCGGAGTGAAATCTGTCGTGGTACCAAAACAAGTACATACCGACATAGTCGGTATAATAAGTATCTTATAAGTGTTATTTATAGCATGATCAACATTAACAATTCTTTACTGTGAATATTTTGCAAGTGCATTGCCTAATTTCCCTTATTTTTCTAAGGCCTGCTATTTAAATTGCTTTAATTTTTATTTAAAAATATACAAAGTAGCATAAAATTATAATAATTATTATAATAATTAAGTATTATAAGTATAATCCAACCAAAAACACTTATTTGACATCAGAAGTGATATAATTTTATATATATTATATTTCCACAATAAGTCAATCAGCTTAAAAATATTTTTTACATTATAACCACTTTTTTATAAAAAGTTTTTCTCACTCGTCGCATATTTTGAACTGATTCCATGGACCTGATATTTCATACAACATTAATTACTTCTGGCCTATCAGCAACTCATAAGTGTGAAATGACATTTTCTGACGATCACTCTTCGCTTTTTATTTTTTCGTTTTCCTCTTTACTTTTTTCAGTTTAAATGTGTTTCATCAATCATTTTCTCTGTTCCTTTTTATTCTTTCTTTGGGTCAAAACAGAGTAAGTGACAACGATGCAAATTTAAAATAACTTAGGGTGTGCTTTGTCATGACAGTCGATGCGGGATTGTAAATATATCGTGAGTTAAAAAAAGAAAACACATACTATTAAATCTATATAGAAAAACAAATGACAAATTGTAGATGCTGATGGCGCGGCTGACTGAAAAGAATGTTCTAAAGCGCTTACCAAAAATGTACGACATAATAATTTTAAATTAGGTATTCAAAGAGTCGTCCGTATATACGCGCCATTATGCGCAAAACCATTTTTGCGGAATCCAATTCCAAAATGGACCACCTCCATCCGACGTCCAAGTACGGTAAGTTACAGCCACCACGTTCGCGGAATAAATACCAAAAGTAACGGTTCGACTCGCCTACCTAACGCGATACCCGGTGGTACCACTCCGAACGCGTATAATAAAGTGATTGTAGTTTAAAAGTAACAAACAAACGGTATGTGCAATTCACCAAGCAATGACTGCTAAGAATCTAGATTTCTCACTTAATGGTTCCATGCCACGCGTTATTAGGGAGAACTGCGAGGGCGTGGCTATTTCTAGCAAAGAGCCGATTGGTCGCTGCCGCGACCCGCGTCGGCGTCGGTTCCGTAACAATGCGTCGGGACGCCCGGCATCCAGTGGATCGCGGTGGGGAGTTTTCGGAAATATGATGGAGCGTCAGGTAGTGTGTACGTATAGTAAGAACTGGTTGCGATGGGTTTTATCTTAGTTCTGGTTTGGTTATTAAAATATCTCATTCATAAAATTAATATTAATATTCAGGAAGAACATAAAATGCAGCTCAAATTCTCCTCCCACTGTAATTATCAAATCAAATTTAAGAATGTTTTACTTATTCAGAAACTTATTTCTAAAGCACCACTATATAAGCAAACAATAATAATTTCATAAAAATATATAATTGCTTGCCTAACAAAAAGACAAACTTCATCGTAATTAAAAAAAAACGATATTGTTATCTCTTAATGAAAATAAAGTAGAGTTTTGTAAATCCTGAATATATGCACAATTTAGCAGTTGATATTTGGGGACGAATAATGTCATTGATATGAACATGAACCTTTATAACTAGTTTATAACAACAACTAAATACTTAGTAATGCCATATAATTTTTAATAAATGTACAGCCACACTGAACTCTCGGCTTTGTTTCCATCAATATTTGTGATTGTAAAAACATATTTTTATTACATAATTAATCTATGCTTCCTACTAATTTACTGTCGATATATTTGTTTGCATGCGTCTCGCAGTAGTAGATCCGTTTACAACCTAATGCAGATACCATTAAAAAGCATTTATAACAATTATAATTATAACACTAATAACTAAAAATTCAAAAAAGGCGATGGTAATCTAAATAATAAATAATAATAGTAAAATTGCAAAAAATACAAATTGTGTCTAATATTAAGATTATTTTAATAAAATTAGAAATCTCACTAACTGTTAGTTAACTGCTCCGAGGAAAATATTTTGTTGATTTATGGTGAATGCTCCGAAGTTGTGTTATTTAGATCTACTTCCATTGGAAAATATACATGATACATCTAAAAATACAACTTTTGTAAATTTTCATTATATTTTTTTAAAAATTGAACACGCTCACGTAAAAATCTTCGGTTACAGTTCCTTTTGCCGCGACAACCTAACACTCTTATCAATTTTGAAAATGATTCAAGTCCAATACCCATTTTTCATGCACAATTTTCTACACAGTTCTTAAATTTCGCTACTATTTCCTGGATATTCGTGGGAGATTTACCACTTTATAATTGATTTCTAAAATCAAAAACATTGTTTCTGCTTCAGGGTGCAAAAAAAAGAGAAAATTCTTTTTTATTATTCATGTTGTCACTTTAAATTGTCAAAGTCTCAAAACTGACAACTGTAAATCAAAACATTTTGAAACCGCTCATCATATGAACTTTATTTGGTGGGTACAATTAAACCACTTAAAGAAAAACAAACGTGAATGTTTATCGTTGGCCCGCACGATAAGAGCGGTTTTGACTACATTGTTTTTACTACATTAAACTATAAATAATTTTCAATTTAATTTCAATTCTTGTTATTTATTTTTAATTATAGCTGGTAGTAGTAAGAAATAATTAAATTTTTGATGTTGTATTCAAGAGTCGATCCATTCGAAAAAATCAGCTTTTTTATATTATTCATTTATAGAGATGAATAGAATTACAGAACCAGTAATATCGTTATAGTTTGCAAAAGAACAGAATAAAAAAAGTTTTGCGTGTCTCACATATAATTAGTAGTTTAAATTACTGATAGACTGTTCATAATCAGTATGCGACTACATTAATTGACGAATTATTATGTCACTTAATATGACGGTACGTATAATTAGCCTTTACAATATTCAATGAATTTCAAATCACGGTAGCGACCCGATTTTTCTGGTTTTATTATCCGGTAAATAAGACGCCCGTTTTTAGATGTTTTCGCAAGATTATTAAGATGTAATAAACTTAATGTAAGCGGTAATAATAGCGTGTTAATAAACATTCGCTGTATCACACGGGAAAATGTGTCAATGACACTATGACTTTTAATAAAATTTCTTAATTCAATCCGGTCCTGGTATAATTATATTAACTAGAGAGTTAGTTCAATACTTTTTGGGGATTTACTATTTAAGCCGTTTATTTGTAGTATATGCGTATATTTTAAAATACTCACTGCTTATTGTTTTGAAAACTGAGAACAAGTTTCAAATCTTGACCATTTAATTAAATTTTCTGTTATGCAAGTTCTATTCAATGCACTCGAATACTGCATAGGCAAAATTTGTCGCTGAAATAGATGATCTTAAAACAGATAATATGGCAGTTCACATACACTGATTATTTTTCTGATGAATACTTTGTAAAAATTAATGTATGGAATATAAGCTAAAATGGACTAACTATATTATATATGTGCTACACATAGTGCTACAAATTACCTTATTGTGACATTTTTCAGGTAAGTTTCAACCTTTTTAAAAAGTTCTTACGAAAGTTGGTTCTGAAAAGGAAGGGAGAAATGAGAAACAGGAAAAGAAGGAAAGAGAAACGAAAATTGAAGACGATCTATAGAATAATAATTGTAAAAAAATGTAAACTAATTGTGTTTTTGTGCTGTCTTCTAATGTAGTGATGGTAAGGGATGGTTTTAACCCCCTCAATGCTGTAAACCTAATTCTATTGCAATATTTTCTGCCACATGCTGCTAGAAATTTGCCTTTAGAAATTATTATAAAAACAAAAGCATCGCGCAATTTTCGAAGTTATCCGTTTTGCACGTGCAGGCAAACGTTGCAACTTGCAATTTCTTCGAAGAGTGACTCTATAACAGTGATGTAATTTACGGGCATTTACGGCGAAATTTCGATCTCGCAACCACAACGCAAGAACCGCGATCGGAAGTGTGTATTTCAAACAAAGTAAAACGTCCATTAAATTTTACGACCGTGCGGGAACACTGTGCTCGTATGTTACAGGTAGTGTTTATAACGCAAACAAACAAATGTATAGTCGCAACCGGTAATAATTGTTATTGGTCGGCGTATGTCTTTATCTCTGTATCCGTCATTCCGTTCGTATGATGGAAAAGTTGGACCGTTTCGCAGTTTTTACAGGAGGGATCATATTTATGACCTGATTGTATATGCAAAATATATATATTTAACATTTATTTACACAATTTTCAAAATTCTTAGCCTTGAAAGTTTTACAAAGCTTTACCATCAAGCTTCTGAGATACGCTGAAAATTCGACGAAAATTCCTGGCAGGGTAAATCTAATAATTTGGAATTTTGATTAGTGTTATAAACCAGGAACCTGACAGAATTAAATTCAAATTGCATGTGAAAAGAGGGGGTCAATCAGCAAGCACAGCCGTGGCTTTAAAGCGGCAATCTATTTACCACATGATGTAGACACATATCCTTCGGAATAAATACTAAATTTTGTCAGGAGAAGAAATTCATCAAGCTAATGCATTATGCATACGAAAACGATCATATAAACTGCAGCCTCTCTCTATTGCATTAAGCAAATTTATACGAAAAATTCACTTTATCTAAATATAAACTGAGCAAGGAGCTAGCACATGACATAAATAGCTACGTCGGCATCGAAAAAAGCTATTAAGGTACGAACTTCCCACATATAGTATACTATGTTAATAATATAGCTAAATTGCTTTTTTTAGGTATTATTTCTAGTGCGTGTTATTTTCCACTGTTTCGATCTGTAATTCAACTGTGCAAACTTTGCCAAATGTTTGCCAAATCATTTTTTATTAATTTTGTCAATTAATTTTTAAAATTTTGAATTTTAATATGATTTACAATATTGTACAGTTTTAAATTATTTTTTGACTCTGAAGTATTAACTCGGTAGACAGGATGCAAATGCCAACTACCAAATTGCAAGAAATTTGGGAGACAAAATTACCAGCTACTTTTCGCAGAATCTGTATGGCGCAAAACGTTTGTTTTCATAAACTTACAGGCTTCAAAATCAAAAATGTAAATAGAGTCCAAATCACGAAGCAACTGCTCATTTTCTACAGGAGGAAATTGATTCCGATGGAGCTTTTGGTCCGTTCTTCAGAAAAAGCTAACAAGCTAATCAAGTTCTCCTCGGCAAAATACTCACTGCTCCCTCGCAAGTCTAGTGATTGCCACATTAAAATTTCGTCTCCCAATATTATGATGAATATACTAGTTGACTATTTGTTAGAAAAAACTGTAGGAATAGAAATTTAACTAGGAAAATAAAAAACTAGAAGTCAATAAATAATTTGTTTAAAAAAACTGTATTAGAGATTTGTCCAGGAAATAGTTTTAGAGAATAAAAAAATTAATGTAAATAATATAATTGGGTTTTATTTAGCACTTCAAGCACTTAATATCTCAATTTTTCTTGCTTTTCGTTTTGGGATTATGGATTATCCTTGTACACCCACAAGTTATTATTATGAATTATTATATGCATAAAGCCATTAAATTAAAGCGTCCGAAAACAAAAAAAAATCGTTTATTGTGTCAAAATTCAAAATTTCCAAAAAAAATGTTTTTGTTTGTCCGTTCTCCGTTCTCCGTTTCTCCGTGCTCTGTTCTAGAATTTTTCGACAATAACTTCCGAACACGCTACACGCTTCAAATTTTTTTTACAGTCCACGGGGTGCATAAGATGTGTAAAAATGGCTGCAGTCAAGCTTCGGCGTGCATCTTTTGTTTTTTCCGATTTTCGACTGTTTTTTGGACTTTGCTATGAAACACGATAAGTGTCCGAAAATTGAAGCTATCGACTTCAAATTTGGCAGGCGAATAGTGCTTCGTCCCCTAACGGAACCTATCGAAATTCTGTGTGTGTGTGGGGGGGAGGGGGGTTGGGAGCTCGGGAAGTATTTAAAAAAAAATAAAAATCGTGTTTGGAAGGGTCTAACAAAAAATCATTTCTCGAAAACCGTCTATGCAACCGAAAAAAATCTTGAACGAGAAGATTTGGCTCCGAAAAATGCATTCTTGATAAGACTATACAGAATATACAATAGTGACAATTTGCTATAACTAAAAGATACAGAATAGATGGCTAAAACTTTTGTTATATAAGAAATCTGCTAAGTGTCCTAAATTTGCAGATATTGACCTCAAATTTAGCAGAGAAGTAAAAATCCATGTCCACATTTAACTGAATTTGGGTGCAATCAAATTTCACCAAATATTTGTTAATTAAATAAAAAAAAATTTTTTTGGGTTATTTTGACTTACAGAAAAACATGCTTTTCTCCATAACCATTCACCGGATTGTCAAAATTATTTAACCAGCAGATACCGAAGATCCAGTGCTATAACATTTATTTCAGGCATTTTTTCGATTATATGCAGGGTTTTCAAATTATAAACAAAAATCTAAAAGAGCCAGAAAATTGTTCTTTTCGAGAGTAAATTATTAACCGCGAATTAAAAATCGTAAAAAATATGGCCAATCAAGAGCTACAATTTTTGTATTTACGGTTTTCGTAAATACACGCTGCTCTACATATTTGAAAAAATCCATATAAAAGTCACTATAGCTCGCGTTCGGTCAAGACGCGATGACGTCGTTAATTATTACGGCGCACTGCATGGTTTCAGAAAATACTTAATTTCTCGAAAACCATTTACTATTTTGGAAAAATTCTTGGACCAGGAAACGTAGAAAATCAAGGACTATAACCTCCATTTCAATTTTTAAGTTATGTACAGGGTGTGTCGATTATGGGTAAAAATATCTGAAAATTGCCGTTTTCGTTTATAAATTATTAGCCGTTAATGAAAAAACTATAGAACTTGTAAAAACAGTGTCGTAAATTGTGAGGAGAGAGAGTTTAAGGTTTCGTCTATCATACGGGGTGTGCGAGATACTTGAAATAATATTATTGGAAATTGTTATTACTTATCATTATTACAATTTTTTATATTTATCAAAGTTTGTCGCGACTTTGAAATTCGGCGATACGTGAAAGGTGCTTTATATAGGGTGTATGCACAATATAATTATATCGATTTTGCGAAAGTTCCATAGTGGTCCGCAGGAGCACGATAGAAAAACAATGCGTCCCTCTAGGACAAGAAAACGCGAAGCGTCATCTTTTTGAAATAGAAAGCTGCTTCACGCTAATTCGCGACGAACTTGCCCCACCCAACTACGATTTTTCGAAAGCAATCTTTTTATGGCGTCCCTAAACTAATTATACAAAACCAGGCAGATTGTTAACTTCAGTGAAACTGTCTCATATGGTTGAAAAGTAAATCTAAATTCGCGGAAATCAATTTCGTTACACGACATGGTCCAGTCGGATGTATAGTAATATATTGTCCTCCTATGTACCTACGAGAAATTGACTCGCGACATTGATAAATATTTCTGAGTAATGGAAAGACGTGATGGATCATTAGTTACAGCAAAAATAGGAAAAGATTATTATCTAATTATAAAGTTGTGTCGGCAGCCAGGAAACACATCAAACTTTCTCTCACGAGACGTAGAAAAATTTTATTGAAAATTTCGTTGCTGCGATTGTGCAATGATGACTGGCGGTTTAATTAAAACTTAAAATTAAACGTGTGTGTTTGAACATATGCGACAACAATGGCGGTTTATACAAGATTTTGGTACCTAGGCAGTTATGAAACAACACATCTGTTTTTTAATTATTGTTTTTAAGGTTTACACACTTATTCGCGTTTTATTGGCGTCGTTTCTTTTTAAGCAATGGTTGGAATAGACATAGATAGATATACCTGGTGATTCCAATAGTAGTAGTTTTGTAGATTATGTCTCACAGTTCTGACGTTGCTTCGCAAAAGTGTACCCGCAAAGTAATAGTCGTAGACAAAGTGTAGTTGCATTTGGTTTTCATGTTAGTTTCATATTTGCGTTCCGAATACAACAACAATCCTAATACATAATAGCTTCTGATGTAAAAATGTTCTTCTTTAAGCTTACCTAACACACTTTAAAACAATTCTAGAAATATATTCTTCCAACTTCCTGAAAAATCAGCTTTACAATTACAAGCAACCCGTTTTACTTACATCGATTAATAATTTTGCAAGTTTGAAGGCACAATATAAAAATGTCCTTTGAATAAACAGCTTCTGTAGTAGGACTAATTAAAATTACATGTGAATTACATAATGAATTTCAACGTAACAGATTTCTGTTGTTCAAAGGTGCAAGGTTAAAAGGTATGAATTAGTAGTTTCTTACCGCCATGTTTGTTTATTGCCAGCAGGGCCAGATTCAGAAAAATAAGAAGACTATAAAATGGAAATCGGAATCAGTATTTAGGAGCAGAGATGAATGACAAATCCAAAATTTTGTAAAATCCTCCAATCGATGTAAACCTGGCAATGTCCGTTCGAAATCTTTTAATATTCGCAAATAACGTGCCTATATATATTACGCGGTTCATAAGAGGACATATGTTTCGCATGAGAGTAACTAAATAAAATACTCATAAATAATGACGATTTACCATAATTTTTTAAACTGCTTCATACTTTATGAACAATATTTATTTTTCCTCATTCATACTCGATAAACCAGTAAATTTGTTAGATTTATTTATTACTCTTTTTAATTTTTCTACTGAATGAGGATTCATAGAAAACTCAAATGGTCACCTACCTAGTCAAAGAAGCGGCGATGCGTGTTTCAATTAGACCATTCCTTACCAATTACAAATGGAAAAGCGAGAGAAAAAAAACGGTTACAGTCGAAGCCTTTTGCGTTGCTCTCGTCTCGGTCTATCCGATCGTGTTTTTATTTCCAATCGCCGCCGACTTGTCAATAATGGGCGTCGCGAATAGCCTTATTGATAGCATGAGTTATTACTGACAAGGGCAATTAATTTTTCATTAGACTGCGGGTTTATGATCCGATAGATAATAGGACAGATTAAATAATGTTCGGATAATGGATACGTGGCCAATGCGAGTGCAATGCGATGCATAAGTTTGGTTTAGTTGTAGTATGTACAGTGCGGTCAGAACAAAAGAAGGGAAGTAATATAAAATTCGGTGTATAACAGGATGGACGAGAAGTTAATCTTCAACTTAAAAAAAACTTTTCAGTGTGGTTCCCAAAAATATCAAACAAAGACGAATATTTCCAATGATTTATAAATATGACAAAAGAAAGGAGGACAATTCACACCCAATTTTAAGAAGAAAATGTGGTATACAATTTTTTGGAATGTCGCTTCGTTTTCGGAATACATGGTGTTTTATTATTAATTAGCGGCAAACGATGTTACAGTGACATTGGGTGCACAAAAAAGGAATTTTACACTTTTCAGTTAGTTCAATGCCTTAGATCCTCAGAATTTCCAATAATTTAATATGCAATATGAGAAAAATGCAGGAAACGTAGCTAGCTTAAAACTGTTTTTTGCGGTAAATAAGATAAAAATAATCAATGCTGAAGGGGCTCGTATCATGTGCTTTTGCAAAATTATCGCCAGTAAACTAATTAAAACGTTTAAAATGGACACAATGCAAATTACTAAAGCTCCTTCTTCTGTGTACCAAATATGGCTGGAATATCGTTTGCGACTAATTAATATTAAAAAAAAAAAATACAAGTCAAATTTTATATTTTCAACAACCTGTATTTTGCAAATGGAGAGAGAGTCCAAAAAATGTTATATAACATTTTCATCTTAAAAGTACGCGAGAATTCTCCTCCTTCCTTTTGTGAGATAGGTGAGGTAACACCCTGTATATAAATGTAAGTTTTTAAATATTTCGAAAATCCTTAAGACGCCGATGCTATGTAAAATATTTATAGTAATTGGAGCGATATAAAATGTTAAAATTTAAAGAAATTCAAACTTGCCTTGTATTTATTTTACTAAATTACACACTTTATTAATGGTTTTTGTGTTCTTCGAATCCTAACATTTACACGATGCGACCAGTGCATTCACAAGAAACTTGGTAGTTTTGGTTGGCTTTCCTGACATGAAAACCGTTTCGATATTATACTTTTGAGCTGCCCATACTGCTGAGTCTGTTTTACATCTTATTGTAATTCTAGTATTCTCAAAAATGATCAGTTAAATAATGTTGTAATGCAGTGTAAGAACGTAAGTAACATAACCAGCCGAATGTAAAATTTGTTTGTTGCCTTCAATTGAACGCGCTGTAATTTTGTTATTTTTCCCGCGCATCGACGTCACTGTCACGTTTCTGTTTATTAACATATCGAAGACATCGCCGGGCGCAACGCACCTTATTCGTATGAAGCTACGCACGCTCCGTAGTTTATTGTCGATTGTTCTGAAATTACAATTGTTTACATAACTTTTACGTCGGTTTACATACGGCTGGATGCAACCCTAATTTGCATCGCAAGTGGGCGCGACTTCTTAAATTGTGTCCCCGTGACGTAACTGGCAGGTTTTCTTCTTCCGGTTACGAATTTTTCGATTGCGATTTGCATGCGCGACCATGATGATGTTTAATGGAATCCTTGCATTTTTAATAGGATGTGTGTGATGCAGTTAAAAGAAGTCAGACGAGGCCTAAAACTCGGCACGCAGCATGAACAAAGACCTAACATTCACATAAAAAGAGAGAAATTTGTCTTAAGCAGGAAAAAAAAAGAAATTGTCTGTAGCACATTTGCGATGATTTTGTGCTTCGTTTATATCCGGAAACAAGGTTCGCAAAAACAAAATGCTTCTTTTAAACTTGTATAAAACTCTTAAACTTAAAAACTTTGCTATTAAAGTGAAGAAAATAAAAGGTCATATTAATCATTTTTTATATACGCCAAAACCGTTGTCCAGTGTGCTTTTTAAAGGGTTTAGAAGAAACTTTTTGTTTCCGTGTGTCCGCATATAAATATAATATGTGGAATCAATCTATTTGGACTTGCAAGGTATTTTTCAATTTAATTACATTGAGCTCCTTTTTAATGCTACTAGAGTTTTCGTTCAGTAGCTAAAATTGTCTTAGAATGAGCGGTTCCAGAGGTTTACGTAACCACCAAGCATGGATTTCAAATTTCAAATGGATGTTCAGTTAGCTCAGAGCTCTTTAAATTTTTCAGTCTGGACCAACTGTAGTGATCTTAGTTTTTCTGCAAATATTAGTAACAAGTCGAAAATTAATATACGTATAATGTTGGACATCGCTAAATCAGAAATTGATTCAAGACGTAATTGGTCTACTGTGATCTACCAGCACTTAAAAAAAAACAAAATCCAATATATTCAAATTTATTAGGGTCACGGGGCCCAAAGAATTAAAGGTTTCATTGAAAGGAATACCCTGCAGAAGAACGCAAACCTCGTTAATCCAGATTTCACAGCTTAACGCGCAAGAAATACAAACAAAGGTTCGCGCCGTCGTATTGAGAACGCCTGCGTTCAACAACTTGGGCAAAATTGCTATTTTCCTTTTACGGCCGAACTGAAATGCAGGCACTTATTGGACGCGGCGCTTGTTACAATCGACTAATTAACTAGTATTAACCGTTTCGCTAACCGACAATCCTGTAATGGCGAAGCAGTTAAAAGCTCGTCTGGATTAATAATGATTCTATTGTCTGCATTAACCGCCTTTTTTTTGTTTTTTCAATGCCTGCCACCGTTATCGAATTTGCAAGTACATGTGTTCCTAATTTCCGAAACAAACCAAAACTAACCAAACGAGATAAAGGTAAAGTTCTATCACAATAAATAACAAAAAACAGAAATACATTTTGCTTGCTTTCTTGTCTTAAAGGTTGATAATAATTGCTTCTTCAGTCACCCGCGGGTCGCAACAGTTATCAAATAATAATGCTACTGTATCATAGTCATTTCCACTTCATGTGACCACTAGCTAAGCTCCATTATGAGATAAAAAAAGTCAGTAATATCTCTGCCTTTGCATGATAGTTCCTGAGTTTTCAACTATAATGCAATAAAAGGGGTGGAAACAATGTCCACCTTCACCTTTATTCCATGGTTCAAAGTTAAGTATTTTATACCAGAAGTGATATTCCATATTTTCCAAATTTACAGTTAATTTATTTTGATTTTGTGCGGTGATTTGAGAGCTTTTAAGAAGAATTTAAGATTTTCTTACGTTACTTCACTTTATTTGTTACATTATAGCAGATGTAATAGCAGTTGCCTAAAATATTTTCAGAAAATCTCGAGTTTGATAAGGAACTAACCGAAACAAAGTATGTAGATGAGCAAACATTTGTGGTAGTTTCTGGTACAGGTCCTTAAAAGCTCTGCGAGATGCAGTCCACTTTCTCACGGCACGGTGGGCCCTCGCACGTTTTTTTTCGTGCCCATATTATTATGCCATTACGTCGGTGCTGCACCAAAGCGGCCAACAAAGCGGCAGTTCTACTTGATTTGATTAAATTTGTGAATCGCATTCTCGATTCTCGCATTTGCCTTCAACGGTAGAAAATATTACTGAGTCACAGCTCCCAGAAATGAAAATTTATATTAAAAGCAAAGGCTAATAGGTACTTTGTTTCGCGTTCTGAGAAATGCGTAGAGTTTATTACAAGGTTGTTTAACATTAATAGAAAGATAGTATGCGACGGTATTAGTTTAACCCTGCTCCGTTTAATGGGTGACAAAGTTCCACATTTGCACGCGTTTTTAATGTGCGATCGTTGGACTTTTTCTATCCCATGTTTGTAGGAACCTATATATGATGTTATACATGGTGAATGATTGCTGATATTACCTGTATATGCATTGTATTTGGGCCGTTCCAAGGCACCACTGGGGCAATAACCCTTAATTAGCAGGATAGGTGTTTTACGGATTTGGTAAATGTTTTTCTTGGGATTTAAATTTAAATATGTATATTGTACACTGGGAAAAAAGCCCCTATTTTATAATTTCACAAACAATTCCCTGTATATCAAAATTATGAAATTTTAAGGTATGGAAATAGGTTAAACGGCAAGATTAACTTGCCAAAATTAACATGCCTATGATGGGTTCCTACATAAAGTAAGAGAAGTTAAGACGACAAACTGCAAACTTCCTCAAATTTTTTCAGGATCGTTTTTGATCATATAGGTCAGTATTTTAAAACAAATTTCAAAAATATGATTATACAGGATGTTTGAGATCTTCAGTGTAATTATGACATGCGATTTGAACCAGCCCAAGTAAAGGGTGATTCAATAAGGGTTTCCACATTGAAATAATAAAAAAAACTCGGAAGAATATAAAAATATGCATTTTTATTTGCCATTTTAGATTAGTGTATTACAATTAGGTATGAAAGATGAAAATGACCCCCGCGGCTCATGTGGCATCACGTAATTCGTTTATTGAAATTTCCTATCACTTTTTGACACAATTCAGGTTCTATGCCGACTATTTCCCCTGTTTCAGCTCTGGAATAGTGTTTGGTTTATTTCTATACACTCTGTTTTTTAGTAAGATCACATGATTGCGGCGGCCAATTGCAACTTGCACCGCAACAATTGCATCGTTTCTCTGGATTTGTGACAAGTGGCTCCATCCTATTGGAACCACTAATCTTCAATGTCCATACCTTCCAACTGCTCCCAGAAAAAATCAGACATCATGTTTCGATAGCGAACACCATTAACCGCAACAGCGTTTCCCGCATAATCCTCGAAAAAAACGGCCAATTATTCCCCCGCACCAAAATGCGCACCAAACAGTCACTTTTTGAGGATGCATTGCTTTTTGAACTATCTCTCTTGGATTTTCTAATCCCCAAATACGGGCATTGTGTTTGTTTACAAAGCTACCAACGTAAAAATGTGAATCATCGCTAAAGATTATTTTCGTTGAAAAATGAACCCCTTGTTCTCGTATCCATTCTGCAAACACGTGGCGCTGTTGATGATCTGGAGGTTTCAACTCCTGAGTTATTTGGACTTTATATGGGTGTACGTGCAAGTCTTTTGTTAAAATTCGCGGTGTGGTTGAATACGTAAGGCCCACTTGCTGCGATCGATGATGAATCGATGTGTTTGGATCTTCGGCTACACTTTCGCGAACAATGGCAATATTTTGATCTGTCCGAACTGCACGAGCACGTTGAGGAACTTTGAGGTTAGTTACAAATCCAGTTTGCTCAAAATTTTTGAACCTCATTCCAAATTGTCCTCTCAGAAGGTCGATTTTGCACGCCGAAAAATTCACGTAGAGCCCGAAATGCTTTTTTTCTTTATCGACCATTTTCATAATAGGCTTGCACAATTTTTACACGTTGTTAATCGTATATTGCTCCATGACTAATTTTGTTTATGTTTTGAGGTTAAAAATCTCATATGATAATAAACAAATACAGTGGCGTTTCAAAAATATTCCAGATTGTAATGTGGAAACTCTTATTGAATCACCCGTTATGTATAGTTTTGATTTAATTTGCGTTTCCTTTGCAAAGTTTGATTTTATTATTACAAAAGAAAAGTTTTTTTGAAGAAATTTATCAAATATTGTGAAACAATTTTTAGATTTTTTGTGACCCGATGTACGAAAACAAAATTTCTAGTTGGTACGTAAGTAGTAGTAACATAGTATACATTGGGTTAATTAATTTTTCTTTTATATTTGCTTACTATTTATGTATATTCCATTTTATTTATTCCTTTAAGGAAAACAAAATAGCTTTGTCGTATGCAAGTACGAATAGTAAAGAAAGCAGTTCTATTTGGTTCCGCTTGAAAGCACACACGATGCTGTTAAAATCTCTGAACAAACGCTGATAATTGATCTATGGAATGCTGCTGCTCCTGTAATTGAAATCTGCAATAAAAAGTATTTGACCGTTCGTCATTGCTGAATCGGGGAATATGACAATAACTATTTTAAACTCTCATGCAATAATTTCATAATAATATCAACGTTTTTCCGTAATTTATTTTTGTGTTTCACACTGTCTGATTTTTAATATTTGCACTGCCAAAATCAAATTGTTTTAGAGGCAAATGACCATTCCCATTACAGTTTTGTTTTACGGCACTTTAAATAATTGTTGCGACAGTTCCGAACGGCACTTGCAACTTTTCGCTGACAATTGTGTCGTATTTTTTAATAATCCAGAATATTCTGCACTTGCCTACTAGCCAGATAATATTGAAAATATTCTTTTTTTTAACTTTTAGATTGTAAAATTATACCAGGGTGTTTAAATTATTTTAATTTTCACTTTAAAAATAATAGAATATTTTGAAAACAATGAGTATGAAACCGTTGACATGATCTCATCGATTTTTTAAACCATTGAAATCGATAGATTTATGAATAATATATTAAATCACGACTGTGAGTCAAGAACAAAGTGCTATTAGTAAAAGGCGTGTCCGTTACTACGCATAGTATGCAAAATATTGGCCTAGTTTAGGACTAAATGCGTTGACATGCCTATAGATATCTCACTAAGATATGCATTATTTATTGATTGTAAATGTAAATCCAACTATTGAACGCATAAAAATGACAAGGAATTCTTCATTCTGCGATAATTGTACAGCAATTTAGACTTCTTGTTTTATTTTTCGTCGTAAAAACGTAAATATCATTTTCAAATATTTGTAAACAACTTGACTGGTAGTAATATAAGGATCCTTTTCTTTGTTAGTTTCAGTTAAGCTCTGAAGAAGCCAGCAGGATGATTAGCGAAACGTCAGCAAGTTGGGTTTATCAACAACTGATTGCAGTGGCAGTGGAAGTTTATTTGAAAAAAAAAAAACGTTAATACTAATAAACGGTAAGTGTAATAAGAGATTGTTTTAAAAGATTTCCCAATTTTTCTACAAATTGTCAAATCCTTTTATTCGTTTAGCCTTCTTTGACCAAAATGATGTGATAGTGAAGTATACCTAAAATACAATAAATGAATGCTGTTGTTACCTCATAAATATTTTTTTAAATGGTAAATTATTGGGTTGTGTTGTATAAAGTTATTTTTTTTTTTTGGTAAGTTATTAACCGCTATTACATATTAGATTATCTGATTTTTTTAGTAACTTTTACTAACTAATTATTATATAAATTATTTGTATTACGTGTGTATTCAAAGCTTTTTTTGAAATATTACTACTAAAAATCTACGTAGTGCCGGACCAATATTTTTTTAAAACGTTAAGACAGTCTTAATTATTTTGAAGTATATTTTTGAACGTAGATTACTATCAATTTTATTTTTATTTGTAATAATAATAGTGCGTAATTATTTCTATAAATTTATATAAACTAACAAGAGAACAAAAAGTATTCTCATTATTAGCCGTCTTTTTCTATCTTAAAATTTGTTTCACTTTTCTTTCACGCATCCTTTCAAGTTTAGATGGAGTTCACTGCTGGTTAAATAAAAGACAGACGATTAGATCGTGCTCGCCATATGCTAGGGTAGTCAGCCGAGTGCAAAAAAATTAAACTGATACGGAATATCGCGTTACCTCTAGCTCGTGGTATATCGCCGGGATCTGCGATTTCCTCATAATTTACAAAACACTTCCTGACACCTATTGTGACTTATGGTCGCCAGCAACCGTCGTTGTATTGTTAGCGACACAATAAAATATCATATTTTATCCGACGCGAATCATAATGGAATTAAAAGCGTCTAAAAAGGCGTAACTAACAAATGCCGATTACTATCGTCCAGAAGGATGAGAAGAATTGATATGACTTCACCCTTTTGCCAGGTAGCTTAACGTTGTCGGAGGAAGAAGAAAGAATAAAATATTCATCAGGACCTGCCCAGCCCAATCTAAACTGAAATTCCGAAACGCAAATAAAAGTGATTAATATTCTATACTTCGAAACGAACATTATTTTGTAATTTCGATTTAATTTTCGAAGATATATTATTTTAACTTCGTATACACCGATCCTAAGAACTAATAAAATATTCCAATAATTTCATACGTAGAACATGACCCACCTAAATCGGTAGCATCCGATTAAAATCTAAATGGCGCTAAGGTTTTTTGCACTGTCAAAAAAACAGTAGCTTTTGTCTTTTCAAATTTCGCATACCACTGGATTAACATTCGTTAGCAAGGCATTTATTAATAATAGAGTAAAATAACAACATTTATGAAACTGAGAATATTCTATTCTTAAACGGTTTGATACAACAATTCGAAATTAGTTAATATAGGCCAAACATGCAAGTTTTGGACACGATGAAGTCAATGGATGCACTTCCGGTCTAAGCGAAAACGGTGGTACCTTTAATTTAAAATGACCATACGGTTTTAAATTTCTATTAAATTGAAATCTATATCTAGGCTGATGATGTGGATCGGTGATGGCAAAAATTCTAGATAAAGCTTTTTGTTATTTATGCAATAGTAAATGTAATTATGGAATCATTTTTTAGTTTTTTCAAGTAGCGCCGTAGTAGGAAATACTTTTTAGAATCGGCACTTTTTTTGCAACATTAATTTTTGTTGGGAATCACTTATAATAAAGGTACATGCTTTATATATCTATCATAAGTGTTTTTTACGGAAACCTATGCGTTAATGTAAATGTAAAAAAGACTACTCAATATAAAAAGCAAAGTCTCCTATGTTATATTACATTTTTATAGAAAGGTCTTTACCGATCTGGTATTTTCCTTCCCGTGAGCTTATTTTTTAACGGGTTTTCGAAAAAAAATGACGGTTTTAACAAGTGTTTGTTCCCACTATGATATTTGAAAATACTAGGTTATACTAAAAAAATACGAATTGATTACAGCAAATGTTATTTGCTATTAAACAAGTAAGGAAATGTTTAATTCAGAATTTTTCCCATTACCAGTCGACCCGGTAAATTATAGTATTGTCATTAGCTGCCTAGATACAATTTTTAATATGAAATAAAAATTATTAAATAAACAAAGATTTTTTCCTATCATGTTTAGAATAATCTCCTAAATACAAAAGGGCAAAAATATAGGGCGTGTCATTTAAAATTCTGAAGTTGTCGTTGTTTCAGTTCAAAAAGTGTATTTGTAACACAAATTTCAGATCACTGGGTCAAACCGTTAAAATGTTATATATGTTCTCACAGTTTTGTTTTCCAAGTTTTAAAAAATCAATAATTGGTTTTAAATTATGCCATTCAAAATGGTTCCAATAAAAGTGGGGTTACTTTATGTCATTCAGTCAGAAAGTAGCTACAATTTAATTTTATTTTATTAAATACGCTGGCGTGTACTACTTCTCGGGTTTCCAGTATCTTCACTCTAAGTAAAAAATTGATTTACATAAATAACTGGTTTCCAAAACTAATGTTGTTAAATCTTTGTTAATGGGTATATTTTTTTACGAAAATTTGGTCGCTTCTAATTATAATTATTTGCAAACCCAGTGGCGTATTTAAATTTTTTAATACCCAATAAACGTGACAACAAAAACTTTTCTAGATCGATTGAGAAACGAATATTTCATAGGAGGTATTTAAAATTATTAATGTTCAGTTAGAAACTACTTAGTGAAATTTTTGAAAGTTAGGAAAGTAAATATAAAAATATAAAATAGTCAGGAACAATATTAAAAAACAAAAGAAATTATGGAAATACGTTACCTGTGTCTGGAGAAGGAGCATACTTGGCAGGGGACTGCCGGGGGTGGAAGGCTGAGCACTCGCCGCCACCAAAGGGGTGTTGGTCAAATCGCCCTGTACTAGTACTGAGCCTGCAAAGAAAAAACGGTTTTTATAAATATAAGCGGAATTTTAAAAATTCAAATGCGAAAAATTAATTGCAACGTTATTCGTCTTCGGCTAGCATTAAGAGAAAACTATTAGGCATTTTTTTAACGCTAAAATGAATTAGTTATACCTTTAATTGATACTTTTGTTGCGAGACATTAAGGAATTTCAACGTTGATTTATCGATCCTGTACACAAATAACGAGCAATGCCAGCAATTATGTATTTTTTATTTATGATATTTTTTTCGCATAGACGTGGACGTGGGTGTAAGTAAAATTACACACCCTATTTCAAGCAAGCGTTTGAAGAAATAATTTATATAAAGTAAAGCCAGGACATGCAAGCGGGTATGCTCAATGTACAACACTAATTGCGAAATGATTAACACGATTTATGAAAAAATTATGCGCCTTTTTCAGCGTATTGTTATTAAATTATTTATCGACCGTTAAATCGCTTAATAATGGAAAAATTAGCCACGGCGATGTAGAACAATGTAAGTAAGCGATGTAACTAATTAGTCGCTTTAACTGATTGCCGTTGGAAAAATTATGTTCACTATAATTATTTTCTTGATGCGTGAATTGCTGTAAACCACTTGAGTCCTTTTCGTAGGTTTTCCTAGAATTAGAAAAGTACTTTCGTTTGAACTTTTTGTTGTACATTTTGGCAAAATATTTTTGCTTTTTTAATGGGGTTGCGTTTTATGACATACATTTTTAATTGAGGAGGGGGATTAGTTTAATTTTTTAAGTGCTTGGTATTTATGGTTTGTTCGAATTCGTTTACAAGTTGCGCTGAAAATCATTTATTACATCACATTTCAACATGCAACTTGAAGAGACAACTAGTTTTTTAAATACCAAAACAAAACCTCTAAATTTTTACAAAAGTTATTTTTGAAAATCGAAAATTTTATTGAATTTTTGAAATAGTATTTTCTGCATGGACTAAAATAAAGCAAGTTATTGTTTTCTTAACATTTAATAAATAGTAAATAAATAAATAAATAATTAAAATAGATTAGACAAGAACTAAATTTTCCTTTTCTTAAAAAAATAATACTGTCCCAATGACAAAAATATTCCTCGAAGTGTGTAATTATTCTCTAAAAAATAATAACTGGAATTAACTACAATGGAAATATTCAACTTTGAGATCACTGGAAATGCGTTTTTTAGAAATAGAAATGCAACCAACAAACTGTTATATCTCAGGATTAAAATGGCTCAATCTTATTTGTTTTTCACTTCTTTTTATTATTAGTGCTATTTTATTGTTGTATAGAAAAAATATGTTCAATATATAGCGACTTTTCAACTAAAAATATCACTTAAAATTACACATTAAAATTACGTGCAATATCTTCAGTTTTGAATCACCCTGTATATCAAGCGTTTTGTAGAACTATTTTTTTTACCTGGAATTTGGAAAATGACTTTCGGTTCAAATTCAAGATGCGATGACAAAATTAACGCGAAATCCACTCGAAATTATCGAGATTTTTGGCTTTCGAATAGGACCCGTAAACATTGGCAATCAATTACACAATCCCCCAAAACTTGTTTGAGACTTGACCAATTAAATCAGACAAGTGGAAATTTACGTCCCATTGTGAGTCGTTAATTCGAAAATCTAAAAATTCGACAGCCCGAATATATTGTTATAGACGTATTTTTTTAATAAGTTCGGGTGATACCTTGGCGTTTTATTTTTCGTAGCGAAGGTAGTTTCCGACAGTTTCTCCTTTTTGTTATACCGTTTGCAGACAAGACTTGCGCAACTTCGCGAGATAATTAGCAACAAAGGCAGACGAGATTTCTAGTGCCGGTGAAACCGCATAAAGTGTGGGCCAAATGTGAAATTGCCAAATGCATTTCTGCTCCAATGTTTCATGCCGCCACTCTCTCTGTGTCTCATTCCCTTCCGACACCAACGATTGACGATGGTTCAAAGACTTTAGAAAGGATTAAACCGCTTGTGAATCGGCAATAGTTTATCTGTTTTGCGTTTTGTGGCTAATTTAAACTAGCCAAAGAAGGGGTCCACTTCCTGTTTAAAACTAATAAAACTTATATCAAACTTATATAAAGTTATATCAAAAGTAAGTTCTACATCGGCGCATTTTCTATCAGAAATTTATATGAGTCTATTAACATTTTCTGAAAATTGGAAAGTTTTTATTTTTAAGCCGTTGTAAGTATAAGGTCGTTTTGTTAATTTTTGCGTTACTCCTCACTCCATTGAGATAAAAATCGACAAAAAGCTGAATAAAAATGTAACTATAATAATATTGCTGACATTTATAATATTAGTGACAATAATATTACTGACTAGCAATAATACATTTCATCACAAACTGGCAAAATATTCTTTGAATGCCTGAAGTCTTTTCTTAGGAATTACTTTAAATTTTAACAGTTTATTGTTTCTTACTGTGCCTTGCCTCTCTCTGAATAACCATCAAAAATAATAGTAATATGAATGGACAATATACTTTTTTATTTTCTATTATTGTATTGTTATTTTGAATAGCATGCATGCATACTTGCCAAACTAGTGAGGAAATATTTCAGGTAGCTTTGATGAAATAATTTTATTTTGAAAAATGTTTTTATAATTTTGCTCTATGCTCTATTTAATTCGTTATAACCAAAAAACAAGTAATTATGCGCAAAAAAGGGACTAAAGAATGTGTAATATTTTTTGCAAGCTCTTATATTTACCGAGATCTATAGAAACGTCTCACTTTGCATACCCTGTACGAAATTATGCAATAGGTGTTGAAAATATAATTAGTTTTCACTTGTCACACCTATGTTTGAGGTGACAATTAATCTTTGCGATTATGTTATTTCCGTGGAGAGAGACTCGAATTCTGCGGCCAAAAAGAAAACTAGATACACTTAAGGCGCAGTTATAACTTCTCCATTTAAATAGTCAATGCAGCGCAAAAAAAACTGTAATTACTAACCCAAAGAGTCTCCAGGTGAACACATTATCCGCTACATATCGATGAGTAAAAACGTACCTTACTAATTTAGAGTTATCAAATATTCACATGTTTGTTTCTGTCACGGAAAACGAATGGAAATCCTCTCATTAACACTCTTTAACACCGTGACGGCGTATGTCAACAAAGCTTTCACGGCAATTTTGCGTCCGCTTTTATAGACTACCCCCTTACGGGGGTGTAAATATTCGCTAGCTACACCTCCTATAGTAAAGGGGCGTCTCGAGGGACCGAAATCACTGATATTTGAAGCCCCGTCGCAATTGAGCCCCGTGGTTATGGCCCGTGACGGCCCCACACTTGATTATTTAGGCTTCAATATTGTTGGTGCCTCTACAGGCTATGATTTTATTATGATACGGATATTATGATTGTTTCCTGATTACTACTGGGAATATATTCGAGATGATACCCGCCTTTGGGACTGAGAAAAGACAAAAAGAAACGAACAAATAGCTGGTAGCGGTATTATTTTCCCGTGGCAGATCTTAACGTGGTAAGGTAAACATTTACTCTTTAACGAGTTAATCACGAAACTGACAATTTCTTGCCAGTTGGCGAAGTAAATAAGGAGCATAGGTGGGAATCTCTTGTGTTGAACAATTTTTTCTCCCACGTTATAGAAAGACACGCATCCATTTTTCAATTAGCTTTAGTTTGGATCAGGTTATTGGTGCTCGATTTTCGAAAGGTATTTGTAGAAATTATAATTTTCAATATATTTCCCACGCCTTGAATTGTGACGTTTGTCATTTCTGACGGCCATGGCAGTAAAGGTATTCGCGTTGTTTTGCGAAAATGTACCCAAAAACTAACAGTAGTAGAAAAAGTATGGTCAGTCAAATGCCGTTGATCGCACTTGTCGCATAATATACTATTTTACCACACTTAATAATATGCTGCGTAATGAATTTGAGAAGTGACTACTCTGATGAAATTTCGGTTCATCATTATTAAAAAAATCAAATTAACGCTAAAGAATATTATAATTGCAGTGTTCGGTGTACTTCCTTGTCCAATAAAAATTTTAAATCTTGGAAAACGTCTTCAACCATGTGGCGAGAGTGGATAGTGAGATCATTTTCAAAATATCTTCAGTTGAAAATTTTGATAGCTTCATAGCCACAGCACTAGGAATAAAAATCAATTAAATATTCCCATTTCAGGGTTAGCCCTAGTACATCGGAGTCCTCGTCATTTAGGGCTTAAAATTGTCACTCACGCTGTTAAAGTCTATAAATTTATCAACAAACCTACGATTTACAAATATTTAAAGGGAAAACAACAGCTTATAATAACAAAATGTTCCTATTTGTTCCATTTGTCCTCACTAGGGAGATAAGAACCCATAAAGAAGACGCCGGAAAGTGTTTTTTGTGAATAACTTTTAAAATGTATAGAACATATTTAGCTTGTTTAGCTTTGTAGGAGTGAACAAAATTGTACACCTAAACGTACAGTTTCATTTAGAAAAAACATATACTTTAGAAATATTTATGGGAAATTTTTAAAATAAGAAAACATTTTTAATATTAGATTAGGGTAAATTCGACATATCAATTCTAAAGAAAGCTAAAGTAAATTTGTTTTTTCGTTTAAAAAACCGGCTCATTTCATTGTAAGGAGAGTCTGTAGAAAGGAAAAAAAACTTTTTTCTACTCCCGTTTGTAAAATACCTAATTACACAGATCTAGCGTGCGGAGAGCGTCACTTTACCACGTCAGTTTCGTTTCCCACGGATCAGAGCCACTTTTCAGGGATATTACCGCACGGGTTTGGAGGCAATCTAATGTTTTCGGAGATATTGACCGCGTCTTGAATTTTGATGTTTGTCAATTCTGACGGTCAGTTTAGTGAATGTATTCGTGTTGTACCCAAAAACTAACGGTGGTAGAAAAAGTATAGTATGCAACACGTTCGGTAAACTTTTTTAGTCACTCATTTATTAAACATTCGCTCCGCTCATGTCAAATAATCTTGTAAGTCAAATACCGTTTACCGCACTTGTTGCATAATATACTATTTTCTTGCTCTAACCAGATCCCACATTTTCCCGGAGACCCGGTAAGTATAACATCAAAACAGCGAGATACACATTAACTTTACTTTATTAAAATATTGTATATGCAGCATTGTAAATATTGAAACCAGAAACGGATAAAATGCACATTGGATTACTTTTTCAAAAACACAACCAAATTCCAAAGGTATTCTAAAAATTAAAAAATGTAAAGAATTTGAACATAAAACTCAAGGTCAGATATTATTCTGACTCCTCAAATACTGTATATATATAGTTTTGTGAACATGGAGATCACCAACAAGAATTTAATACCTCTGTGATTTATGAAAGTTTATTTTTAAATTGTATTTTATGTTGTTTGGTATAAAATGTATGTTTTAAATAACAGTTTCTAGTATTATTATTATTATTGTTCATAGTAAGTGCCGATTGGCAGAGCATAAAACTCAATATCCCGAATCTTTTCCCATGAGACAATGTTGCTTATTCGCAATTCTCAATTCGCCCTCGTATAAGCTCGCGATCAACACCTGAGCACCAGTTTGTAAATGACGCAGTTGCGTAACAGGGAAAAATGTTCGTCACACCGTCTTTACAGTGCCGATTAAATTTACTCGTATACAGAGAGAAGCGCAATACTTGCGTAACGCTTAATAATTATGGAAATACCGGTATTTTATTATACTGTTCATCGAGGCAACTGTTTATTTTTTCCTTACCATCATCTAGAATATACCGGGCAATTTGTTGTGCAAAAGAATGACTTAATATCGGTAATTTACAGGAGGCCGAACTTTTGCGCTTTCAACGGAGTAAATCAAAATATTAAGTTTAGTAATTATTTTAAGTTGACAATCACGATTATGTGATAAATTATTTAGCAAAATCGTGTTACTGTGGCCACGATTATCAAGAATCGACTGTTCGATGACTGGCTATAGCGGTTTACCATTTGTATATGTCGTTTTTGCATTTGTTTTTTTTTTATTGGATTCACGAACTTTATTGTGTACCGTATGTGGAAAGACGGCATATAAATTGCTCAACGTTAAAATTTATTAATGGCATTTCCAAGAATCTTTTCTCGTTAAAGAGAGTCCCGTTTTTTATTTTGTCTTTTTCTCGCAAAAATATTCATATAATATGTTATTTATATTCGTTCGAGAACGCTTCATGATGTACATATCACAACATATTTCACAATTATTACAAATTATAACAATCTATAAAGTAATTATGAAGAATGAAGAATGAGAACCTACATTTGTAAGAAGAACAAACAACAAATTTCCAATCTCAGACAAAGATTGAACGTCATTAAGAATTTTGTGTATACTCTGAGATTCAAAAGTTTCCCACCCTAATCTCTGAATTGCTTCAGTAGTGCTGAAACCTATCCCAAAATTGAGGAAGATCCACCTCGCGGTTGGACCATTTCTGTTTCAGTAGCTAAATTTGGCAACTTTGCATAATTAACCAAAACTAAATATATACAACCTACATATTCGAACAAAAAGTACAGTGGAAACAATTTACTTTACACATATTAAATTGAAGCATTAAAGTAAAAAACAATGCAAATCTACTTGTTTGACCACTTACTAAGAAAAAGGAATCTCGATTTGAATATCAATTACTTATATATTTTTTTAAATATTTGCAACATTACTTTAGCCAAAAACCAGATATTTGATCTACCCATATTCAAAAAAGTATGTTTATTTTTAGAGATTAGAGAACAAATTGGTTCTATTCTATGGTTTGGGTTTTGCTTGAGGAGATTTTGGTTGTACTAATATGCCACATATACCATTATAATTCATCAAAACCCAGGAAGGAATATACAAAGAAAAGTTGAATAATTATAAATCTAAAGAGAGGTCAAATAATTCAGTTCGTCATAGCAATTTCTACAAGCCACTGTAATACAATTTGCAAAACTTCTGGATTTCTCCTTGCGTAGGTTGTGACTTAACTGAAACAGTTTCTGTTTCCACTAGGTGATTGGCTAAACGTCAGTTCGATTATCAACAGCCATCTAATTTTCATTTAATTTTGTGATTAAATTTCAAAATAATCTCTTAAATCGGAGCGAAGCACCTAAATCAAAGCTAACTTAAAAATATATTCAAGATAAATAAGTCACAAGATTAGCCTTAATTTTGCAACACTGCAGAAACCTACCTAAATTTTTACATTCATGTAGACTGGCACTTGCATCTGCACTTTTCTTTCGTCGACAGGAAACCGATTTGTATTTTTGCGCAATATACATGGTTTAAATATATAAGTTACTTTAAATTATAAATCTGAAGTTGAGCTATTTTCATCGGCACCGCAATCGCATACAAATGTAATAAGAGTAATTTAGTATTAAAATTCCATAATAGAATAAATAAATTATTCGCATTTTAAATCAAGGTTTCTCTGTACATGTATGCATTTTGTCGAGAAACGTTTCGTGGTGATTTTCTTTTGCCGGAACGACGCTGCAATCTGGATCGGAAAACCACGATTTTGGCGTTAAGAACGGCCTCGAAACCCATTTATAGATGGCAGCACATATTAGGCAATAAAAGTGTCGACGCTCATGAAAAATTCATTAAATGAACCACAGCGGAGATATTTGTCGGGCTCACAGTTAACAGGAATTAATTTGTTTTTGTAGCGAGTGAAATCTTCGTCAATATAACCTTGCATTGTCTTGCCTTATTGATGTACTAGAAGATTCTGAAATGGTTTCGATATTGTAGAGCGAAACTAAAGCCAAACCTCATCTTTTATCATATCTGCGTTGTTAAAAAAAGAGACGTAGTCTTTTATCTCTGCCATTTTCGCTAGTTTATTTAATGTAGAAGAGTCTGCGTGGAAAGTCACTGTATCATCAAAAATTCAAAAATCTTTTTTACCTGGTAAATAAAATGCAGGCAAAGCCTTAAGATTGGGAATTTCCATTTACCTCGATTAATTTCACTAATTATCTTTGAACTTAACTTTATCTGACTGTGACTAATTCGCATCACTGACTAAGCTCACTGATAATTGCGAATTTGGAGCACTACGGTGTTAGCAATGAAGAACATCTAATAGGAAATCCATTTACATCAACCAAGTCATTTTTCTGTATGAAAATTAAAACAAATAAATGACATTTTTAATAAAAAATGATGCTATATTTTGCTATTGTGTTGAAAACTGAGGCCGATATATAGAAAATTCTCTCAAGTGTAACACAATTTACAATAACTAGGTGGAAAACGAATAAATTATAATATAGTTCGAAATAATAAAAAATAATAAATCATTTAAACTTTATTTTTATACTAGGCAAAGTATCAGCACTTACTAAGTTATTCAAAAAATCGATTAAAAGGATAAACTGTGACTAGTTATAGAGAAAATCTGAATAAAACTGTCGCAATTTTTTCAGAACAAATATACAGGGTCAGGTCAAGAAGTCCTGACGCCCCACTAATTGTTACTTGTTAAATTTGCTTGAGGTACTTTTTTTTCTATGCGACCAACTAGCACGCGACCAAGGTGCGATAATTAATATAAAAATAAGCGAAAATAAAATTGGCAAACGACGCGTCACGATTTCTACGATTTTAAGCACCACAATAAACATATCAACCGGAGAAATATAAACAGTTGTAGGCGTGTATACGTATACCGGAGTAATTGTCTAAGATTCCAAAGTCGATACACGTTGCATCGTGGGAACACTTTCTACATAATTTAAATCGATTTACGGACAGGTCTGAACGCTGAAAATTCGCAAAACGGCAATTAGAACTAGCCTGAAGAAATCCGAATCGCATTCCGACCTATTGAAAAAAAAATGTTAATGTAAGCGAAATTCTTCTTGGACGCGGATGATTTTCTCGTCCTTTCTTGGACGGTTTTATTGTTCGGGTCCTTGATGACTTTTCTAATGCGTGCGTATTTGAGGAATCCGAGGTAAACTGTTAAGTTCGTTAGTTTTACATTTTAACGTGCACTTTAAAATTGCCAGACGCATTCTCTCTTCTACCGGAACGCGGTTCGAAATTTAGAATTCCCGTAATTCCCGTAAATCGGGTAATTTGCTTTTTAAGTGACACTTATCTTGATATCTGGAGGGTTGTAAAAAGGTAAACCTCGATTGGAGTGACTTATTGAGAATTCCCGAGGATTCAGCGTCATTTAGAGACGTTACGTTAGATAACTGTAGAACCTGTAGATACAATGGAATTTATTTCTAAATTTACGAATGTTATGAATTTTATAGTAACCATAACCAGTAATTAATATTTTGGTGATTTTAATTTTAATAATATAATAAAAATTTAATACATTACTTTATGTATAGAAATAACGCATACCAAAACTCGAAACCCAATATTTAAGTTGCAATAAATAATTCAAACTGTGACACCCGGTTATTGCTTTTAAACGACGCTAAACCCGCGGGAATGATCGTGACGTTATACCGCTGCTTTTCGATCTATACGGCGAGATGTTATTATCAGGTTATAGGCCGATAATTATATTATTTACGTTTATTTTTCTCTCGTGTAAAGGTGTGCTTGTATTTAATCTACGCCAGTTTGTACTTGTGCATAGTGCGCTTTATATGATAACAATGGAAGCAACACAAAAACAATATTAAAAATTGTGCCATCGTGTTTGAGTACACCCGTAAAACGCCAAATAAACTTTTTATTCATTTTGTATAGATGTCACGTTAGCTTTAACAGTGCAAGTATTTTTAACTCATCGAATTTGCACCCATCTTATTGCAGTCTCCATAGGAATGGCGTCCTGATCTATATAAAATAAAGAACACTTTATCAATGCCATTATACTTTAAAATTCGTATTTATGTTTCCACTAGTTTCAAAATAAATCCTTGTTTTTTTTTGTTAAATAAGTTACATTTTGTTTGATATACCATTTAAATTTTAAAAAAATAGAGAAAAAAAATATTGGTTTAAAACTAGTGGCTAAATTTTCTATCAAAGGTATGTTCATAGCTTTCATAGGTTAGCCACCGCGAATTTCAGCACACGAAAAACTTTCGGTGTTTTGCATGTAAGATGTCACCATAGGTAAAGGTAAGGTAAATCATCAGAATGGCCTTTTTAAAAATCACCTTCGGTCATTTTCAAAACTTTCTTTTTGACACTAAACACAAGAAAACAAAAGCAAAGCGACAGAATCAAGACTAAAATTAAAATTAAAACCACCAAAACGAACGCGTTATCGTTTTCTAATGATTAATGAATGACGTCACAACCGATCAGAGCCAATGACAGCACGTTTCAAGGGGGATTAAAATTTTACAATTTTTAATTGCTTATATTTGTTACATAGAACTACGAATTTTTTTTTGTGAACTGTGGCTATATAAATAGTATAAGCTTACTATCGTAATAAATATTTTTCAAATTAAAGTTTTGTTTAGAATGAAATCCTGCGACAGTATTCAGGAAGAGAACAGGCTCTCGCCATGAATTGTTTTGGACGATTTCGATCCTTTAACTTTAGATACTGTTGCTACTTGTACACATCAAACTCAACCTTATCGATTCCTGCACGAATTTCGAAACATTCATACGTTGAAAGTGGTTTTCGCTTTTTATTAAAAATATTTTATTTTTCTTAACATTTATCAAATTCAAATTGGAGGAGTGGCAAAAATATTTACAAATAATATTTAGTGTATGTATTGTATGTATTGTATTAAAATTGATGTCCAAACAGCCAAAAGTGAAGTTAGTTTAAGCAATATGGCATTTGGTTGACTAAAAATTAGCATAATATATTATTTTTCAACAATAATTTATGTAGAGGCAGAGAGAGAAAATTCATTTTAATTTAAGATATGTTATTCGTTTCACTTACTCATTACATTTAAAATTCAAACTTTCAAAATCTTAACCTCATAAGATATTTACACCAACAATTGTTATTAATTATTAGAAACAATTGCTTGAGAGATTTTAAAGCAAAAGTACAAGTAAATACTGGTTCTGAAAAGCATAGATTTTAACCGAACCGAAGTTTGATAGAAGGATACTGAAACCCTAATTAAGCCCCATTAGGTTAAATTTATTTATTTCAATTAACATTGTTGATATCAATATCTACCCTATAAGTGGTATTGTTGCTAGGAATAAGCAACAATATCACGCTTTTTCGAATCACCTTTTGTTATTTAAATGTTAATTTTTTTTATACAAAAAAGAAACAAAAATTTGAATATTTAGTTGCTCAATATAAACAAAAATTGAAACTGCGAAATATAGGAAAAAAGGCATTTTATTTTATTCTATTTTAGCCTTAGAGAATGAGCTCACGAAGCATATATATTGAACGTCCATGTCAATAAATTCGTAGATTTTGATGATTGAGAAGTTTTATACTGCCTTGCTGCACTGATAAAAATGCATTCGCAATCCGATCTTTCTTTATTTGGATTGGGGAATTCTTTTAATTGGCATCGGGTAATACTATTTGCAGATGATTGCGTTCAGTTTAAATTTTTTTATTGCAAAAATGATCTTCAGTTGTGTTGCATTCCTGCGGATAATTGCTGATAATTAAACCCATCGCACCGTATATGTAAAATATAAACTCTGCCATTGTTTATACAAAAAATATATAATTGCGCGTGCACTTGCTAATACGGATGAAGCTGATTTAGCAGAAAAACGGCTTATTTTCGACGGATTTGAAAGAATTTCCTTATATAATTTTGCGCACATTTGCCGCGACTAATAATTTTCATATAAAGTTTAACGGTGTAAACGCGGCAATAATATAAGTTTTTGGAATTTAACGATCGCCTTGATTTAATCTCGCTCCTAAATTAAACGAAACAGAACAATTTATTTATTTCACTCGATGTCGACATGTTTATTATTTAGGTTAATGCGAGGTGCAACTTTAAATTAATGAAGTTTATTGGATAGCATTCCGAAAATTATTTTGAAATATTTAAACAAGCGAAATCTTGAAAATTATAGTATTTTATAAGCCGTTGAATTGTTATCTCTAAACGTTAAAGTCCATGTCGTTCAGTGTTTCGATTGTAATGGTTCGAAATATTGAATATTTCAATATACACATTCGTTACGAATTTTTATTACTAATTGTGACACTAATTCTCGCATTCGGATAATTTAATTATTTAATTGCACCTCGACCTGATTGGTAAACAGGCTGAAATTTCTAAAATGGGCTTCACAGAAACACCTGCCTCCTTTAGTTTAATATGTTTGTAAAGCATAAAAGTACTTTTTTACCAATTAAAACTGGATTCGTATAAACGATATTTTTGCGTAAATGTTTCGGAATTTGTGTGTCTTCATAACTTTTTTTCATCTCACAAATAAGAAGGACAATCTATCTGTTCTTCTCTTCTCTTATAAGCTAACTCATGTTTAAGATTTTCCACGAATAAAATTCAACTAAAATTTTGATTTTCTAATCAGGTACATATATAGCCATGAAACATTGGCTTTTAATGACATTTATGAGACCTACTCTAGATCTAACATATCTTCTTTTGGCGCCGTCTCCTTTCGAAGGTTGGCGATCCAAATAGCTAACGTGGTTCTAGATACGGCCATACGGAAGATGTGGAGCGATGAGCAACCAAACCATCGTCTAATGTCCTTCAACCAAGAGTTTTGGCGCCTGCCGACCGACCTTTTGCCTTGGACTTTGCCTTCTATGATTATTCGCAGAAGTTCATACTTTTCACCTCGCATTATGTGCCCAATATAACGAGTTTTTCTTTGTTTGATGGTAAGCATAAGTTCTTTTTGTTTTCTCATGCGATTGAGAACTTCTACGTTTGTTACTCTTTGGACCCATGATATTCTTAGTATACGACGGTAAATGTACATTTCAAATGCATCTATTTTCTCTTCTAGTGATGGGTTTAGGGTCCAACTCTCACATCCGTACAGAAAAACATAGGATTGGTATAAAATGTAAAATTATTCTTAGCCTCATTGAAAAATAGTTTATTACTTGTTGATATTAAATTTGATTGTTGTTAAATTTGAGGTGCTTAGTGATGTTGACTGTTACACTCTCGTAGGCACAGCTATTTTTTTTTCATACATACCTTATCAACCTCTTAGCTTCTTCTGTTTTTTAATATATCTAGAGGCGGATAAAATTCGCAGTATTTTAATAGCTTAGCTAGCAGTAAGGTATACTAAGGCAAGATAATCCAGTAAATAGAAAAAAATAACAATAAAGGTATAGTCCGAAAAACGAAAAATTTCTGTTAACAAAAAGAAACAACTACTGCTACAAAACTATAAAATTCTAAATGTGACGACTGTTTTTTCTTAAGCAAAACTAGTACATTTTTGTAAATCTTTCAGAAGCAGAAGGTAATTTACAAAAGGAAGAGAAGATACAAAAGTTTGTGTTGTGTAATTTTGATAAGTTGCTGTTTAATGTTTGTCAATTACGTATTAAATTATGCAAAATTGTTATTTGCGTGTGTATATTTTTTAATAAATTGTAGTGTGTAAATATACAGGGTGTTCCTTTTAAAAAACATAAGTTTTAAATTTTGTGTGTGTATGTTAAAAAAAAATCTACGTGAAAAAATCTATAATCTATCTTTTCAATACGTTAGAAAATAAATGAAACACAAGGGAGATTGCAAAATTGAAATGTTTCAAAATTAATCAGTACCTAGAATAAATTCGAAAGTACCTGGAACAGTGCCTGTCGCTCCCAAACCCAATAAAGCATCCACGGGAATATTTTGAAAATATTAAATAATTTAATTTTCAAGCGTTGCTAAATAATAATCCACCACATTAAAAAGAGATTACGATTCAAAAGTATTAATTACATCACGCTGCGGCGATGCCACAATCCATCCGACGCTGTGGGAAATAAGAAACGAAGAAGCGCGATGAGATTCAATTAAATTATATTTTTGACTAATTTCAAATAAATAGCCGGCGAAATCTAAGAGTCGGTTGCAGCGTCGGCGTGAAATTTAATTACACCTATTAAATTTATCGTAATGTAATAGGGATTAAATAATCGTCAACGCGATGGAAGAACGTTAATAGAGAAATGCACGGAAAAATTTTTGAGCGGTCCTGGTAAATGAAATCGTTCGTTATACCGTACGAAGGCGATACATTAATTTCCAAAGTTGTCCATCCCATTTAGGCAAACGCGTGATAAATTAGTCGCCATTAATCAAAGTCAATTTGACTATTTCACGTTGCTACCGAGTTACTTGCTCTGCAAAGGTAAATATTTAGCGATGTTTGGTCAGATGTGACTTTTTTCCTCTAATTATTTATAATTTATCGTCACGAATTGCTAAACGTGTATGAAATATTATACACTCGGGCGCGTCGTCTCAGTGATGTAAATTAAACGCCATAATGGTAAACAGTTTTACAATCGCGCTTTAGGTTTGGCTGCTGAAAGCAAATTGCTTGAGATGGTTCAACAACACTTCCCATTGAAACTGCGGAGTAAGAATGAAAGTAGTTGTTCGTGTTCTTTTTTTAATTTATTTTGTTCATTTTCTACTGTTAATGTAAATTAAAGCATGCATTAAAATTACACAGTTTTAACTGACGTTGTGTCGATATAGAATAGAGGATAAGATTTTCCAGAGTACAGTATAATATAAACACACACCATTACTAGAATTTTTTTACATCTACTGCCATTTCGTGTTGAAACAAATGTCATTCATCCCAGAAGCAGTAATTTTTACAAGAGGAAATAACAAGATTACATGTTGACACTGCCTTCTCAGAAGTTCAACAGACCATGACAGGAAGGTCTACAAGGTCTACCAAAAAAACGGAGAACACTAACAAAGCTGTGGAGTCTAATTTGCGGGACGAATCTAGATCAAGCTCTGTAATCTTCGTCATGATCCGAATGATCTATTATAATATTATTTTAAGGCTTCAACTGGGCTCCCTTGTGTAGCTTGTCTCCAGCGATCTGGTTACGCCTAATGAAAGAAAATGCTCGATAAGCCTTTACACTGCCACAGCATGGTGGTGGACTATTCACAATTAGCTTAAATGTCTCTTTAGTGGTCAATGTTTTCGCGTAGTCCGTTTCCACCAGTACAGGGTTTTGTCCTTGTTTTACCCTTTTATCTACTTCACAAAGAATTCTGAAAGCTGAAAGCTCCACTATTTCGTCGGAGCTTTCTTCATGTCGATGGCATTGCTATCATATTCTGACTTCCAAACTTGTCTAATTTAGGTGTTACACAGCCAGAGTGCAGCCATTGTTTATGCAATGCATTTTCACAATGAATGTCCGGAAGCCTCTAGATTTATTGCCCCAGTTTAATGTTAAAAATGTATAAATATTTCACGGACGTGATTTCACCACAGTCCCACCACCACCATGGAATACTTTGGAGTGGCCAATCATAACTCCGCGACTCCAAACGAGTAGGAATTTATTTCTTCAAAAATAAGACACAATGGCATTGTGTATCGTTTCGCTAGACAACAAAAATGGGGCCACAAGTATCAACTGTGGAATAAGCCTGAGCTGGTCGACTTTGAGATATCCGTAACTAATTCACGTTAGCGTAAGGGACATCGATGCTAATTTTGTATTAGTACATCCGGCCGAGTACCGAGGAATATTTTAAATTGGCATATTCCCCTAATCAGGATGTAGTATCTCATCTTTTCGCGACGGCGCGTCGCCATGATTTGCATAAATAATTAAAACAGTCTACTTCGCCGCTACATAACGGAGAGATTAGATTTCTTTTTAGCAAGATAAAATTCACAAATTCCAAAATGGTAAAACCTTCAGCATAAAGAATTTAATTCAACATTAAATTAAATTAAACTATTGATTGTTAAATGCAGTGTAAATAATTTCCTATTAAAATTTCCATTATAATCCAGCAATCGAATATAACATGAGATAAATTATTCACATAAAATCAGCGATAAGGAACTCAGTCCGGACTGTCTTAAAAAATTAGAATTGCAAAAAAATAAATAAGCTAAAGCTTAGTCAACTTGAGGTTCCCGTGCTTATCGGCTGTTGATGTCTCCGGGACTGTTTGCCTCTTTATGGGCTAATTGATTTGTTTATCATTTAAAACGTGTCCTAGGTTTCTTTTGGAATTTTGTTTTCATCATTTCATGTGAAATAATCAGTAATAGTAAAAGTTCAGTTCAGCTTTCTGTTTTCATTAAACGAATATTTTAAAAAAAAGTATTTCAAATGTTAGCGGTTGTTACTTTATCTGTCTGTGATAAAGTGTGTGTTGAGTTTCTTGGTTAATATACTTTTAAGTTCCTGAATTATGCTCCTTTCCTTTTTTACTTTACTTTTCTTTACTTTTATCTTAAAATTTCGTAAAGTTAAAGTATAATAATGTTAAACAATAAAAGAATTCTATTTTATGAGAGAGCGAATTTAGGTTTTCAAGTTCTCAAATTGAAAACATTGACGACCTACCTGATTACAGAGCTTAGATTTTATTTACCCCCGCGGACAACTTTGAAAATGTGAAATTTATATCAGTTTGAATCGAAGTAGGAAAGGTTTGTATAAGAAATATAATTAAGTTGTTCATCTGGGGTGACTTTTACTTGATCAAAAATCCATTTAACAGAATAAATAAGAACTGAAAGTTCAGGTTTTCACGAAATTATATATTTTCACATGGCAATTGTTTCGACAATATATAAAATATTTGATAAAGATACGGTGTTGTCGAAACAATTGTCATGTGAAAATATATAATTTCGTGAAAATCGGAACTTTTAGTTCTTATTTATTTTGATAATTAAGTGGATTGAAGCATTTATTAGTTTCAACATCTACGACTCCATTGAATATAAGGTTTAGTTCTGCGTCGATCCAGTGAATACGGATTCAATATTTTGACTACGATGTGCTAGATCTCTTTCGACTTTAGCCATGATGATGCATAATAAGCAGACCGTATACGAAAAAGGTGCTCTAAACATGATCTGTAGGTTAATAAATCAATATCAGTATAAAATGTCTACGTTACTTCCTTTATGTCGCGTGGCGTCGACGATTTAAGTTTAAGTACAACATAAAGATAACGCCGTCCGTGTACTCTGCTTTTAGTTCCCGACATGCAAATCGTTAGGAAAAAAACATCAGCGCGTATTTACGCACACGTTCGAACCGGATTTTATAATGTTCCGAGAAAACGCAATATTTTTTGTGGGAACTGTTGCGATTCTGTAACAAATGAGGGTCAAGGCGTATTGGAATCTTTTCATAAATCAATGCAGAATTGCGATATTGAAGGCCAATATCGGAATCTTGCAAAACACGGCACAGTCGATCAATCAATATGGAATGCTAGACCAGTTATGTAGCTTTTATAATAATAACGATCCGTACCGCATCGGGTAATGTTAAATCTGCTTTGGTTTTAACTAATTTGCGGTATTTTAATGTTTTATGTGGAGCGCGTTGCGTTTCCGTTAGAAACAAACAAGGTCGTTTATGAAATTGCGTTTGAGATTTTTTCTGGACTCAATCTACTACTCCCTACTCCGACTACCTACTCCCTTTGAACTACCAACGAACTTCCATACATAGGAGTCCAAAACAAATATTCGATTCTAAAATTAAAGCAAGTAAAAAATAGTTATACATTACATTTAAATAAATATTAAATATTGCCTTATTTTAAATTTATCAGCCGAAAATGTTAGATATACAGTGTGTTAAGACTTAAGAACTGTATACCCTGGTGAAATCTTTGTTCATGGATAGATTTTGAATTTTTTTTTTGTTGGATAGATCTCTCAAAAATGCACTAATACCTTAAAGTCATGACCAACTGGGACTATTTAACAAAAGAGAAGTAATATTAGGGATTTAAAAAAAAAGAAATTTTCAACGAATTTTTATTCAGGAGTACTTAAATATGATAAATAAATGATAGAGCCGGATCAATTTCCATAATGTTTCAATACAGGGTATTTGAAATATCGTTTACGCCCCGCTTAAGGCTGTACATCTTTGTAAAATCTTTGATTACAAGTAGATTTCTCGACAACGCACTAAAACCTTATGTTTCTTTTTACATCAACCTTAAGTCAAGGCCCAGATTTCTTTAAGAATAAAGTGCCAACGAATTCTTATTCAGAACTACATAAAACCTAACTATACTAAATTCCATGAAGTTCGCTTAAGCATTACCGTTGTAGAATATTTTTTTAAGCAGAAAATCGAGAAGGATTTTAGAGATTTTTTCAAATTGAAGAAAGACAACATATTCGTGTTCAGGTCTACCTAAAAATAACTAGACTCATAACCAAACTTTTTGTTTTAAAGAAATAAATATTTTAAAATTTGTAAATAACGATTATATGTGATTTTAAGATCTTACAAATTTTAGTTATACAAATTTCAAAAATAATGATAGAAAAGACTTTTTATGAGACATTTATATTTCAGTATCATCTTAAAATAACATAATTAATAAATCTTAGTATTCGAAAGATATAATGTATACAACATTAAAATATAAATTAGCGAGTGAATTTGACTGTCGAATATTCGTTTCTTCATGGCAAACTTGGTTTTATAAGGCAAACAGTATGTCGACGTCAATCAATTTTGATATTTTTGTTATTTTCATTATTAGAATTAAAAAAACCCTTTTAATTAAAAAAATACAGCGTTCTAATATCAGTTTATTTCATATCTAATCATATTCAATTTTAATAAAATCGGCGCAAAGGCAACGAAATTTCAAAAACTCTGTATTAAAACATTATAAAAATTGGTATAGTTGGGTTCTAAGTACACCTAAATAATAATTCGTTGCCAATTTATTTTTTTAAAAATCTCTAATAGCACTTCCCTCTTCTCTCTCTTTTGTTAAATAGTTTCAGTTGGTCATGACTTTAAGTTGAAGCAATAAGCAAAACATGGTTTTAGTGCATTTTTCAGAGATTATTGGAACAACATGTATGGGTAATTTCTAATTGTGTGGAGTCTTGTATTAAGTTTGTGAGTGCTATATAGATATAGACCGTCTCATGAACTGAAAGGTCGTTATTCCGATAATATATTGAACAATTTTAAGGACGTGTTTAATATTTGGCCCCACTTTTCTACAAATTAAGAAATTTAGAGAAATTCAGAAGGAGTATATCCTAATTATTATTAAATTCGATTTTTTATAAAAATTCTTCAACGTGATATTGTCGAATAGGAGGAGATTTTTAAAATGCAATCGATGATTTCATGTAGTGAAACGCAGGCAATTTTATCGGATGCACTATTTTATAATCCAATTGTGAAATTAGGGTTTCCGTTCTCATCGGCTGTTGATATCTTTTTGGTTATTCACTATTTATCAGTATTTGGTGATTATCTCTTTAATTGCTTTATTTTAAATACTAGTAATAATTAATATGTTATTATTAATATGGACATTAGCGTCTGAAAAGTGAAGTTTTGTTAACTAATGAAAGATTCGGTCAATTGCTGGCCAGTTCAATATTCGTCTTTATGTCATTCCTTTGGTCAAGGACGACAACTTTAAATTAGGCTAATATATTTTACGATGACGTTTCAATTTTAAGGACGACGCATCGTTATTTTCATTATGCCCAGCGGTTGAACGTAAGTAAACAAACATTTTTCAAGATCAAGACTAACCATATAAAAATTTTATATAGTTAAGAGATACGAAACCAACACCTCATGTCAAAAATAAAACCGCTTAATTTAGACACGGACGCGTTGCCGATTTGTTATTAAAAAACGACGTTAATTTATATCCATCCAAATTAATTTTACCGATCAGCTCGGAGTCATTAAATAACCTATAATTTGGAATGAATTTATTTGGAAGATCTGGGTTAAGACCTTAATTAAATTTGAATTACTCTCAGGAACAAAAGACAGAAATAGTGTAATATGCGGCACAGAGGTGTTTTGATAATTATTTACAAGGTTCTCGAAGTAATAAATTTCGCTTATTGCGGTCGCAGAATTTAAATTTTCACATAGATACATTGTACACATCGAATTTAATAATTTAATAAGGAATATATGGAATATATTGTAATTTTGCATGTTAGACCTCTTCTACGGTTTTCAAAAATGTTTAAAATTTTAAGCGTTATATCAACACAACGAAATTTGAGGGAAGGAAACGCTATTAGTCATAAAGATACCAACTTTATCGCACATCAGTTAACAATTTTTGTAGAAATGTAAATAAGAGGTGCTTTATTCCTAAGTGATCCGAGAGCCGTACA
This sequence comes from Cylas formicarius, assembly GCF_029955315.1. Lineage (NCBI taxonomy): Eukaryota > Metazoa > Arthropoda > Insecta > Coleoptera > Brentidae > Cylas > Cylas formicarius. Next base: position 15,427,026 of record NW_026844264.1, on the reverse strand, counting down.
ATCCACAGTCTAGAGCAGGTCTTATTTCTAATTATTTTTAGCGTGGTAATAATTTTTTAAAGGCTACTTCTCTAAAATTTTTATTTGCTAAGGTTTGAATTATTAAAGTATATGGGTTTGTGTTTTTATTGATTTAATTTTTTTTCTTATATTAAATGCGATATATTTTTTTAAGTTAACCTGCATTCCTGCATTAAGATTCTTTGTTAAATAATACTTAAGGCAAATACATTGTCTTTTTTTAATTTTACAATTATGATTATATATATATATATATATATATATATATATATATATATATATATATATATATATATATATATATATATATATTTGACATCTTCAATGCTCGCGCTCCGAAAACACTTCGAACACTCGAACGAACGAATATATGTATATATATATATATATATATATATATATATATATATATATATATATATATATATATATATATATATATATATATATATATATATATATATATATTTCAGAGAAGAATTCACTCTATTATTAATTCTTCGTAGTAGCTCTCCTTGTATATATTTTCTGTTCGTAACCGTATTGCGTTTCCCTTTTTAGTATGCGATATATCAAGTGCCCCTTGAACAAGTACAAATGGACAGACAAGTCGAATATATTCCGCATCGGATAGTATTATTTAAAGTATGTTCATATTAATCGACGATTTTATCTTCGGAAGCGTGTTTTACGGCGATATAAATTGAGTAGTGAATGCGTATATTTATTCCCGTATGCGCCAGTTTAGTATCAGATTTATATCCGTTGGGGTCTTGAAAGATAGGAATTGCGATGTACCCGCTCACTTTCAGAATTCTTCAACGTTAACAAATGCCGCGTGTCGTCATTCCAACACTGGCTTCGAAAATAAACAGTTCGCCAAAAGATTTGGGCAAATTTTTATATAAAATGTTTTTTTTTAATTTGAATATTTTGCTCTACCTAGATCCATTTATCCACATTATCAATGTTGTTTATTATATATTGATAAAACAACCCAAAACAAAATTTTAGGATACCCTGTCGATTTAGGGGAGCTTCCATTTTAAACATCTCCTTCATTTCTGATCATTTTTTAAGTTATTTCGAATGGCACTAGACTATTTGAAAAAACAAAAGACATCTCAAAGCTTATTGACAGACAGATAGCTAGTAAAATAGATTTTTCGAGCTTCGTTGCCTACGTTCGCGAGACACTTTGGATTTCGGTAGATTTTAGGTACGGTATTTAGAGGTTTATCACTTCTGACGGCCACGTCACACGTCACTTGGTAAATTTATTCGTGCTTTTTTGCAAAACTGTACCCAAAAATTACGTTGTAAGCTTATTGAGTCACTCATTTATTAAGCATACCATAATAAATTATTATTTTTAAAATATCTTATAACAAGTTACACCGTTTTTTTATACACTAATACATTACACAATTTAAATTTTAACTTTTTTTTAAATAGTAAACCTTAAAACTATAGAGGTCATACGAAATACAAAATCACATTCGAAAAATTAAACTATTCTAAGACAAAAGCTAAGTAAAAGGAAGTTAAAACAACCCAGCTATCTAAACGCAAGCTTAAAAAATACGTAACGAAGCTATGCAAAATATGTATGGCGGTCACAGAATAAATAGAAGAAAAACGGCAACAGTTGTTTCGGTTCAAACCGGAAGTACAATCACTCACTTCATATAACGGGAAAATTAAAAATTTGACACTTAATTAAGCATCTTAAATTTGAAATCGTCAACTCAAATCTTTTCAAATTTATATCATCGCAGCTGCGAGCCAATGAGGTAACAATATATTATTCAACAAGTGTAGTAAACGGCATTTGGCTCACGAGTTTATTTCACTCGAGCGGAGCGAGTGTTTAATAAACGAGCGACTTAAAAAGTTTACCGAACTTGTTGCATAATACAATTTTCCTACGACCGTTAGTTTTTGGGTAGTTTCGTGTTGTTTTTCGCAAAACAACACGAATACGCTCGCTGACATGACCGTCAGAATTGACAAACGTCAAAATTCAAGGGTGGGGAAATATCTCCGAAATCATCCGATTGCTCCCAAACCAGTACGGTAAAATCCCGGAAATGTCCGAAGTAGCTTTCCGCACACTAGATCGGTGTGTAATTGGGTATTTTACAGTCGCGAGTAGAAAAACACTATTTTAAAACATTATGTTGTTTATTTAACTTTCACAATTGATCATTAAGTGGTTTATTTGAAGAAAAAGACTGTAATTGGAAGAAAAATCTTCCAAAGATAGGGCTTTTAAGAAGATTAAATTGGTCTTGGCAAGATATTAATATAAAAACTGTAAAAACCACTAAAGTTCATGCGAACGGTATGTAAAATTTCTGAAATTATAAATGTCACTTTACTTACCGACTAGTCCACTAGATTTTAATTGTAGTTTATAACACCTAGTATTAGTTTTTGAGTACATTTTTGCAAAACAACACTACATCCATTGACATGACCGTTTGATCGCTCCCAAACCCGTGCAGTAAAATCCCGGAAATGTCCGAAGTGGCTCGGATCTGTGGGAAACAAAACTGACGTGATAAAGTGACGCATCCCGCACTCTACGTCGGTGTGTAATTATGTATTTTACAAACGGGAGTAGAAAAATGTCTATTATTTAATTATTTTTGGTGCGCTTTTGGGTGTATATTAAATAAAATTGTTACGTAAGTTGCTTATACATTTTTGTTAAAAATCGGATATGTTAATGAAGATGTCGAAATGAGACAAAAATGAATCATCTGAAAAAAACACGCGGCTTGATAATTGAAGCTCAAATAAAAAATTTAAAGAATTCAGTCCACAGTCCAAAATAACTGCAATCTCAATCAATAATTTTAATGAAAAGATAGAAATAGCAACAAATGCAAAGTTAATCATTTGGCGTCCATTTAAAAACTTTAGTAACCAGGTATCTAACCGGAATAAATCTTTCGCAGCACTCCTGGACAATGTCAAAGTTTAATCAATTCAAAAAGCAGACCTATCAAGGATTCATGCGATAGACAAAATACCCATTGTCATATAGACGCACTGTTACGCGCGAACGTCTAATTAATCTCAAGCGACTGGAAAATGATTAATTCTAAACGATTTTATCGACGGATCTTAAGTGACTGGGCGGGAACGCCACGTGGGACACATTTTTAAAAAACTTATAACAAATGACCGACGCCGGTGACCACTAGTATAACGTCAGAATAGCTGCGGGTCCCATTGTACGATGGAATACATAAACGCGCTTGTATGTCACCATCAAAATATTTCCAAAGACAATTTGTCAACATTATCGTATGGATCTGTGTTGTTCAAAGAGTAAATTCGTGGAGGCCTGTCTTGTTGGCAACCACTTCCGCATGACTAGAAGGACGCGGCTGTATTTGATTTGTTTAAATATAAGACAGTCGGGGACGGGGGTCAAGTTCAATACATTTCTTAACAATGTTTGCAGACATTTCTGTGTATAGTACCGAGCATGAACAATGTACACCAACAACACAACGTGCAGTGTAACTTTGAACTGAAAATAAAAATATTTATTTTGCAAGGAATATTTTAATCAAAGGAACATGGATGGTTTCTTTCTTTTCATCATTTCAATCGTTTATCCATCCGAACTGTTTTTGACATGTGACGATCTAGTATATGTATAGAAATTTTCTATATTAATGTTAATTAATAACCATTTTTTATCTATTATAAATAAATAATAACTTAACGAGAAATATGAAGAAAATATATAAATATCATGACTAAATAAAATCATAATGATGATTATTCAGAAATAAAAGAAAAATTATTGTTTATGTATTCTTTATCTATCGATTTTGTTGTCACAATAATTTAAAAAGAAAATTATTAATTTGTTCAAGAAATAAAAAATATCGGTTAGATGCATATAGGCGAATGTGCGCCTTTTTCCGATTCCGATTCTCTATATTTTCTATCACGCCTTCCTCATTCCAATTTGGATTGAGTTTACTGGTGTTGTCGTGTTTGATTTCGTAGTAAATGGTATTCCTACTCGATGGCTGCTGTATTCTGAGTGAAATGTTTTACCGCTAGCTCATTTACTTTTCTCTAAAGCTTATTATTCTACACATATGTCAGACGTTGTAACCGAAGACTCATAAAAGAAGTATGCAACCGGACTTAGAAAACTATGAATTTGTATGTTCAACCTTTCGAATGTTTATATAAAATAAGAGGCAAAATAAGAATAATAGAATTTACAATTTTGACTGCGAAATCCGCATTAGAAAGTATGGAAGTTTTCGAAGCAGGCCCGAGTTATATGATATATTAAATATTATTTATATATGTTTAAATTAAAGTGAGTTTAATAAGATAATTTAAGCAGATAATTGTACATTATTTTACAGATATTTCAAATACCCTAAATATTCATGAGGCTGGAAAATTAATCACAAAACGGACAAAAAAGTAAGTAAATACACATGTACTTAAAATAATGTGTTTTGGAGGTCACTAATAAATACATAAATATATTAACCATATTATACGTTAATGCTAAATATATTAACCATATTTTAATCAATCGGGTGGTTTAAATTAATATTGCGCAAATAAAAAACCGCTCTCAGTTAATCTAATAAAGCTTGCGAAACAATTAATGCTAAAGTATTTTATTTAAAAAAAAAATGGGTAATATGCGTGGACATCAATACAGCTTTATTGAGTAGTGTACCATACCATAATGAGTAACAATACAAATTAGAAACCATAAAGTTTTATTATTGCATCTTTTTTGTATCCTTTTAAAGATAACCTAGCTTATTTTTCTTCTTTACTTAAAAACGACAAAAACAAAACAGTTTACGAGAAAATTTAAAATATGTTTTTGCTTATAAAGAAAATTTGGGAAATAAAACAATAAATAACACTCATATCATAATCAATCAACAATCAACATCATAAAAACTCAAACTAACGCAAAGAATCGAGAATATTTTGAAAATACCTCATGAGTTTTTATTCAAAATAAGGCTGCTCATATTTAAATAGCCTAACGTTAAAGAAAATCGGGTATATACGTGTTTTCATTTAAGAGCGGATAATATTGTAAGTTTATTAATAACTGGGGTCTTTCTCTTTGTATATGAGGCGAACAGGTGCGTTTCTGCGTATACGGAAGGCCATTAAAATTATGATTTAATACAAAAAGTTTGTGTTCTGATTAAACGAGATAGAGAAGGGCCCAGTCGCATGTGGTCCGATTTTTTGCTTATTATAAATAATTTATCGATAGGTTTCAGTTAATCGTATTAGATGCATATAATCGCCTTGTACTGCGAATTAGTCGTCATCAGAAGGCCAGCGGGGTTATTAAGTTTCGCGGGATTACACGTGCAGCGATATAATTGAACGAGTTCGCGAATTGGGGCGCAAAAATCCGACCGAATTTCTGCTTTCGTTTTCCAAAAAATCGTGGGTTACTTTTTTTCGACGTCCAATCTCAATGTTAACTTTGGGCGATCTGCCAAACGCGTTTATTTCAATTAAATAAATTTCGCTTGACAGTGTAATGATTTATTTAAGTGTTAAAAAAGTGGCCCGTACGAACAAAGAAACGTCACTTACCAACGCGAAAATGGAATAATTGGACCCGTAATGGATGTTTTAGAGGTCCGACGTCGTTATTAAATTTATCGGCGGAGGAAAAAAATCCGGGAAGCTTTCTCGTAATAACAGGTTACGTGCGTATATGAACGTGTAATGTACTTGACCACAATTTACGATATTTTTCCGTTAACTACTGGTAAATTAATTCAAAAAACTTGATCTATCTTAATATATGGTTATTGTCTCTTTTTATTTTAATAAAATCATCCCGTTAAGCTGTTTCAAGGTCGGTATAGATTGAAATCGAAACTTGTATCGTTGCGCAAGAGACTGATTCTTCTGTACAGCGCGTCCCAATTTCATTATATCTGCCTGACAGTTCATCTGGCGATGATGCAATCTTAATTAGCAAAAAGTCTTTCAAGATCCTGGTACACGTTGTGGTGCCTACAAATTTTGAAAAATTCTGACTTTATTAATAAAATTAAATACATAGGGCGTCACGCGGAAGGCCAATCAAGAGGACGATAACTACTTGAATCCGCTCGGTCAGTGGTCATCGGCCAAATTCATTTGCCTCAAGAGACGGAGGGATCCGAGGACGACAACCCTCTGTATGTTCATCGCTAGATGTTCAGCCGATGCGCGGCATGCCGGTATTCTCTTAAATTCCTTTCCTGTGTCTGTGTCTCATTCCCCCAAAAGGTCCAGGATTAGAACCACAAAATGAAATGCAGTCGGCATATTTCACTCGCTATTCCCTTTTGATTTCGAGGTTGGTTTCTGCTGGAGCAGGGAACTCTATGACAAACATCGAGTTACTTCGCTTATCCAACATAATTATGTCCGGCTTATTACCCTGGAGTCGGGTTGTAGTGGGGAAAGCATAATTTCGGTAGATGCCTCAGTTGCTGTTTTCCACTACGGTTTCAATATCACCTAGCATTGGTGTTTCATCAATACCGCAGCAATCCCTCAAGTAATAGTAAAGTACCCAAAGAGCCGCCTTATGCCGGTACATCTCGCTCGAAATCGCGTGTACCGGGCAAGCTGATAGTAAATGTATAAACGTCTAGGGATGCTGACGGCAGATCCTGCAGCTAATGTCGGCGACATTAGAGAACTGACTACGGTATGCGAGGGTGTTAATTACTCCATCCTGGCAGGCAAGCAGAAATACCTCGGTCTCAGATCAGCAGATCTTAGGATCCCGAAACTGAGTCTACTAGACAGGTCCAGAGTCTGGACGTGCCTGTAGAACAATCCATGCTGCGGCTTACTAACTTACTTGGAGGTTTTGCTGTTCCGCTCTCTTAATCTGCGATTTCCTGGCCTCCGGGTCAAGCTTAGTAAGTGAGTGATGGTTTTTTGCATCTAATGTGAAGGTGAGACCTAAACGGTCTGCCGCTTGGCTTGCTATTCTTAAGAGGAATGCTCAGATACTGGAAGCTTCATGGTCCCTCACGAGTCTCAAAAGTGGTTCCACTATTGGCGATTTTGCAGGCAACGTCCAAGACAAGCCCGTTGTGCAGACACTCCAGACTTAGAATATTTCTTCCTCCCTGATCTCGTGTAAGTTATATTCGGGAAACGGATGAGCGGGGGGGATGAATCCTACGATTGAGATGCATCATCTTACACGTGCTCACATCCAGATCTCGCAACTCTTCTCGTCTCCACCTCACCACTCCGAAAGAATAGAGAAGCACCGGCACCGCAAACATATTTGTAGGGGTAATTTTATTGATACCGATTGCCATATGTTCCGTAGGCGCTGCCTATACCTACTTCTTCGAGTTGTTTACACATTCTCGTTGTCTTGTGTTCGGTGTTGGTCGACTCCGAGATACCTATATGGTTCGTTGTCTTCAAGGTGGCGCAGTATTGCTGAAACAGTTGCTCGTTTTCTATATGGTTTCCGTAGAGGCCCCTCTGTAATGTCAACACGGCACTTTTATCGAAGCTAAACTCCATTCCTACGTCTCTGGAATTTTCTTGGATCACGTTTACAGATTGTTGTAGGTCTCTTTGACTAATAGCGCAAAGCTTCAAGTCATCCATGTAAAAAAGTGAGTGACTTTATGCGTTCTATTTCCCGGTGGTCCACAATGATAGTCTCCAGTATTGCGCAGGGATACGGAGATAGGGAGCAACGAAATGCAGAAGAGAAATGCAATCAGAGAATCGCTTTGGAATAGACCCCTCCTAAGACTTATACGGTCTGCCGAGAACTTATCCTTTCCAAGTGATAAGGAAAATCGTGTTCTCCACAGCGACATTAGGTCTTGTATGCAACGAATTAGAGGGTCGAGGACTTCAAGCATTTCCAACAAATACATTAAAAGTGTATGTGATGTTGCATCAAAGGCCTTTTTGTAGTAGATTCAAGCCATTGACAGGTTACGTTTGTATTGAATCGAATTTTGTGTAATACATCTAACTATCAGTAAATTCTCCTTGCAGCCTTCAAGTTTTTTCCTTCCTCCACGTTGCTCCCAATGTCGTTCACAATCGACTTAGTCGAACTCAATAGTCGAGAGTATATAACCCATGTAAAGATCTTATAACACGTGTCGAGACAAATAATCGGTCGGTAATTCTGGGGGTCTCTCAAATTGCCCTTTTTCGGTAGTATTAAAATTGTTCTTCGTTCAACAAACCATACTGGTATTGGTTCGCCCTCGTTAATTATTATTAATAATAATAATAATTATTATTATTATTATTATTAACTTTCACGGTGTAGGTATTTAATTTCTTAACATCGGGGTTCACCAGTTAACCAGTAAAGTTGCACACACCGTGTTCCTTGGGTTACCCTAGAACACTTCGTAAAATGTGGGCACTTCTCTTTATTGCCGTGGACTGAAGGTATCTTTCAAAATTCTTTGTGAGTGTTCCAGTCGTACCAATTACGATGGGGACAATTTGGGTCTTAATATTCCACATCTACCTATTTCGATGGCTAGGTCACTGTAGTTAAGTAATTTTTCGGCTTCTTTCGCCACAACATTGTTATCGGTTGGAATTGCAACGTCAACTATCGTACATAAGTTGTTAGGTCTATCTTTAATAACAATATCTGCTTTGTTTGCTGTTATTTGTTTATCTGTTTGAATTTGTTGATTCCACAGTATTGTAACATCTTCCTTGGTTGTGACCTGCTCGGCTCTGTGATCATACCA